>NC_138036.1:16347034-16754469 GCF_964106645.2 Podarcis pityusensis | reverse complement strand
CATCTGAGAAACCAGGAGCTGCAGTCAGAAGGGAAAGGAGAGGGTGGGTCACCTCCATGGCTATTTAAACACACCAGGGAAGGAGAAGGGCAGAAGGGAGAGCAGCCAGGAGCAGCAGGGACCTTAAGAAACTGCACTCTGGAAACAGAGAGGGCCCAAGGCAAGCCATTCCCTTAACCTAGGAATGATGGAACTACGGTTCCCGTTTTTTCCTCCTTAAAAGAGGGCTCTGCTTTGTTCCTGCCTGCCCTCTGGTGGACACTGGTGGGAGTGCAGCAACTTGAAGTCACCTGGCAGCCAAAGGCCCGTCCGCTCCCCCTCGTCAATTGCGGTCCTCACTGGCTTAAGGGCCCTCAAAAGATGATCCCCCACAGGGAATTGGCAGCCCCCCCACCCCCAGGCTTGGATGCTCTCAAGGCCCAGTTTTCATCATGTGTTAAGAGCCATAATGAGAGAAATGGTTGCAGCGAGGATATCATTCAGGTTGCCTTCAACTGCAGATCTACTAACAGAAGCCAACGTAAGAATATAAGAGCCTAAGAATATAAGAGGAGTGTCGTTGGACAAGACGGACCATTGGCCTGATCAAGCACGTACTTCTTATGTTCTCATGTACTCATAGCCTTAGCCGTTTCCTATTGTGAAAGCCAATGTGGTACAGCACTTAAAAGAGTGTTGGACTAGGACCTGGGAAACCGGGGTTCAAGTCCTCCCTCAATCTGGAAGTTCCCTGGGAGACCCTGGGCCAGTCGCTGCCTCTGTTGTGGGGATTAACCATGCACGCCACATAACTGAACACATAAACTGAAAAGACAATTTGCACTCAAGGCATCTGCAATGGTGTAACTCAAGAGTGAATGCAGCCATTGCTAGTGGAGATTAAACAACACAAAACATGCAACAGAAATTCACACCAAAAAAATAAATTAAAAAATTCTTACCATCATTGGTTTTTGTTTCCTTCTCTGCTTCTTTGAGAGCCTGTAAAAACAAAGTATTCAGATGTCAGTACTGCTCATTTTAATTTTTTTTTCTGGTAAAGGAAGCACTGTTTAAGGTAATTATTGTCATTGTTATTATTAACTGAATTTGTATACCACCCTATACCCGTAGATTATCAGGGTGGTTCACAACATAAAACCATAATTAAAAAAACCCAAAATACGTAATAAAAATAAGAACAAAAACAACCCATTAAGCGTCCCTTCCACAACACATTTAAAAGGGCATCAGATGACAGTCACCCAAAGGCCTGGTTAAAGAGGAACGTTTTTGTCTGGGGCCTAAAGGTTACAAAAACCAGTACTGAGATGGTCACTGCTCTCAGACGCACAATCTAGACAGACACGACACACAAGGAAAAAGGACTCGGAGGGAGGAGGAAAAAGCAAGTGCTTAAGTAAGAGCCATTCACTTTTATGGTCATGAACATGGGACCACTATTCAAGCAGGAGACAATCTTGCTCCATGCTTTTTTGTGACCCCAAACACGCTCCCAGCTGCCTAGCAGTGGCATTAAAGACATTGATTTTTACAAAATCCCATTACCAAAAGAGCTTTTACAGTAACAGCTGAGGGACATAGGAAGCTGCCTTATATTGAGTCAGGCCACTGGCCCATCTAGTTCAGTGCTGCATCCACTGACTGGCAGCAGCTCTCCAGGATTTCGGATGGGAAGTCTCTGTTACCATAAAGCACCAATGCTGCAGCAAGCAAAGGCTCTAGCAGCTCAGCAAGCTGCTTGTGGCTGGAAAGCCAGACAGGATGTTTGTGACTGTTGCCATGGGAACAAAGGGGCAGTCCATTCTGTACTGAGCACCGGATGTTAGCTCAGTGTGTGTGTGTCATATGACCCGTACTGGATGTACTTGGGAGGAGTTTATTCTTGCTGTTGTTGAGTGCAGACATGATTCTCTGTACTGATGTAAGAGGCAGAAATAAATGATGTAAATAGTTTTCTGTCTGCTTCTTTCCCCTCCCTGGGGACACCAAAGGGGAGAGAGGAAGAACGGTGTGTTCCTCTCATACATCTGAGAAGAATCGCCGGACCTCGCCTGCTTATCAGCAGAGGTTGGGAGACGCGGGGAGGTCGACAGGAATATCTGCCGGTGCCTACGTTGTGGCACATTCCTCTGACCCAGGCAGAATTCCAACAGTGGTAGCAGAGGATGGTTGCGATTCATCGGACATCTGCATGAGAGGCTGGTGGATTGTCCTCCTCTGCTCCAAGGAGGAAGAGAAGCGTCTGAAAGTAGCCAGAGGCTCCACAGACAGCTGGTGGAAAGAAGAGGTGTTTTCCAGAGCAACAAAGTTCAAGGTATGCTGCATTTCGGGCTAAAAGTGTGAACGCAGGAAGATTAATTCCCTGGTTCACGGAGCTGCGTTTCAAAGAAAACAAAAGCTCCGGAGAAGAGGCCTGCAGCTTGGAAGCTCAGCCCTGCATTCCACAAATTTTTGTGGTAGATAAGAAGTCTTATTGAAATGCATTGTTGCTAGGTAACGGAAAGTTACTGGCAAAGGGGCTGGACTGTGAGTGTCAGCCTGGGAAAGCGAAACAGAGTCAGAGAATGTTTTGGCTACAAGTTCACGTGCCCTTGGAAGGGACTTTTCAGTAGCAGCCAGAGTTTAGCTGCCAGGTGCAAAAAGCGTAAACAACCTGCAGTTTTGCTGCGTGAGAAAGGAAAAAACAGCTGTTGGATTTTACAGTTTGTTTGAGAGTGTGGGCTGGAAAGCTGAAGAGGCTTGGCTTCAAGATGGATGCCAAGAAAGGAGCTTTGCCTTGCCCACCTTCCTTAACCAATGACAATTATTCATCTTGGTCTGTAAAGATGAAGGCCCTGCTGCAGAATCAGAGGCTTTTTGATGTAATTGAAAACCCCATCCCTGCAGCACCAACCAGAGGTTGGGAGTCACAGAATGTAAGGGCCAGGACTGCTATAATTCTGTGTGTCTCAGATGATCAGTTGGTGCATGTTCAGCATTTAGAAAATGCGAAAGAGGTATGGGACACGCTGCGTATAACGCATCAGAGAGATGCTGGTTCTTCAGCGTTGCTGTATTTTGAGAGATTGACCAATCTGAGACTTGCGCCTGATGGAGATGTTCAAGCGCACCTGACAGAAATGAAGTTTCTGCGTCAACAGATGGTGGAACGCAATTTCCGTCTTCAGGAGGAAGTGTTTTGCTTCATGATGATAAACAGCCTTAGCCGCACCTACAAGGTTGTTGCCAGTCAGCTTGGTTCCCTACCGGCCGCGCAGCTGACCGCGGAGAGAGTTTGTGCTGTGGTCCTGAATGAACACGACAGACTTGCTGCACTGGAAGAAAAAGACAGGGGGAGGGAAGAACAGAGTTCTAATTCCCCCACTGCTGATGCTACTGGGGAGCATGGTGTAGCATTGTGTGCTGTCCGATGCTACAATTGTGGACAGACTGGGCATCTACAGCGAAACTGTAAGAAGCCGCGCCAGTCAAGAGGAGCAAAGAGCAGCTCTACGAAGCCTCAGGCGTCAGGCAAAAGCCGTACCAAGTGCCAGGTGAAACCTGCAAAGGCTATGATGGCGAAAGGAACCACGCCAGATGTTGGGAACTCGTTCATAATTGACACGGGCGCCACGGTTCACATGTGCCCGCACAGAGGACTGTTTTCGACGTTGAAGAAGCAAAGCTTCACTGTGAAACAGGCCAACGGTCAGGAGTTGGAAGCGACTGGAATTGGGACTGTGTATCTTGAAAGTCTGAACTTGACTATAAATGATGTTTACCTGGTTCCAGAACTGAGATTTAATCTGCTGAGCGTGTCGCAGATAGCAAAGAAAGGACTGAAACTGTCCTATGATGCTAAAAGCTGCAAGATCTACAAAGATGGAGAACTGTTTCTTACTGCCAAAGAGAAAGATGGACTGTATTTGTTGACTTTTGATCAAAGTGATTACATGAAATGTAATTCTTCTGTTTCTAACGAAATCTCTCTTGCAGGTGTGACCAGTATGAGCACCAGGAAGCTCACCAAGAAGGTCGACAGAGCATTTCAGCGGGTGTATGCTGATGTGATTGGTCCTCTAGAACCATCTAGAGGCGGTGCACGATTTTACCTTGTGTGTGTGGATTGTTTCACTAATTATTCTTGGGTTTATATGATGGAGAAACCGCAAGAAACTTTAGAAAAGTTTCAGGAGTTTTGTGACAAGGTTAAAAATATGCATGATGCTAACATTGATTGTCTTTTCACAGATGAGAAGCAAATTTTTCTGTTACAGAAGTTTCAGAAGTTCCTGGATGGAAAAGGGATAGACCACAAAGTTGCAGTCTCGCAAGAAGCGTGGAACAGGGGGGTCTGTGTAAAAGTGAACAAAGAATTGCAAAAGGGGATGAATGCGCAATTGCTGAGTTCACATTTGCCACATGAATATTGGGCCGAATCGCTAGCGTCCTATCTTCATGTGTGGTTGAGAAAAGTCTCAACAGAGTTGGGATGTTCTCCTTTTGAGAAGCTGTTCAATAGAAAACCTTCTGTTGCCTATTTTAAGGTTTTCGGGTCTCATGTGAGAACAGAAGCTCCAGGTGGTGTAAAGAATGCCAGAGGCATTTTTGTGGGTTATGAAAAGGGTCTCTACAGAGTAATTTTGTCTGAATCTGGTCAGGTGATTCTCACAAAGTTCCTAGAGAGTGCTCCAAAGCAAGAGCGGATAGTACAGACATTTCCCACAGGAAACGATTCTGATGATGATGATGATGATGAGTTTGATCTTATTGAGTTCAGTAGTACTGACGATGACAGCAATAGCTCAGACAGCTCAGTTGTCACAGTCACTGAGAAGAAATCTCACATAATGACTAGACCCTCAGAAGAGGAGGATGAACCATTGATTAAGCTTAGTACTGGTTCTCCAGAGAGTCCAAAGGTTGAACCGGTGAGCACAGAGGATCAGAACCTCATACGCAGGTCTGAGAGAGCAACGAAGGGTGTACCACCCAAGAGGTATTCAAAGGAGTTTGCTAACCTTGCATATGTTGCTATTGTAAACGACCAAGGACAGATTGAAGCTGTGTCTGAGTCAGAGACAAAGGCACAACAGAGAGGTGTTAACCGAGGTAATGCGAAGTCACACAACCAGAGAGGTACATTGGTTAAACCAGTGGCGGGTAGTTCCAAGGGTGGAACTGAAACAACAGGGGAATGTTATAAATATAACAACTGTTTGTTTTCTTCTCTGGATGACGCTTTGCTCGCAGCACACATTGATACTTTAGGGGGAGTATGTTACCATAAAGCACCAATGCTGCAGCAAGCAAAGGCTCTAGCAGCTCAGCAAGCTGCTTGTGGCTGGAAAGCCAGACAGGATGTTTGTGACTGTTGCCATGGGAACAAAGGGGCAGTCCATTCTGTACTGAGCACCGGATGTTAGCTCAGTGTGTGTGTGTCATATGACCCGTACTGGATGTACTTGGGAGGAGTTTATTCTTGCTGTTGTTGAGTGCAGACATGATTCTCTGTACTGATGTAAGAGGCAGAAATAAATGATGTAAATAGTTTTCTGTCTGCTTCTTTCCCCTCCCTGGGGACACCAAAGGGGAGAGAGGAAGAACGGTGTGTTCCTCTCATACATCTGAGAAGAATCGCCGGACCTCGCCTGCTTATCAGCAGAGGTTGGGAGACGCGGGGAGGTCGACAGGAATATCTGCCGGTGCCTACGTTGTGGCACATTCCTCTGACCCAGGCAGAATTCCAACAGTCTCTCCCTCCTTGGAGGCGCTTGGGATTGAACCCGGGAGATTTTGCATGCAAAGTAGATGCTCTGCCACATCTTTCCCCATCTTGTAATAAGTACTTTTGTTTGGGTAGTTCTTCTGTCTCCTCTTCCTCATCAGCATTCAGTTCATTCTCATCAGCCGCAGCAACAGAAAATCCCTCCTCTTCCTCCTCCAGTTGTTGCCGCAACAAGGCTACCATCTCTCTGTGCTTCTTGGACTTTTCGTGGTTCTTCATGCTGCAAAGAGTTGTCAGAGAGGAGTTATGAAGAGAGCAGCTAGGCCTGAGCAGCCTGACAACTGCAGAAGTGGATTAAACACAGGCACACTTGGGACAAGCGCCTTGGAAATCAATGCAACTTTCTTCCAAGAAAGTCTGAGACACGTGACAAGCAAAGGGTCTATATCAGGGGTCAGCAAACTTTTTCAGCAGGGGGCTGATCCACTGTCCCTCAGACCTTGTGGGAGGGTGGACTATATTTTTTGGGGGGAAATGAACAAATTCCTGTGCCTCACAAATAACCCAGAGATGCATTTTAAATAAAATCACACATTCTACACATGTAAGAACACCAGGTAGGCCCCACAAATAACCCAGAATTTTAAATAATGGACACATTCTACTCATGTAAAAACACACGGATTCCTGGACCGTCCACAGGCCGGATTTAGAAGGCGATTGGGCCGCATCTGGCCCCCGGGCCTTAGTTTGTCTACCCATGGTCTATATATTCCCCCAGGAAAGCCAGTTTTCTTTTCAGGGGGTGTCAAGGGGGTTAGAAAAAGAGAGAAACTCACGCTTTATCGGTCTTAAAGGATTTATCACAAGCAGGGCAGTAGAGATCATCATAAAAGTCAGCCTCGTCAACCTCTTCACTCAATTTATCTGAAAAAGGTAAGCAACAGCAGAGGAACCTGAAATGACTCAAGTAAAGGTACTTGGAACAGTATTTCTACGCTTGATTACTCAGAGCTAAGTCCTACTGAGCGGCATTAATGAGGGTTACATTTTGAACTGAAGCCTTACAAGTGAGTGATAGTCACGCCTAGTCAAAAGGAAATCCATTTGGCCTGTAATCCTATGCACAATTTTTATTTATTTATTTCCTTATAGCATTGAAATTCCAAGCTTTTCCTCTTCAGAGCTCAAGGTGGCAACCACAGTTCCCCTCATTCAACCGCCACAACAACCCTACCAGGTAGATTATGCTGAGAGGCAGTGACGGGCCCAGTGTTCCCCAGTAGTTTCATGGCCAGTGGGGCTTTGAACCCTGGTCTCCCAGGTCCTTGTCCGATACTCTAATCCAGGCACCCCCAAACTCAGCCCTCCAGAAGTTTTGGGACTACAACTCCCATCATCCCTGACCACTGGTCCTGTAAGCTAGGGATGATGAGAGTTGTAGTCCCAAAACATCTGGAGGGCCAAGTTTGTTTATGTCTGCTCTAATCTCTCTTGGGAATAAATACCACTGGATTTCAGTTACGTAACAGCAATGCACTTGAGTATTTGTGCTGTCTTAAACTATAGCTGTTTCTTTGCTTAAAAGACCCGATGAACTGATTTGCTCATGTTGATATATTGCTGTTTTCACTGTAAAGTAAGCCTGCAACTCATGCGCATTTAATTCGTGCACATTTAATTTGTGCAAATTTGAAATTAAAAGGGGGCAGAAAGGGTGTGGGCATATGAGGAAAAAAATACTTTGGCAATCCCACCTGCCATTGAACCCAAAGTGCTTTAACTACACACAATTTTGGTTCCAGGCATAATCCCCAGAACGTAACGCCAGTGTAATTCGTGGTCTTCCTGTATTTGTTGCGAACTGCAAGTTGACGCGAAAACCTCTGGCTGCTTGGCAAGTTCCCTAGTCTGGAACCCAGCAGAAAACACTGGCAGGTTTACCCGGCTCTGCCATTAGTGGCAAACTGCAATCTCTCCCTTACCATCTTTTGACTCCTGCTCCTCCTCCTTCTCTCCTTCATCAGAACCATCTCCAAACTCCTTTTCGTACTGGGCTTCCATCTGCTGCAGTTCTCGCTCCAGATCGGACATGACAATCCAGCTCTGCTCCTTATACTGCTCCACCAGCCTTTGAAAGGAGAAGGTTCGATTTGTGTGACATGCTTGGCTATCAAAACGGCCCCACCAGCAAAGAACTCTCGAATCTCCCAAACAGATGAAGCAGGGGCAGACTCAGGAAATACGTGCCTTGAGCAAGGACATAATTTGGTGCTTCCTTCCTCAACAAATATTGCTTGTTTTCACAGTAATTCCTTTTGGGTATACTTGCTTCCCGCCACCAGCCCCCAGTAGGTAGCCATACCAATATAGGCACTGCCCTAAATCCAACGCTGAGATGAAGGGACAGAACAATTTAGGAAGGACAAGCTGGAAAGTGTGCAGAAGAGGGCAACCAAGATGATCAAGGCTCTGGAAACTACCGTATTTTTTCGTGTATAAGACGTCCTCTATTTTTGAGGATTCCAAATGAAGAAAATGAGGGGGGGGTTGCCTGATGTATAAGACAATCCCCCCCCCCTTTTCTTAACATAATTTTTAAAGGAAAAAAACCTAGTCTTATACACGGGAAAGTATGGTAAGTCTTATGAGGAGCGGTTAAAGGAGCTGGGCCTGGAAAAGAGGAGACTGGGAGGAGATAAGATAGCTACCTTCAAATATCTTCAAGACTGTCACGTGGAAGAAGGAGCAAAAGTTTGCTTTCTCCTGCCCTGGAGGGTAGGACTCGAACCAATGGATTCAAGTTACAAGAAAGGAGTTTCCGACTAAACATCAGGAAGAACTTTCTGACCGTTAAGAGCTTTTCGACTCCCTTGGAAGGTTGTGGACTCTCCTTCCTTGGAGGTTTTTAAGCAGAGGTTGTATGGCCATCTGTCATGGGTGCTTTAGTTGAGATTCCTGCATTGCAGGGGGCTAGACTAATGAACCCACAAGGTCCCTTCCAACTCTACAGTTCTCTGATTTTGTGAGTCCCTGAACAGAGAACAAGAGGGCACAGTGGTAAGAGTCTCTGTCTTCAGGGCTGGTGTCCAGCATCAATGGACAGCCACCTAGGTCCACACCACCACAGAGGCCCACTGTGCATGCTCAGAGGCTCTGCTCCCCTTGCTGCTGCTCCCCTTCGCACTTCCTGCCTGTCCCCACCACTCACAGCGAGAACGCAAGCAGTGACAAGAGTGAGCAGACCAAGCAGATGTGGGGAAGAAGAAGAGTTTGGATTTGATATCCTGCTTTATCACTACCTGAAGGAGTCTCAAAGCGGCTAACATTCTCCTTTCCCTTCCTCCCCCACAACAAACACTCAGTGAGGTGAGTGGGGCTGAGAGACTTCAAAGAAGTGTGACTAGCCCAAGGTCACCCAGCAGCTGCATGTGGAGGAGCAGGGAAGTGAACCCGGTTCACCAGATTACGAGTCTACCACTCTTAACCACTACACCACGGGGAAGCTGTGGCGCTCCAATGTTTCTGGACTCCAGCTCCCATTGGCTTCAGCCAGTACGGCCAATGGCCAGGCATGATGGGAGTTGAGGTTCCACAACAATCTGGAGCCCCGCAGCTTCTCCATCTTTACGTCAAGTTCCCTTTCTGGGCAGTGGTGAGGATTAGGGGAAGCAAACAGGGCATGGTAAGTGCATCTTGCCCAAGCCCACCTCCCCCAAAAAACATGGGAGCCAGCACTGAGCCCTTCCTTATATCTCCCCCTGCAAACAGACAACTGCATTTCAGGAAGGAAACTTCCAACCTCGCCTCTGCTTTGACATGATAGTTTTCTACAGGCAGGGATGGATTAATTTTTTTGTTATGCGTTGCAAAGGGTGGTGTTCTTTTATGGATCCTTCCCTATCTGGCTGTTGCAATCTGCAAAGGATAGGATATATACCATGAAAGTAAATACCATATTTTTTGCTCTATAAGACACACCAGACCACAAGACGCACCTAGTTTTTGGAGGAGGAAAACAAGAAAAAATATATTCTGAATCACAGAAGCCAGAACAGCAAGAGGGATTGCTGCACAGTGAAAGCAGCAATCCCTCTTGCTGTTCTGGCTTCTGGGATAGCTGCGCAGCCGCATTCGCTCCACACATTTCCCCTTACTTTTCAGGAGGGAAAAAGTGAGTCTTATAGAGCAAAAAATATGGTAAAATAAATCAGCGACGGGCTCTCGGCTAAGAGAAAGCTTCCCATACTTTGCTTGCTTCAGTTTCTGCTTCCGGCGCAGCTCCTCCGCCTTCCTCGCTTTCTCGGCGTTCTGCTCTTCCAGAAGCTTCCGGTGCGCCTGAACCCGCTTGTCCCTCTTCCGGATGAAGGCCACCAGCTCACGGACCAGCTCGTTGCGCTCCCGCCTGGCTTTGTCGCGCGTCTTCTTGTTTTCCTTCTCCATCGCTCGCTTCTCCCAGCGGTTGGACGCCTGCCTGGTGTCATACTCTTCCTTCCAGGCAAAATTCTTCCGGGTGCAGAAACTCTGCCAGTATCCATAGAAGGGGTGGACGACCTACTTGGGAGGAGAGAGGAGAGACAGCACAGAAGGAAGGATCAACAATTAACTACCTTTCAAAATTAGTCCTTTAAAGGGACGATTTGCAACCCCTTTTGGACAGGAAGGACTTGGCCACTGTAGGCCATGGCCTAGCAACTGACAGGCTGGATTGCTGCAATGTGCTCTACATGGGGCTGCCCTTGAAGATCAACTCAGAAACTTCAAAACTGGCCCAAAATGCAGCGGCCAGATTAGTGACAGGGTACCCTCAGATTTCACCTAGGCTCTGTTTCCAAACAGCTGGCCTGGCTATCAGTTGGTTTCCAGGCCCGATTCAAGGTGCTCACATTAGAGTTTGAAGACCTACATGACGAAGGCCCCCAAAAGACATGGAAGACGACCTCCTTCCCTACAGACTCTCTGGGGTATCAGGATCAGAAGAGGGGGCCCTCTACTCCATGGAGGTGTCATGGTAGATCTTAATGTGTTCATATAGAAGGCCTCACCATAGGAGCCTAGATCACCAGTCTAGATTTCTGGAAAGAAGCAATTGCACCGGTGGAGAAGAGGAACGTCTACTATGTAATACCAGTGTCAGATGGTAGTGGTGGTTGCTCGTGAGTAATCAGTCAGGACTCTGACCTGTCTTTTACAGGTTTTGTTTTGGTGCAAAACTATTTACAGTGCAGAACCACAAGTTCATGTCTGCCGCAATCGCTAGCAGAATCCAGGAGCGGTCATTTCCGGGTCCTCCCCCAACATAAGAGCTTAGTCACCCCCAGCCTTTTCCTTCCTTCTTTGCGTTTTACACCTCTGCGCAAGGTGGGCGACGGAAGAGGCGTGCTTCCCTCCTGGCCGGTTTGGCCAGGAGAGGTGCTGAGGCTCCCAGCAGCATCCTCTAGCCCTTTCCCCTCCTTTACCCGGGAGGTGTGGCTTTTCCCACCCTCAGACTGACGAGGGGCAGTGCTGAGGCTCCCAGCAGCATCCTCTGGTCCTTCCCCTCTTCCCCACTGGAGGTGTGGCTTTCCCCATCGCAGGAAGAGGAACTGCTTCTCAGGATTTTCAGAGATCCCTGTATCCCAACTGCCCCTCTGCCTCCCTTCCCTGTTCCGATGGCGATCCCCTGACAACCAGCATTTGGGGGCGATTTAGCAGCAAACAAAACTACAGGTGCACCATGCAAAAAACTGTGTTACAAATCAATTAGTCCTCCATTGCAGGGTTTTGGGTGAGATGACACTTGAGGTCCCTTTCCCAACCCTACAGTTCTATGAGCCGATGAGTCTACAGTGCAATCCTATATATGTCTACTCGGAAGTAAGCCCCACTGAGTTCAGTGGGACTTACCCCCAGGTAGGTGTGTACAGATCGTGAAGCTGAGGCTCCAATACTTTGGCCACCTCATGAGAAGAGAAGACTCCCCGGAAAAGACCGTGATGTCGGGAAAGATGGAGGGCACAAGGAGTAGGGGATGACAGAGGATGAGACGGTTGGACAGTGTTCTCGAAGCTACCAGCATGAGTTTGACCAAACTGCGGGAGGCAGTGGAAGACAGGAGTGCCTGGCGTGCTCTGGTCCATGGGGTCACGAAGAGTCGGACACGACTAAACGACTAAACAACAACAATAAGGTGTGTACAAGACTGCAGCCTTGGCTTCTTACCGTGTCAAAGTCACTCTGGGAGTCTCCAAAACTTGGAAATTCTTCAGCATCTTCCTCCGGCATGGATTCCATTTCTTCCTTCGCAATCATTTCGAAGACGTGCCGATACACCGCGAAGAAGCCCTGAAAGAGATCGCAGAGAGAGAAGGCAGGGCTCAGTTACCTGCACAGGTGACTAAATGGAAGTGATGGTGTGTGGGAAGAACTGTTCAGGTTTCCCAGCTTCTGATACACAATTCAACTGTTGGGCTGGTTTGTAACCATCCCCCGTTAAGGTACATTCAGATGTGAGGAATATCCTGTTAGTTTCCCAGATTAGTTTGTTTTCTAATGTTCCTGTCACACTGCAGGACGTGTTGCATTATGGAAATGTGACTTTTTAACCAACATATGGGCATGTCGTTCTAAATTTTGCTCACAGCAGCGGGTACCAACATCATCGGACATTGTCGCTACTCCCTCCCACCCCACCCCACCCGATTTCTGCACACGACACATGCTTCTGTTCCTCCAGGAAAGAGCTGGACGCTGGTATACCCCACCCCACCCCCAATTGAATCGCTTTGCTCCCACGATTTTCTGGATCAATGAGGCTGCAAATTAGTGATTTAGTTCTCTGGGTAACTATAACCTATGCATAAGGGAGGGAGGTGTCTCTGGACTTGGAGGAATGCCATAGTTTGCAGAAGCACCCAAAAAAATATTTTGTGGGTGGAATCTAAGAAGAGAAGGGGGAAGAAAGAGCTCTGTGAGCTCAGCAGCCACAGACACCTGTTGGCTGATAAAACATAAGATCAAAAGCACATATTGTTATAGGAATGTATTAGATAAAACGTAAAAGAAATATACAATAATAAGAGTACATTCATTTGTAAAAAAAAGGGGGGGGGGGGAAATATGGCGGGAAAGACGGGAAGTCCAATGTGTTGGTATGTATATGATTTTGGAAAAGTTTTTGTTTCTTTCTTTTTTCCCTTTAATTTTTTCTTTCTTTTCAGGTATATAAAATTTGTATATAATCTTTGTATAAATGTTGGAAAGTATATTATAATAAGCCTTGTAATGTAATATGACAATGTTTACCGATGCATTATAAGAATGTTAAAAAATAAATAATATGCAAAAAAAAGATAAAACAAATAAAAGGGATCTTGAGACGGGAAACAGAGTGTAATATCTTGAAAACAGCAAGGCTGGCTGGTATTGTGGACAGGAATCTACCACAGTGCAACAACGTCTGTTACAGGTCTCATTGGACACTACCTAACTTCTATGGTTCTCTTCGTGTTGAGTTACCTTCTCATCATCGCCATAGCCAGAGTAACAGGTAACGGTGAAATATTGGAAGATGTCCAGGCTGTCATCTTGGTATTCTCCATCGACGCCCCCTTTCAGCAAAGCTTCCCTGTGATTGTCGTACCTAAGAAGAAGAACAGAAAGCAAAGCCTGAAGCTTTTCAGTGCAGAATGGAAGAAAATCACCATTCTCCTTTCAGTCCCAGGGCATTGGCTTAGACTCTATCATAGGCGGCTGAGTGGGGACTCGGACTGCAACCATCCAAGAGAGGAGATGGCAAAGGCTTACCAGGCTCTTTCTTGGGGATCGCTCAGGACGTCGTATGCAGCTTGGATCAGCTTGAACTGCTCAGCCGCTTCTTCAGCGTTTTCGAGGTTCTTGTCTGCAGAGACACAGCAGAGGGATTTAAGCAACACGGCCAGGTTGAAATCAGGGAAGAACAGGAAAGCGCCAGTGACATGGCAGGAAGTAAATTCTGCGGGTGCAGAATGCTGTGGCGAGGTCCTTGCCGCGGGATCACATTCACCCAGTGCTTTACCAACTGCACTGGCTCCTGGTAGAGTACAGGGTCAGGTTTAAGGTGCTGGTTTTGACCTTTAAAGCCCTATGCGGCCTAGGACCCACATACCTAAGGGACTGCCTCTCCTGGTAGGCCCTGCGGAGGACCTTAAGGCCCACAAATAACAACACTTTGGAGGTCCCAAGTCGCAAGGTGGTTAGGTTGGTCTCAGCTACGGCCAGGGCCTTTTCAGTACTGGCCCCGACTTAGTGGAATGCTCTGTCACAAGAGACTAGGGTCCTGCGGGACTTGACATCTTTCCACAGAGCCTGCAAGACAGAGCTGTTCTGCCTGGCCTTTGGTTTGGACTCAGTCTGACCCTTATGCTTCCCTCCCTTTACGGTTTTGATCTATAGGCTACTTTTAAAAAGAGGCTGCATTTTAAATTGCACTTTATCCTGTATTTTAAATTGGTCCCCCCCCCCCCATTATGTTTTTACTGTAATTTTACTGGTGTTAGCCGCCCTGAGCCTGGCTCTGGCCGGGGTATAAATAAATTTTTTTATTATTATTAATTATATTAAACCAGCCAAAATAATTTACAGCAAGATGAACAGGGTGGGTCCAAAAAATACAGCGTTTCCTCCAATATTAGTTTCCCTCAGAGTAAGCCCACAGAACTGTAGAGCTCGAAGGGACCACGAGGGTCATCCAGTCTGACCCCCTTCAATGCAGGAATCTTTGTTACTCTGAGGATATTGAGTGCTGGCTACAATTCATGTAACTCAGGTGTTTAAGGTATGGGTAGAGAGACGAGTTTTCAGCATACAGAGAAAGCGATATAATCCAGGTGTCAAGGGCACCTCTGTAGGGAGGGGATTTCACAGCTTAGGGGAAGTCTTAAGGGAAGGGGGGGAGTCTTTCAGGTTTTAGGTACGTATGTGAACCCCTTGAACTGGGCTCAGAAACATACGGAAAACCAGTGTAGCTGTTTTGAAATGGGCCACGCAGGTTTTGAACGGCACACCAGCCAGTAATCCAGCTACTGCGTTTTGGATCCTTTTAGGAGTTTCTTTTTCTTTCTTTTTTTACATTTTTATTGGGGTTTTTTAACACATCATTTCCAACACTCATATAACATAACTTCTTATCTTATACAACGTTTTAGACTTCCGTCAACACCTCTGATGATTTTCCGTTCTTTATCACTTATTCTGCATTTCTTAATTTCTCTATTACTCTTAATTATCATTAACTAATAATTCTCCTCATAGTCTTTCTTGCAATATTTCAGATAGTCCTCCTTACAAAACTTCTTGCAGTCCTGCTAGCGTAATCTGTTCATTAGAATTACTTTTCAAATAGTTTGCATATTTACTCCAGTCTTCTAAGAATCTCTGTTCCCGCAGGTTTCAAATCCTTCCTGTTAATTTATCCAGTTCTGCATAGTCCATCAATTTTATCCGTCATTCTTCTTTCGTCGATAATTCTTCTGGATCCTTTTAGAAGTTTCAGAATCATCTACAAGTGCAATGGCCAAGTATTTCTGGCCAAAAAGGGCCATAGCTGGCGAACCAGCCAGAACTGGAAATGCAGGAATCTCAGCTATAAAGCATCCATGACAGATGGTCACCCAACCTCTGCTTAAAAAACTCCATGGAAGGAGAGTCCACCAACTTGGGAGGGAGTTGAACAGCTCTTAGTGTCAGAAAGTTCTTCCTGATGTTTAGTCAGAATCTCCCTTCTTGTAACTTGAATCCATTGGATTGAATCCTACCCTCCAGAGCAGGAGAAAACAAGCTTTCTCCATCTTCTATGTGACAACCCTTTAGATATTTGAAGATGGCTATCATACCTGCTCTCAGTCTCCTCTTTTCCAGGCTATACATACCCAAGTCCTTCAACCGTTCCTCTTAAGGCTTGGATTCCAGACCCTTAATCAGGCATCCCCAAACTTGGCCCTCCAGCTGTTTTGGGACTACAACTCCCATTATCCCTAGCTAACAGGACCAGTGGTCAGAGGTGATGGGAATTGTAGTCTCAAAAATAGCTGGAGGGCCAAGTTTGGGGATGTCTGCCCTTAATCATTCCTCAAGGACAGTTATTAATCCTTATTGATCACCACAGGGTGTGCTTTCAAGTAGGAAGGCTTAGGCTCAAGACATAAAAGATGCCATATGGAACATGCCTTAAAACATTGAAGAGCTCCCATATCAGTCAGGCAGTGAGCATACAAGTCTTCACAGGGCTGTTTTTGGGGGGTCCCCCCCAACGTTGGTGGTTTTGTGATTCTGCAATGTTTGGGGCTCCTGCTGCTGATGCCTCCCTGAACTCAATGGGATCTATTTTTGAGTAAACATGTATAGGATCATGTTGTCAGAGGTTGCTCATAGAAAGCGCACTCCATAGCATTTGTGCTGCCAGCCACAGTTATTATGACCTCACTAAAACAATTAATAAACTATGCAGAGACACCCTTCCTGTGTTTGAATAATGCAAGAGTACAACATAACAAAGCAATATGGTTGGCATCCAGTGCCAGTCATTCTTAAGAGTACATGCACTGAAATCAATGGCCTATTCTGAGTACAGTATAACTAATATATTAGTTGGCTATTCAATATATCTAATATACTGGACGAAAACAGCTGAGAATTCTTTAGCACTTTTTAAAGGCAAACAAATTGGTTATGGTGCAGGTTTTTGCCATAATAAATTTGTTATTCTTTAAGAAGAGTCTTTGCTCTTTTTTGCTACAACAGACTAACAAAGCTACACTTCTTGGAAATATATCAAACGATGACTTATTAACTGCTTATTTTATATTTTACATCAAACTACCGTTTTCCATTCTAAGCCCCTCTGCACACAGTAAGAGGGTCAAAAAGCAGGATATTAAGCTAGCATCAATTAATAACTAATCAGGTGTCGGATTAAGAATACAGCTTCATTCTAGGCTACCAACTCTTATTTAATATTAGTCACAATACAGAGGCACCAAGTCTGTAGCCCTCACTGTTGATGTTGTTAAGCAGAGTATGCAATGATTTTGCACTGAAAAGTGTAAGACACTTGATTTTCATTTTAACAGAACTGCTAGGTGCAGCTATTAAACCTACTTATAGAGCAGTCGCCTATACCACATCTCAGAGGTAAACTCTTTGTTTTTCCGATGGGGCTTACTTCCAGGTAATTGTGCATAGGATCAAGACCTGACTAAAGGAAGTTGAGTCTCAGGCAATAGGAAAGAAACGCTGCACGCTGTTTCTCTCTCTCAAAGCTTCATTTCTTTCCAGATTGTTTTTGTGGGGCGGGGGAGACATCCCAGAGGCCAGGTGGGTCCCACGAGGTCAGGCAGAAACTATCTCGACCCCCCCCCCCCGTCAGGCCTGGCTGTAATTGACGCCAGGTGCCGCACAACACCCAATTACCGCATTTCTAACAATTCGATCATTCAGTGTGGCAGCACCTGCCCTTTGGAACTCCTTGCCTAGTGATATCAGGCAGGCGCCCTCGCCTTACTCTTTCCGGCGCCTGCTGAAAACATCCTCCTTTAGACAAGCCCACCCAGAGGCTTAGAAATGCTGGTGCGAATTTTAATCCGGTTTTGTATATTAACTTCTCTGTGTTTCAATGTATTGTAACGCGCCCCACCCCCGCTCCCATTTTTTGGTCTTATCTTTTTGAA
Organism: Podarcis pityusensis; assembly: GCF_964106645.2. Taxonomy (NCBI): domain Eukaryota; kingdom Metazoa; phylum Chordata; class Lepidosauria; order Squamata; family Lacertidae; genus Podarcis; species Podarcis pityusensis. The sequence goes on along the minus strand of NC_138036.1, from coordinate 16,737,075 downwards.
AGCGGCTCTAAAGCGGTATATATATATATATTTATGACACAAGTAAATAATAAATACCTGGATGCCAACGTAACGCCAGCCTCCGGTAGGCTCGCTTCAGGTCTTCATCGGAGGCGTCGCGCTTCACCCCCAGCACCTCGTAGTGGCACTTCATCCTGGGAGGCGCCTGCGGGACTCAGCGCCACTCAGCAGAAGGCGAAGCAGAGCGTTCTGGGGAGCCCTCCTGGGCCGGCACCCTCGTGCTGAGGGCACCGAGAGACACAGCCGGCGAGAGGAGAGGAGGGACCGGAAGGAGCGGAGGAGCCATACAGGAGGCCAAAGCCACTTCCCGCTGCCGGGTTGGGAGGCGGAGCTGACGACGGAGCGAAGCGGCAGATGGGGATCAGCTGGAGTCAGCGCCGGGGATGGATGGAAGGGAAGCTGGCGCAACGCTGAGCGGAGAAGCCTTTGGTGGCGGGCAGAACTCTCGGCACGCGGAAGTTCCGAAGCGGCGGGTACCACTTTGATGTTGATAGAACGCCGGAAACCCGAACGTTCCAGCGCTATGGCGGCGTCAGAACTCCCAAGATGCGAAAGTTCCGGAGCAGCGGAGGCTCCTTTGATATTAATAGAACGCCGGAAGCATGAACGTTCCAGAGTTATGTAGGGGAGGCTGCCCGTAAATGTGCGCGCTAAAGCAATAAACGCCACCGGGGTAGGTAGACGGGGGAGAACTCTTGGGAACACCGTTGACGTTAAAAGCGAGTAAGAACGATTGTTTCATGTTTATTTTGTCCAGTTTTTCCAAAGAAGTATCTCCCTACGGCGGCTCAGGTCGATTTGTTCTTTAAAGAGGCCAATAAAAACACGCGATATTTTGTAGTTTTGCGAAATTGCGGTCCCTTTTTTGGCAGTAAGAAGCAAGCTGCCGCGTGCAGACGTTATTTTGCTCAGAAATCAGCAAGAGGTGAGGTTGTGCAAGCGGGGTGAGCTTATTTGCTCTTCCCCAGCAGTGAATATAGTAGACATAATGTAAAATGTTCCATTTTTATAGCGAGAGGCTAGAAGACAGCACCGAGTCCCTTTTTGCAGTGCACTAGAAATGTGCTGTTTAAAAACAACCACCCAGAGCCAAACCAGTGTGATACCAAACAGCAGTGCAGGGTACTCAAAACTGCAGTTCCGATCTTGCACCACCCACAAAGGTCTCTTCATGACCTTGGATCAGCTATTACCTCTGAGCCCAGCCTACCCCGCAGGCTTGTTGAGAAGGTAGAACGATATCTGCAAGTGCAGCACACTCAGCTGTTCTTTAGAGGAACAAGATTATGAATATGCATTGTTTGGTCCAGGCATAGGCAAATTCGGCCCTCCAGATGTTTTGGGACTACAACTCCCATCATCCCTGACCACTGGTCCTGTTCGCTAGGGATAATGGGAGCTGTAGTCTCAAAGCATCTGGAGGGCCGAACTTGCCTATGCCTGGTTTGGTCTCATCCACAACTTTCATTTAAAGGACCTTTATACCATTGTCATGGTTCCTCCCCCCTCTAAGAATCCTGAGAACTATAGTCCATGGGTGCTTAGTTTTTAGGAGACCCCCTAAGAGCCACAATCCCCCCAAAAATGAGGGGTATAAGAGTTCTCACAGTGGCCAATCAGATGCCCATGTGGCCTTCAAGCTGGACATGGGCGCAACAACACTCTGCCCACTTGCAGTTGCCAGCAACTGATATTCAGAGACATGTTGTTGAATGTGAAATTGTCTAATTCTCCTTTAAAGCCATCCAAGTTGGTAGTTATCACTGCCCCCTGTGGAAGTGAGTTCCATAGCTTAACTATGTGCTGCATAAAGAACACCAGCAACGACTACGTTCCCGATAGGCTATGGGCACAGGATTCTGCACAACACTATTGCATATGGCACTAATGGAGAATAGCAGTGGGCTGACACACAAGCCGGCTGCTGGAAGAGTGTAAGAGGAACTTCTAACTACCTTTGTGCTGTTGCCTTTTCTCACAAGGACATTAAAAACCATGTAACCAAAAGAAGAGCATGTCTTCAAGTTTTCTTAATGTGCAATGTTCTCCTGACTTGGCTGCAGCTTTTTTTTCAGAAAACCGGTCCAGGTGCATATATTTGGTTTGTCCCAGTCAGTGGGTTCCTGTTGAACGACTGCAGAGATACTGCTACCCTTCTCCACACATCACCTAACCGTGTTAAAGGGCACTATCAGAAATGTTACTTGGAAGGTATTACAAAACGAGCCCATAATCAATGATGCAGACATAGTTTATAAAGTTACTGTACACAAACCGGTTACAAAAAAGTAGTAAAAGCTGTTTAAATGGTTGTATTATCGAGTCCCCTTTTTAAATGTTTTAGACTCCAATTCCACCAAGTTTTCTCTTCAGCTTCCTCGAGCGCTGGTGTAGTTTGTTTTTCTTTTTCTTCTTCAAGCTCATTTTGGGCTCTGGCTTCACTAGTTGTATTTCCTCGGGCTTTTCCTCAGCTGGCGTTTCAAAAACAACTTCTGTTGGATCTTCAGGAATCAGCGGCTTCTCTTCCTTCTTCTTCAGTTTCTGTAGCTCTTTCAATTGTTGCTTCTCTCTGAATTTAGCAGCTGTGGCTAGTCTTATTGCCCGGCGATGCTGGAAGCAGAAGAATACAATTAGCATGGCTACACCAAAATACATGTGTTGGAGCTACAACAGGAGACCAAACCCACGAGGAAGCTGCCTGGTGCCGTTGGATCACTGGCCCATGTAAGCTCAGAGCTCTGTACATTAACTGACAGCAGCTCTCCAAGGTTTTGGAAAGGATTTCCCCCATGCCCTGCCCAGACGTGCCCACAATTTAATCTGGCACCTCCCATATGCAAAGCATAAACCACAGCCCCTCACTATATCAATTCTGCAACCAATATATTTTAATGGGTTAGCATTAGCGGCTGCTGAACATTCACAGCAACTCCAGTTAGCCATACAACTTAGAAACCACTGTCTGGACTTAGAATCACAGAACTGTAGAGTTGGACGGGACCACGAGGGTCATCTAGTTCAACCCCCTGCAATGCAGAAATATTTTGCCCAACATGAGGCTTGAACCCATGACTCTGAGATTAAGAGTCTCATGCTCTAACCGACTGAGCCATCCGCAGGGCTTACGTTCTGCTGCAGGAGGCAAAGAAGCAGATAATGAAACACCAGTGCAGCATCACACAGTACAGCATTGTCTTAAGCCTTTTGTCCTGATGCAATTTCACTGTCTCAACCCTTGCACCAACTTTTTGTTTCGGAAGAGGGGGCATGGAAAGTGCAGTAAAGCCCACAGCAACAAAGTCAAAGCCGACCTTTGTACTCCAGAGGCAACACAAGCCTGAGGCCAAAAGTCAACACAGAATACTAACTAGTGGGGTGGTTATTTAAAGCCTTCTGCTGAGAACCCGGTGGATTGGACTGTTGTGGGTGGAGAGAGTTACTAACAACATTTAACTAAAGGATCACATTAACAGCATTGTCACAGTAAGCAGAGGAATAAGCTAACTGAAGAGTGTAGTCTTTAGAGTATTAAAAATAGTATTACCATATTTGGAGACTGGTAATGAGGATTTTCATACAGGGTTGGTCCTCCAAAGCTGCCCTGGAAGATCTTGATAAGGTTTAAGACAAAGCGCGGCCCAATTTCTACCAGGGCTCCATCTTCTATTATCTGCAGAGTGGCAAACATTTGATATTTCAATGCAAAATAACATTTTTTTCTACCATACAGGTGCACAACTGCCGAAGGCACCTAAAAGGCACCTAAAAATACCCAATATTGGTGCAAGATCCCCTCTGGCTGTGTTATATAGCAGCTTAATGGCTTTTGTGTACTCAGACACTCCAGTGGATTGAATCAACCTGAGCTGACCCCAATAAGAAAAATGGGCTAGAATATAGAGAATGTTTGTGGGAAGTAAGAGCATCTTAGCTGCCACTAAAGCCACAGCTTGCACAACCATATCAATATAAGGGTTGCCTCTTTTTGTTTCAGAATGGAATTGTGTCCTTTTTGTAAACTTTTGCTCTTTGTAGGAACAGTCTGAGTACAACCAACACGCACGTAGGACTGAAGAACAGGAGCCTATGGAAAATAAAAAGGGAGGCATGATGAGTGTAGCTTCCTTACCACGGAGCCTGTGGAATACTGAAGTCCTTCCACAACCCCAAAACACTCTTTCGACTATTGACCAGATATCACTTGTGACTTAAGTGTGTTTCTTCATTCTACCGCCTCAAGGACTTGCAGTTAAACTCTTGAATGATAACTTCATTCTCAGAATTTTAAGGGAAATAATAGGCACTTGTGAAAATGCTAAATGTGATCCAAAATCAAGTGACCCAAAATCAATGTGCCTGCCATATGCACAAGTTCTGCACTGTGGAAGATTATCTGGGTCTAGGAGAATTTGGCATTTGAGTTTTGGCCACTACCCTTTATGTTTCAAGCTAAGTTACTAGCAAACCCATCTTAAAATGTCTTATATTAGGAGAGAGGTGTATTCTAATCAGCTATGGTTCAATATGCGAACAAGTCTAATAAACCCTCAGATTTCAAGAAAATGTTCACAAAGCATTTTTCAGTTTAAGACATTGCATATAGATCCCGGGGTGGTCGTGGGTGTTTTGATTACATCATCCCACGGGCAAAGTATAGGCAAATTACCTGGTAATTTCGAAACCAAATCCTCTTGTCTGTTATGGAGAATGTGAAGACGTGATCTACAAAAGGCTGGCTTTTGGGATGATACAGAGGAGTACCAAAAATCTGGCAGGGTGAAAAACGACAACTTTTTAAAGCAATCCATATGATCAAAAGATTCAGCACAATTCTGGGTGGGCACTGCATAGTTCACTCTGTGTGGCGCTAACACAATTTGTTCATCACACAATCAGGCTGTAAGCTGCTCTGCTGTCATAGATTACATCTGTGTTGTATTATATTTGGTCATTCTTGGGTTTTGTCACAGAATGGTTACAGCCTTTGCATCAACATGCTTATATCGCAATGCAGTGACCAGAGGAGACATCTGAACTGTAGCCTTATTGGAGTTCACCAATTGGGTCTGCGTTGCTCCAGGACAGGAGGAAGGAAGTCAAAATGACACCGAGGTTGGTTCAAAGAAAGAGTTTATTCTGCTCTCCGGATAGCAGAAGGCACTTGCGTGATTAGTCCCCAGCAAGTCCAAATAAATGACAGGTTTCATGCAGTTTATATATCCTCCAGGCACCCTCTCACTCCTCCCCTAGGAGCCCAACCACGGCGGCCTACGTACGCAGGTTGACATCACATATGTTCCTGCTCTGGTACTCTCAACCATAAAAGGATCTTCCTTCCTGTACTTCTGACCATAAAAGGATCTTCCTCTTCCTACTCTTATCTGGGAAGACGTCATAATCTCCGGGAACACGCTTTTGGCGTTTTCCCCAGACATTGGTCTTGTGCGCATTTTGTGGTCAGCACATAAGATAAAGTTCTGACGTGTTTTCTTTGTTCCCCTGGAGAGCCAAGGCCATCCCTTGCCTGTCCTGATAAAGGACAAACTGTTTATGCAGTTGTGTCCTTATTATGGTTTTGCTCAATAGTTCAAGTTTTACGCATTTAAAAGTTCTCTCTTTTGAAAGAACAAAAGGGGGGTGGGTTGAGTCAGTTTTAAACTTGCTACACAGAAACCCATTCCTTCAGAACCATTCTGGTGGAAATGGAGGTGAAACTTCTACCTAGCTTGGTCAACTGGGCTATTTTTAAGTGTCAATCCTCCATTTTGGAACTGTACTTATGGACCAAGTCTTCCAAAGCGTAATGTGAATGATTAGCATGCAGCTCAGCTTGAAGCACAAACATGAATACTGGAAGAACTGGAGGCAGAGATTTATCCAACACGTTGAAAAGTATATTTTCCGCGATCAGTTTAGTGCTGTTTCTCTGCTGGCACCAGCATTAGATTTAAAGAGTGACAACTTAGAAGCCCTGTAGCTCTTTTCTATTGAAAGAACATTGCTGAGGATTGTGGCAGAGAAACACTGAATAATGTCATTCAGTAAATGGATTACAGATGATTTGCAACTTACACACATTTAACTTGTCCGCAAAAAAATAAAAAGTGGGCAGAAAAGGGGTGGGTGTCTGGGAAAACTTTGGCAATCCCTCCCCCTATTGCACCCCAATGTGTTTTGACCTTGCAATTTTGGCTTTATGTGTATGAGAACGTATGAGAGCCACCTGCATAAGCCAATGCATAAGCACTGCCTTACCACTAATATTTTCATCATCATCATCATCATCATCATCATATACTTTATTGCACTAGCCAAAGGCCATGGCATCATTCACAAAGGGAACAAAAAGAGAAGCAGCAAAAACCATAAAACCCATAAAAATGTTAGGCACTGCAAATACAATAAACCACAATCACGTCTCCTAAGAATTATTTGTTGCATACAATAGAATAGCAAGGGGTTATCAGGTAGAATGTGCCAGCTTAAATGTCCGAATCACCTTTGCAATTGACCGCTATTTTATCTAGATCTTTTCTCCTGATCTTAGCTGCCAGCGCATATAGTGCTACTTTATAAGTTACGAAGTCATCAGTATCACTCAGCAGCCATTTCACCCTTTCCACCCTGTTTGAGTGTGTTCCATTCGTGAGCAGGGGTTTTATAAATCAGTCTCTTGGTTCTATATTTTAAGTAGCTGTAGGAGACTTTCAGGGTAAAAAATGAGGTTTACAATGTTTTAAATAAATGCCACCCGGTTCTCTCCATCTCTCTTCAACTACTCTTGGAACAAACAAACAAACAAACAAACAAACAAACAAAAACATTCACATGCAAAACCCACAGCCCCTTCAACCACAGCACCAGCTAAGAAATGTGTACTGGCTCAAGAGATAGGGCTTATCATTTTGTCAAGTGAGTTTCGGCACTGCTGGGTTGATTCCAACTCGGTTTGCCTCAGAGCAGACTCAATGAAAACAATGAACCCAAAGTTAGTCATTGATGTCAATGGGTTTACTCTGAGGAAACTCAGTTGGCTACGACCTACCGATCTGAGGAACCCACAAGTTGCCATTGCCACATCAAAGTGCACAAGGATCATGCTATCCTATGGCAAAAAAGCACCTGCTGTTTTAAAAATGGGAGAATTAACGTATAAACACTGCCATATACCGACCTGAATGAACAGCTCTTTCAGCACAGCATAATGTGGCTCCTGGTCAAAAGTCTGTGGGGAGAAAGTATTTTAGAAATCGGCAAAAAAAATATTGATCGTAAGATAACAGAAGGTAGTATGATATCCTAAGAGATCGATACTCGCCTTATCAAAAGACAGAATGGGTCGGGAGCCTCTCAAACAATTCCCAGTCATTTTCAGCTCGGCCAGAGTGTGAACTGCAGTGATATTAAGTAGAGCTATGTCAAGTCAAGATTTTATTGTTCAACAACAACAAAAACATTTTCAAATGTTAAAACAGAAGCATAACAGCAGTGATTGAAGTATGTAATATTAACATAAGCCAGTCAGTCAGGTCAGTCTTTAATGTTTTAACCATAGGTTACAACAGAAGACCAGATGTGTGTCTTTGTAGGATCATTCAGGAAGGAGTAAAAACAAGCCAACAGCAATCAAAGACATTCAATCACATATTTGAACTTACTATTCTGTACTAGAAACTTTGCTGATGGTCCATGGGGGGCATTTGAAAGCCTGAAATAGACAAGAGGGAAAGAAAGAAATCCCCAATTGAAGTTATGCTTGAAACATTAGAGTGGTTGAGTATCAGTGATGTTAATGGGGTGTTACACACAAAATTCCTATCCAGCTAGAACAGCTTGAAAACCTTGCAAATAAGAACTCATCTGGTTAAGAGGGAACTGTCCCCAGGTGCCCTGATAAGCCCCTGCCAAGTTTCTCTGAGTTTATTGGATCTTGACAATGTCACAGGAGACAGTTCCAGACTAGGAAACCAGAGATTCTTGTTCATATCTAAACTTTTGCCTGTCAGGTACAGAACAGCACCTAACTTGTTGCATGGAACAGGGCAGAGGACACAGAAAGTGATAGAAGGAGCTGGGTGTGTCTTGCCAATTTTCTACTGCTGGTACAAGTGGATTGTGTTATTATTTTTCCCTAATAATTTGTCATTCCCCCCCCCAGTAGTTTACAGAACCTATAATTTACAGAATAATAAATAGTTTTCAGAAGCCCATTCAAGAATGGTGGCCTGGAAACCCAAATGATGAGAATATTCCTACCTATCCACTTTGCACTCATCTATGGATGTCAGAAATTAGAACACACAGGGAAAATATATTCTGATTTAAAGTTTTTCTCACCACACATAAAGATCCTGTTTCTTCTTTGCTTCAAAAAATATGCATTTATTGCAATTTTTCATTTCGCAGACCTGCATGAAGCACAAAAAATAGTTCCGTAATCTGAAACATTGTAGTTTTTCCAGTGTAAATCAAAAGTTTCTTTTTCCTAAGTATAGTTACAGCAATTTGGAAACTGAACACATCAGCAGGGACAGTTGTGCCGGCTGCGAGTTGGAAGGTGCTTGCGGCAGGAAGCCTGTTTATAGGTGTGGAGGCCTCCAGCACAATGCAAAACCCCATAAAATAAGGATTCTACAACACACAAGGATCCTACACAATTAAAGGACACCTCACTGCAGACAGTCTCCCCCTAACTCATGGGGGTAAACCAATAGGGTCATTCCCTCTCTCCCTGCTCCAATGTTCTGGCTCCAGATTACTGTAATGTCTGAACAGGACCACTTTCTGCACAGTGCCATGAGAGTCAATCAAAGGAGATACAGTTCACTGCACTATTCTAAACATGAAATTATTTATTGTTACACCTTGAGAAAGCAGCCACTGAGGTACCAAGCTTTGGGTTAATAACTGGATTCAAATCCCCAAAGCCAGAATATATAATGGTTAGTCTTAGGCAAAACAGGGGCGTCATAACTTACCTCATTAATTACAAACAGCTTATCTTTCCTGTCCATTTTAGTGTCTGGAAAACAAATGAAATTAAACAATGTATGTGTAACGATCGCCAAAACATCCTGGTAAGTAATTTCACCTACACTTCTTAGAACTCTTTGAAATTACTGATAAAAGCTGCTCTGGTCCAGCCGAGTTCTGCACATGTATCCCTACCTCAGACACTAGATGTAAGCAAGCACTGTGCCCAAGGATTCCTCTTCCCAATCCAGCAGCTAAGGTTGTATGCACAGAGTACTAAATTTTGCCTTTAAAAAAATAATCTGCCTATCAGCAGATCACCAATATAATTCTGCTTTTGAAGGTGGCTTGATATATGCACTCCCAACAGCTGGATTGGAAGAAAAGCAGCACACACCAACTTAGGCTGAAGAGGACCTGTATCAATATGCTGCTTATCACAACTTTTACTACAACAGAAAAATGTTAAGGTAAGAAACTTTACACAGCTAGAAAACAGTAATGCTTAACTACAGTATAATTATTACATTCATTTTGCTTCACATACCAGTGTTTTTGATAAGCCGGTCGTTGTTGTTATTTGGATTTGGACAGTTCTACGTGAGTAGAAACAGTGAACTTGTTAGAACAAGACAGAGAAGACAGGTAAAATAAAAAAATACCTGCTTTAGCATGGGGCATCATTGTTCTTAAGTCTTTCATGAGATGCCTTGTCCTAAAATTGATTCCTCTGGAAGAGAAAATGAGAACTCTCTCTTTGTTTTTCCATTTGCCCTGAAAGACAAAAGTATTAATGAGAAGGGAACAAACAACAACAGATTACCTCAATCATTAATTCTCTGGATAGTTTCAGGCATGTCACAGCCGCAGTTATTAGTCTATAAAATGGGAGCAGTGAAGCTGATATTTTTGGGCAAAAGCCATTTTAATGCAGAAAACTCTTCTTCAGAAAACAGCCATTTCATTACATTCCCAATATGTTTCAAAAGCCTATGTATTGTATGACCTGATATGCGCAGGATCGCACAGCCTACTAAAAGCTGAACACCACAGCTGTTTTTAACATTTCATAGAATTTATACACTTGACTGAAAAAAACAAAAATACTCCACTCATCTAGAAAAATTCACAACCCTATTTTAGAAACATGCAAAAGTTAAACGCTAAAACATTTCTAAGCATCTGGCTAAGCCTTGTCTGAACAGGAATGTTTTCAACAGGTGCCGGGGTGCAGTGAAAGCACCTGTGTGGATCTCAATATGCGGGGAGTTCCGAAGGGCAGGTGCCGCTGTACTGAACAACCGAGTCCTTGAAGAACCGGAGAACTTAAGACCCCATTTGCAAGGTGACATTATTATGTCGCCCGGTCCCACCACTCGAAGTGTGTGTAAGGAGATCTTGTTGGTAAATTGATGAAGGCAGCAGTCCAGAAACGAAGCCCCATGGAACTCACTGACGAGCAAACATGCCCAGGGCTGCGCTGGAAAAAGACCCCTGTTATCTAAGAAGCAGCAGGAGAAGGATGGATGGCGGCTAACAGATTGAGGTTGAATCCTGACAAGACAGAAGTACTGTTTTTGGGGGACAGGAGGCGGGCGAGTGTGGGGGACCCCCTGGTCCTGAATGAGGTAACTGTGCCCCTGAAGTCATTCTGGACTCACAGCTGTCCATGGAGGCACAGGTCAAATCTGTGTCCAGGGCAGCTGTTTATCAGCTCCATCTGGTACGCAGGCTGAGACCCTACCTGCCCGCGGACTGTCTCGCCAGAGTGGTGCATGCTCTGGTTTTCTCTCGCTTGGACTACTGCAATGCGCTCTATGTGGGGCTACCTTTGAAGGTGACCTGGAAACTACAACTAATCCAGAATGCAGCAGCTAGACTGGTGACTGGGAGTGGCTGCCGAGACCACATAACACCGGTCTTGAAAGACCTACACTGGCTCCCAGTATGTTTCCAAGCACAATTCAAAGTGTTGGTGCTGACCTTTAAAGCCCTAAACGGCCTCGGTCCAGTATACCTGAAGGAGCGTCACTACCTGGACACTGAGGTCCAGCACCGAGGGCCTTCTGGCGGTTCCCTCGCTGCGAGAAGCCAAGTTACAGGGAACCAGGCAGAGGGCCTTCTCGGTAGTGGCGCCCGCCCTGTGGAACACCCTCCCACCAGATGTCAAAGAGAAAAATTACTACCAAACTTTTAGAAGACATCCGAAGGCAGCCCTGTTTAGGGAAGTTTTTAATGTTTAATAGGTTATGGTATTTTAGTGTTTTGTTGGAAGCCGCCCAGAGTGGCTGGGGAAACCCAGCCAGATGGGCGGGGTATAAATAACAAATTATTATTATTATTATTATTATTATTATTATTATTATTATATTATATTATTATTATTATTATTATATGCTCAGGAGCACCTTTGGTCCACGAGGAGCACAGCCGCCACACACCCCGCGCGGCCAAGTCCAGGTCCCCCTCGTACTCTCCTCACCTGCGAGACCGGGGCCGGGACGACGTGCTCATCCGGCCCCGGGGTGGCCTCAGCGGACGGGCCTTGGCCCTCGCCCTCTGCCCCCGGAGCTCTCTTGGCGCGTTTCCTCCTCGGCTCTGCCGGGGCTCCCTTGCCAGCTCCACGCTGCCTCTTGGCTGCAGCCATCTTCGCACGCTCAAAGCGCCGCCGGAAGTCGCGCCAACCGGAATACGGCTTTCCCCACTCTTAGCCTCTCTAGGATTTTCCGAGAAGCGGAAGTAGGAGAGCCTCCTCCGCTTGAAACATACACGTGCACATACTTCCGGGTTGAGAGGGTTTTTTTATTTATTTCGTTTCGTAGAATTTATACACCGTTGGATTGTTTAAAAAAACACACACACACAAAAAAGATAGAGCAGTAAAAACCGAGGGGAAATTCTCAGCCCTAGTTTAAAAACGCACAGAAGTTAAAACAACTAAAAGCTTAAAATAACCTGTTTTCTAAGCATCTGGGGCAGGCTTGTCTGAACAGGAATAATAGACTCAAACAACTGTAGAACTGGAAGGGATCCCGAGGGTCCTCCAAGTCCCACCTCCTGCAATGCAGGATCAAACTCGCAGCCTCGCCGTTATCAGCACCACGCTCTAACCAGCAAGTACTGTGGTACCTCGGGTTACAGACGCTTCAGGTTACAGACTCCGCTAACCCAGAAATAGTACCTCGGGTTAAGAACTTTGCTTCAGGATGAGAACAGAAATCGCGCAGCGGCAGCAGGAGGCCTCATTAGCTAAAGCGCTACCTCAGGTTAAGAACAGTTTCAGGTTAAGAACAGAACGAATTAAGTTCTTAACCCGAGGTACCACTGTACAGTGAAGGCGGCTGCTTGATACCAATAGGCACGAAACAAGACAAACTCCTTTCTTTTGCTGTTACGCTTTGTTTATAAAAGATTAAATGAGTCGGGAAGTGTCATATCCCTATAATGAAGCGTGCTACTCTGCAGTTTCCAATCTCTATACTGCAACGGTGCAAAGGATGGAAGGTTCTCTCCATAGAGATATCAGTAAACAGAGTGATCCCCCGAATTGTGCCCATGGCTGATGGCGGGTTCCGATTTTTTTTTTAGTGGGCGTTCACACCGATCGTCGCATCCAACTAACACTTCGCTTGCCAGCGATTGGTCGAGTTGAGAACGGAAGCTGTGGTCACGACGTGTCGTAAAGCAGTCGGACCTTACGTAGCTGTAGCCGATTGGCCGGTCTCTTGAGGCGGGACAGGTAGGTTTACGCCTCGTTAGGTATGTTTAGCGGCGCGGTTGTTGCTGTGCTGGACGTGCAAGTGCAGTCTGCACCGGTTGGGTTTCTGCCTGTCGCGTGGAGAAATTGCACCGGTTGGGTTTCTGCCTGCTGTGTTGCTCTGAAGTGCGTGTGACGTTGCGGGGAGGTAAGGAAGGGGATCTTTGTGCTTGCTGGGTGGGTGGATGGGGAAGACCCTGAGGATGTCTAAAGGGCATTAATGGTTTTGTAGCAGCTGAATATCTTTTTTTAAAAAATAATATTTTTATTAGGAATTTCAACACCATAATTTTAACAAAAATACATCATCCACATTGTTCCCCCCCCCCCATTTTCCCGCACCCCTCCCCCCGTGAATATATGCCAACCCTCCCATTCCCTCCCCCCGACTTCCCTCAGCTCCTATTTCTGGTTTCTCAACCTATGTTTTTATCTGCATGATATGAAATTGTAGAGATCCTCAGTTTATCTATCTATATATTACCAATAAATATTTTGTGAATGTTTATTCAAAAAGTAGCAGCTGAATATCTTATCACAGGTAGACAGACAACTTTAGTAAGATAGAGAATAATGTCAGGCAGAGTAGCATGATAAGATGTGGTTTAGTTCCTCCGCTTGTACTGCAGCCAGAGGCATAATAGGTCTGGATTTAAATATGTTACTTTTAGCTAAAATTGGATCTTGTCAAGCACAAATGTCAAACTAGGAGATTATTCAGTTGTGTTCTCTGGTGCAGCACAGAGAACCTACCCACGTATATTAATGCAGTTGTTATTTAATGATATTTACCGTATTTTTCGCCCCATAGGACGCACTTTTTCCCCTCTAAAAATGAAGGGGAAATGTGTGTGCGTCCTATGGGGCGAATGCAGGCTTTCGCTGAAGCCTGGAGAGTGAGAGGGGTTGGTGCACACCGATGCCTCTAGCTCTCCAGGCTTCAGGAAGCTATCCGCAAGCCTTGCAAGCCCGGCGGGAGGTCCCACGGGCTCACAAGGCTTGCGGGCAGCAGCCTGCAGCCCGAAGCACGGGGCGCTCTCCGGAGGGCGCCCCCTGCTTTGGGCGGGTGTCCGCAAGCCTTGCGCGCCCGGCGCGAGGTCCCGCCGTGCGCGCGAGGCTTGGGGCGGCAGTCTGCAGCCCGAAGCACGGGGCGCCCTCCAGAGGGCGCCCCGTGCTTCGGGCAGGTGTGCGCAAGGCTTGGGGCTGCAGCCGCGGCTGGGGGGAGGGAAATAATGTTTTTTATTCATTTCCCCCCCAAAAAACGGGGTGCGTCCTATGGGCCGGTGCGCCCTATAGGACGAAAAATACGGTAAGTTGCATTCATTAGAAGCATTTTCAATTTACTCAAAATGTTATTTGGCCTTCTGCAGGTCTCCTTTGGTATTTGTTCTTGTTTTTGCCCTTGGAGGAGGAGGCATTGGGTGGGTGACAGATCCCAGCCATGCCCCTTTCAACCCAAGGGGAAACCCAAGGTGAAGAGCAGAATGTGCTGGTTGCAAGTCTTGACAATGTCAGAAACCTCTCCACCATCCTGAAAGCTGTTCATTTTAAAGATCACGCTACCTGCTTTGCAACTGCAAATGGACTCAAGGTCACAGTGGAAAATGCCAAGTCTCTGCAAGCCAATGCTTTTATTCAGGTTAGATGGGAACAGTTTCTTTCCTTTTATTGTACTAATAGGCTTTAATTTAGCTGGAAGAAGTAAATAAACATGTTAGATAACTTATGACACTTCAAAAGGAGAAAGAAGTATTATGAAAGACTAAAAGAATCTTGCTGTTATTTCTCAGAGACATTTCTCTCTGTGTGAGAGAATATTTGAAAGCATGCCGTTGTCCCAATCTGGCAATGTATGTCTTCTACAAGTTAGCATCTCCTGCTTGCTTCTTACTACTCTTATAATATAAAGTTCTATTCCCTTTAATTTTTGCCTTGCCACACTGAATTGAATTAAAAGGACACATCATGTTGCCAGTTTGCCAAGGCTTAGTTCAATTCAGTGGTAGGGGTTGTATTTTGTAACAGTTTCATCTTTTTGTCTTCAGTTTCCTGTCTTTCTAATTTACAGGCAGGGGTTTTCCAAGAATTTACGGTACAAGAAGAATCTGTGATGTTCAGAATCAATCTAGCTGTCCTTCTAGACTGCTTGACCATATTTGGGACAAGTTCTTTGTCAGGTATTGCCTGTGTGTGTCTTTTAATGGGTTATGTAGACAAGATGGACAAGTAATAAATCGAATAACTGTAATAAAGACACCTTTCTTTCCTCATCGCAGGCACTCAGACAGCCCTCCGGATGTGCTATCGGGGTTATGGTTACCCTTTGACGCTTTTCCTGGAGGACGGTGGTGTGGTGACTGTATGCAAAATCAACACTCAGGAACCAGAAGAGATCCTCGATTTTGATTTCTGCAGCACAAATGTTGTGAATAAGATCATCCTGCAGTCAGAGGGGCTCCGAGAGGCATTTTCCGAACTAGATATGTCCAGCGAAGTATTGCAGATTACTGTATCTCTAGAAAAGTCTAATTTGAGGTACTAGGAATAACTATCCTAGTTTGATAGTCAATGACTACATGTATTGTGACTGTGATTTCAAATGCACTACAAGTTTCTGGCATAAATATATCCCTCTTTAGGGCAGAGCCATAGCTCAGTGGTTAAGCACATATGCATTCACACTGCCTGGCATCTGAAAAGGATCTCAGAGTAGCAGGGGGGAGGAAGATTTATTCCTCGGAATTTAAAAAGCAACAGTACTGGACAGTACTGGCCAAATTGATTGACAGTTTCATGGTACAAGACACGTGTCTTATGAGAGAGCTAGGGGTGGTCTTGGGATTTGAATTTGACTTTGATTTGGGAGACCTGTGTTCTTGCCTAACATCTATCACAAACTTAACTGTGAGTTTGAGGGTAGCTAATGCATTTTTCTCGTTTTCTCTTTCAGACTCTCCACTTTTGGGAATGCTGGAAGCACACATCTAGACTATCCTAAAGATTCAGACTTAATTGAAGCCTTTCACTGTAACCAAAGCCAGACAAACAGGTGAGCTGGAGTAGCCCATACAATAACCATTTGGTGTGACTGGTCCTGTTCTTACCACTCAAGTTCAAATACCAATCACATGATGGTTGGTTATTTGCATTAACTGAGCTGCATGTACTCTGCCAGAAAGGTTATACAGTGGTACCTCGGTTTACGAACTTAATCCGTTCCAGAAGTCTGTTCTTAAACCAAGGCGTGCTTTCCCTAATGAGGCTCCCGCCGCCGGTGCCTTTCCGTTCGGATTCCGTTCTTAAACCGAGGTAAAGTTCGCAAACTGGGACACTACTTCCGGTATTGTGGAGTTCGTAAACCGAATTGTTCGTAAACAGGACTGTTCTTAAACCAAGATACCACTGTACTGTAGCTTGAAGACAGATCACTCATGGGAAAACATCTCAAGTCAATAGATAATTGGCAGTGCCCTCTGACCATGCTGATTGTACTCAGTCATTAGGGATTTAACCCCAACTCAGGGAACTAGGTCAGCAAATCTGTTGATGGTATAGTGTGAGGGGCAAATACACTTTTATTGATTATAATAGAATTGATCTTAGATATACAGATAAACTAAAAAATATATACTAATACACATGCACGCAAAAGAAGGAAATGCATAAACATTGCATTTGAGTGAAATTATTTCCAAATTGCTCATTATTTTCAACAAATAAGTTCTCTAGTTCCTTTGCCTTGCTCACTATTATAATATTAGTCACCTGTAACCACGTGGGCCAATTCCCATAACCTTATTATCCCATCATCCAGGAAGTGAGTGAATTCTACCCTGCTCCCCAATTATAACAAGTAGCCACACAATGCTGCTTTTAGCATATTCCCGGTTCTATATCCACCAATAAAAATGCATCTTTAACAAACCTGGATAGGATTATCAGTAGATCTACACAGACCATGTTTCCTCTGGGACAGTTTGTCTTAACATCATTATTTTGATTAAGAAATTTTTTTATGTGCTCTTAAGTATTTTAGAGAACTTACTCAAAAGGTTTGCCTTTGTTGATTTAACATTAAATTATCAAACTTCAAGCATTTTTAAACATTGCTGTTTCTGTAAGTTCATCTTTGTCAATAAGTTTGTGTCTGATAATTGGTAGCAACCTATTAGCAACTATTTTGTCTTCATACTTCATCTTGTCTTCCTCCTATTTCTTTACAGATATAAGATTGCATTACTGAAGCCATCAACTAAAGCACTAGTTTTATCCTGCAAGGTGTCTATTCGAACAGATAACAGAGGCTTTCTCTCACTGCAATACATGATCAGGAACGAAGATGGACAGATCTGCTTCGTAGAGTTTTACTGTTGCCCTGATGAGGACATAACTGAAGCAGAGATTTAGCTGTGAAGTACAAACTGTTATTTTGTTCCCCCTTTATTAAAAGCCATATTGGATGCTCAGCTGTACAACAATGAATGAAAGCTTGGACAACCAGTTGTGGGATTTACTTACCTCTGTTTTAGAGGCAAGATCTTTTGCGATGGATAATTTGGCCTCTTGACATGTTTGGAAAGAGTCATTGTGTATGGTGAAGCTTTTTTGGCAAGAAATATAGAACGACCATTCTGATGTCTTTCATTGGAAACAGTACTTACCACAGAGGAATGCAACTTTTCCTAATCGTTACCCTAAGTATATTTTATGTGCCCTGTGGAAGTTGGGCAAGGGATCAGAAGCTGGCAATTTCTGGGAGGTGCACAGCTGCTTCCCCCAACCTGTGGCCTTTCAGATTTTGCTGGATTACAGCTCCCATTATCCCTGACCATTGAACATGCTGGCTGGGGCTTACATTGGATGTGACCTAGAAACAAGGAGGCATGCTTAACAATATTTCTGTCAATAGGCAATATTTCTGGATCTAGTACATGACTATACATTTGATTTCCCTCCTATTCACATGTTACACATTAATTCATTGGGTTCCTAGTCACAACCTTACTTGATGTCGGGGAAACGGTGTCCCCAGAAATCTGCAAAACTGTCCTTCATATATCCCCCCTGTACTCCTTCACTGTTGTGGGCAGGAAGAAGGAACATCAAAAAACGCACATATAGGACTATGCTTGGAGGACCTGGATCATTTTCTTGTGCTAGGGCTCTCTGAATGCCCATTCCATCTAAGAGCAGCACCAGGGCAAAGTATCTTTCCATGTACAATTAATATGCACAATTGGGCTACAGGCTATGACATAATTAGCTAATAACCTGATTGCTGCAGCCTTGCTTTTCTCATGGTGCATTAGGGATATATTTCCTTGTTTCCAGTGACTAGTCTTGCCGTTTGTCTAGAGATCAGGGATTGAGCAGCGTAGCAGTGTCTCTCTCTTCTGTTTCATGTTGGTCCCTTCATGTACAGCAGGAACCCTGCAGAAAAGGAGAAGTTTTACCTTCTCCCAACAGTTTTTCATACCTAATGTAAAAATCATTTTTAGTTGAGGGAAAAAAACTTTCATTTGGCAAGACACAATTGAGGGGGCGGGGAAACTTTCATTTGGCAAAACACAATTGCTGTCTTGCAAATTCTGAGCTGTCCAGGCTAAGCTGAAGAAAATAAAATACTTCTTCATAGGACAATTGTGCTACTAAACACGTGCTGTTAAGCTCTCATTTATTTACTTTATATTTATTGTTATGGTTTTTAATTGTTTTTAATAATAGGATTTAAATATGTTTATAATATAAAGGCTGCTCTTGGAGCATATTTAAACAGAGGCTTGGACAAATCCACCCTCTGTGGCAAGTGTGGTTCTGTTCTCTGATGAGTGGCCAGCCATCTTCTCAACTTTGAAGAGGCAAAGGTAGGCAGAGTCACACTCTGAAACCCAGATTTGAAGCCTAGACATTCTGTTGTTTGTGATTTTTCCTGCACCCCCCATAGTACAGCCTAAACTCCTGATGA
Organism: Podarcis pityusensis; assembly: GCF_964106645.2. Taxonomy (NCBI): domain Eukaryota; kingdom Metazoa; phylum Chordata; class Lepidosauria; order Squamata; family Lacertidae; genus Podarcis; species Podarcis pityusensis. Next base: position 16,718,359 of record NC_138036.1, on the reverse strand, counting down.
AACTTACATCTTCAGCATGTCCAGGAGCTCTCGTATCTTTTTCGATTTCCTGTGACGGGAGCCATAGATAGCAACCTGGATCTGCTCACACTACATGGATGTAAAGGGAAAGAGGCCATTATTTCCTTTTCGTTATTCTGTTCATCCCAGTATGTACAGCGGACAGCATTGCTTCCTAGCGTAGGTTAAAGTAAAACAATCTGGAAAATGCACCTACTCTGACCTAACTGTGGTTAAGAGGCTATCTTACTAACACAGTTGGTCCTCCTGTAGCTTCCTCTTTCGGACAAGGTGTGGTGGTGCCTCATGGGCTGAGTTGAACATTAGAACCTAGGTGCAGGCTTGGGCCCTGGAATTTTACAACATGAATGGGGAACCTGTGGTGCTCCAGCTGTAGCTGAACTGTAACTCCCACCATCTTTGACCATTGGCTGTGCTGGCTGGGTCTGATGGGAGTTGGAGCCCAACTATATCTCGAGGGTCACAGGTTCCCCATACCTGCTTTACAACAGATTTCCCCTCTCCCCAAAAAATATTCATAGCTCTTTAGCAGCTGTTCAGTAACTGGGCAGTGTATCAGTTCCGTTGAATTCCATTGCCCAGCCCAGAATCTGTGGTGATCAGGGTAGTGATGGAATCTCTCAGGGAGCTGGTTCCTATGTAAGGGTTTATGGACAGCCTCCCCAACTTGGGGCTTCCAAATGTCATTGGACTCTAAAAATCTAAGCCAGAACTGGCCAATGGTCATGGGTGATAGGAGTTGTAGTCCAACAACAGCTAGAAAGTACCCAATTCTGGGAGGCTTACTTAGGAGATCATTTTAATTGTTTGGGACCTAGCCCTTGAAAATATAGTATCTACCTTCTATAGGGAATTTTCACCCTTTTTTATAGAAAAAGAGCTGCCTTCATTTAAACTTGCAGTGTGATTGCACAAAAACATGGCAATTGATTACCTTACTGAGCAGCTGAAAAGCCTCCTTTATCTTCATCTCTGCTAGGCAGATGCAGCCCATAATATACAATCTTTCAATTGCTTGTTCATTAAAATCACTGCAGGGATCAGGCTGAGATATAAATGACTCTTTGAGTAAGTTGTAGGCTTGCTGAATAAGAAAAAGATTCCATTGCAATGTCTTAATTGCTATATAACATGAATATATCAGTTATCTCTGGGGGGTTCCGTGTTGTGTTAGGGGTGTACACACACACACACACACACACACACACACACACACACTGTTAAGGAGAAACTGTTTCCATTCCCTTAATGAAATAACACCCATTTCTGAACCAACTTAATGATCTGGAAATTCAGCACTGTTGATTTACTGCTGGATCTCAGCAATAGAAATTCAGCAAGGCTGCAGTCCTATACCCAGTTACCACCATTGAACTCAATGTGACTGAGTAAACAAGTATAGGATTGCAGTGTTGGTTCTATTTTCTTATGAGGCAAGCTTTGGTTTTATTATAAGATGGACTGATCTATAAAGACACGAGGACCTTATACTGTCATAGTGCTGAATGACTTAAAATCAGATTTATACATGAGACCAAGCTGTCATGGCAATAGGAAACAACTGGGTAACTTTGGCCAGTATTTTCTGCCTTACATTCTCCTCTGGGTTGTTTCTATCGCTCTCTCGCTCTCTCTCTCTCTCTCACACACCCCGAAAAGAGAGAGATGTCTGTGGAATGTATCTTGCCACCCCGTAGACATCCAAAATAAGTTTATCAGCCAAAAAGGCAGCAGCGCAACATTTCAATTCACTTCAGGCATCAAAAAATCCCATGCTGTCCCTGCTTGGCACCAGGAAAGTAGCAGGCAGGGATGAGGATAGGGTGGCTGTGGACAGGACTCTATTGGAAAGGCTGTCTAGTTTAAACATTAAGAAGGGAGAGCAGGAGGGGTCTTGAGTTTGCAGATACCTAGATGCGTAAGCAAGTCCCCTGTTCACAGTCTTCACCATTATGGTGAAAAGTAGTGTTCTTCTTCTAATTGATTTATAGCAGTTATTTCTAAATTTGCACCTATAAATTACCATCTTTTTGTAAAGCGCTTTGAGGCTTTTTACAACCAAGTGGTGTATAAATTTTATGAAATAAATAAACATGCTATTTTTATGTAAATCAATGTCCTCTTCTTTTGTTGGTGTGTTTCCTCTTTTCTAGCAATGCGTAAGTGGCCACCCTAGAGACACAGGTGGAGCTAGCTGCTCCAGCACCCAGAGTGGCGCACATGCTGTGCACCCAGGGGTGGGGCTAGCCGCCTGCAGGGGCGGGGCAAGCATCCCAGGGGGCGGGGCAGCGGTGTCACCCCCTTCAAGGATGACACCCGGGGCGGACTGCACCCCCCGCACCCCCTTCCTCCGCCTGTGCCTAGAGAGAGAAATGGTGTCACTCCGGAGATCGCTGGACTTCAACTCCCATCAGCCCCCGCTAGAACAGCTGATAGCACCAGGGATGATGGGAGTTTCAGGCTGAACAATATCTGGAGGGACACAGGTTTCCCATCCCTGGTCTAGGCAATCCACACTCCCCTGCAAGCTGGTAATGGTATCAGCTGAACACACCCACCCTTATGTGCTCTTTTTCAGCTGAAAGGCTTACACCTGTGTCCCACTGGAACTGCTGTTACCTTTCTTTTCCCTACTCGCCCAAGCCATTTACTGAAGTCTTCCAGGGCACTGATTGTCCGAGAATGGTTCGTCCCCAGTGCTGACTTGTAGGCCTCAAGACTCTCATGGAAGTATATTTCAGCAGCCTCTAGAAAAACGAGCAGTATAATATGTTTTAATGTGTGACATTTTAATGTATTTTTAATCTTTGTTGGAAGCCACCCAGAGTGGCTGGGGAAACCCAGCCAGATGGGCGGGGTACAAATAATAAATGATGATGATGATGATGTTGTTATGGACAAAAGTCCAGTGCTGGGGTGATGAGTCAATAATCACACCAGGGAAGTAAAAGAGGATTTATTCAGACTGCAGTAAGAAGGTACAGGAGAATCAAGTTCCAAATCCTGCATGTCTTTTCACAGCGTGCTCCAACATTTTATACAGTTTAATTACATGAATTAATACAATGATTCTATTGGCAATCAGTATTTAGTGTAAGCAGTCCCTGTGGCAATCTACTACTTTTTTTGGTCTCTCATCTTGCAAAGCCAGCAGTTACAGCTTCTTAGTAAACAGGTTAAGGGATGACGGGACTTCTTGACAGTTTTAGCTTAGTTTGTTGGTCAGTACACTTTGGGGAAACTGGGAGAGGTGCAAAGGGCAAGATCTAAATTTGTACAAGATGGGGTGTCAGGATGTTAGCAGCTTTTTGCCAGTTTCCCACCTATTCATTGTAGTGTTATTTTGAGGTGGAAAAGTTGCAGAGAAGGCTAACGTTATGCCTGTCTTGATTTGAGCTAATGCCTATTAGAGACAAAATGGAGTCTCTCTGGTTCTTAGTACATGTTCCCATCAAGTGAAATGCACCTTTTAAATGAATAAGTGTATGATTTGTTCCATCTCGGTTCATTCATCCTGAAGGACTAACCATTTAAGAACCAGCTCAGGGAGCTGTTTCAAGCTATTATAAGAACTTGTGGGCTATATGTTGGGTTATTTCTTATCTCCTAAGCAGCAGCAAACTAAATTCTAGCTACATCCTTTCAGCATGAGCCGTAAAACAGCTTATAAGCATAAGAGGAGTTCCAACTCTCAGTGGTAGAGAATATGCTTTGTGGGTTGAAGGAGCTGGATTAAATTCTTGCCAACCCTAGTTAAATTAATCCAAATAGGAGATTTGGGAAAGAGGGAGGCAGGAAGGTCCAACGTCCAGGGTCCCACTCAGTAGAGTGAAGAAGAGGGTCCCTAAAGGCAGAAGAGCTGGTTTAGGACACGGGTGAAGTAAGTGAAGAAAAATGCATTCTCAGCTGAGGCTGAAAAATCATTGTCCAGAGTCCAAACCATCTGTGCTCTAGCTAGAAAAGGCAGCTGTGGACTGGGTGATGAATTGGTCTCTAGTACAAGACAGCTTGATGGCAGTGGGGTTGGAAAAGGAACATCATAGATAAGAACATAAGATCAACCCTGCTGGGTCCGATGCAAGGGTCCGACTGATACAGCATCCTGCTTTCAACTGTGACAACCTCTGGAAAGCCCACAAACAAGAGCCTGAAAGCAATAACCACCTGCCATTACTTGTTACAAATCCTGTTTTATGAATTGCTGGAAGGCACATTCAGAAGCAGAATTCTTGGCATCTCACTGAGCTACAGTTCCCAGGATTCCTTGGCAACGTGGAAGTTGAAATGGCATAAAGTGATATACAACATGCATTGCAAAGGAAAGAACTTACATATCCATCCCAGTGCCTTACCTGCATGCTTTACTTCTCCAGTTGCAGCATAAGCCTTCCCCAGTAACCATGCTGTTGAGGCAACTTCGGCACTGGATTTCTTGTAGAGAGCTAGTGACATGGAGTGGGCCTGCCAGGAAGAGATGGACACAGTGTGTTCACATCATAGCAGCTGTGCTATCTGGAGCTCTGAACGAACAATTTCATTTATGCCCTGAAAGATCCGGGCAGCCAAATCCTCTAAGAGCCTATAGTCCTACTCACAATCCTAAACTGAGGGTCCCGGATCTAACCCATGCTCTGTATCTCTCCCAACAGCATAGCTAGGGATGGAGAGCATGAACAACTCCTGTGAATGCAGCCCCACATAAGAGGCAAGCTGTTTACTGCAAACCAACAAAAAAAACCCCTGGAAAACCACTCCTGCGTTGCCCAGCATGCAAAGCTGTCTAATTATGACTCTAGTTCTCTAGAGGCAGTGTGGTGTAGTGGTTAGAATGTTTGGCTAGGATCTGGAAGACCAGGATTCAAATCTCCACTAAGCCATGAACAGGGCTGCCATACATTCCGATTTTCCTGGACACAGCCGGGAAACAGGCTTGAAAATAGTGTCCAGGCAGATTTTCTCTGAATCAGCAAAATATCCAGGAAATCCTGTATGTATGGTAAGTAGGGTGGTTTGTTTGTTTTGAAGGGCCATTAAAATATTGTTCTGTATATGATCCCAAAAACTCTTTGAGGCATTTTCTCCTCTCTCATATGTTATCCCAAAACCCCCTTCCTTTAAGGGGGGGGGAGGTTTTTACACCAGCCAGAAGAACAAGGCTTTTTCTTCTTGCTTAGATGTTACAGTGAAAATAGGCCTCTCTCGGGAATGTCTGGCTTAGGCGCGTAGAGATAAGAGCAAGGTTGCATGGGTGCTATTGTAACCCCAAAGGGAGGGAGGCTAAAACAGGAGGAATGAGGGGCTGGAAATACGTGAAATAAGGAAGTTGATCCAAATATGGAAAAACGAAACCTAATTTTTACGGCATTTCTTGTAAAACACGTGTTTTCTCGGAAATCAGATGACTGTCCATTCTACAGAGTATAAAAGGCTGGCATGCCCAGAGAGGGGGGGCAGACGTCGGGCAAACACTTGTCTGTACCATTTTTGTCATGACAAAATAAACGATCCTTTTACTGCTGTCGTTTTGACACTTTGCAGCAGCTCTGATGCTCCTAGTATCAGATAAGGAAAAAACAAAGGAAGGGTCCTTCAGTTTTTAACAACTTTGTCCGGAATTTCACTTTGGGGAGTATGGCAACCCTAGCCATGAAGCTCACTTGGGGTTGTCACTGTCTTTCAATCTGTCCTTCCAAGAAAGATTTTTGAGAGGATAACATGGAGCGAGGGAGAATCATGTATGCCTTAGAGGAAAGGTGGGATATAAATATAATAATAAATAAATAAAAATAAAGAGAGTATGGCCCTGGTAGCCATGTCTTCAAATCCAGTGTTGTCAGCAGCTTATCCCTCTCCCCCAAAGCAAACCTTTTCTAGTGCTTGGAAATGTAAGGACCAGCACATGCATGAAAATGAAAGCATCACTGTAGCATTTCTTTGTACAACATTCGTTCAGGCTTTCATTCAGTATTCGCTCATTTAACGTTCAGACATGCAAGCACTCGGTTGCTGTTTACTGTGGGTGATAAACCAAGAATACAGTGGTACCTCGGGTTGTATACGCTTCAGGTTACATACGCTTTGGGTTACAGACTCCGCAAACCCAGATATAGTACCTCGGGTTAAGAACTTTGCTTCAGGATGAGAACAGAAATCGTGCTCCGGCGGCACGGCGGCAGCAGGAGGCCCCATTAGCTAAAGTGGTGCTTCAGGTTAAGAACGGTTTCAGGTTAAGAACGGACCTCCGGAGTGAATTAAGTTCTTAACCCGAGGTACCACTATAAATAAAATGGAGAAATATTGCCACATTGCAATCACAGAATTACTCCGTTTGAAAGCAGTGTTTCCAACGGCCGACCATGACAGCTAAAGTGGTCCCATGATCTCAAGGCAGTCTTCCTCAACCTGGTGCCTTCCAGATGATTTGGACTCCAACTCCCATCAGCCCCAGCAAGCATGGCCAATGGTCAAGGATGGTGGGAATTGCAGTCCAAAACACCTGGAGGGCACCAGGTTGCAGAGAACTGCCATAAGGTAATTGCAGGGTACCCGCAATTGATTGGAAGTCTTTGGGTGCTGAGCCCCATTTGGGCAACCTGCATCCATAAGAAGAGCCTGCTGGATCAGGCCAATGGGCCATTTAGTCCAGCATCCTGTTCTCACAGTGGCCAACAAGGGGCTTGTGGGAAACCCTCAAGCAGAACTTGAGCCCAGATGCTGCCAATAACAGAGGGGATTATTATAAATATATGAATATGATGGTGCAATAGTAGTTTTTACAGCACAACCCTTTACCTGTCTTCTCAAATGAATGTACACCTGATATTTTATGTAAACCACTGAGAGGTTTTGAGGATTAAGCAGTACATAAATCTTAATAAATAAAAATAAAGGTAAGCCTTTGCTTACTCCCAGTGAAGTAGGTGTAAGATTGAGGTTTAATACACATGTCACCTGGTAGCTCTGTAAAGTCAAAACCACAAACTCAGTTTACATGCTGGACTGTTATGAGGTTCCTTGCCTGTAACAAATACCCCATGGATTTTTCATGGTTTCCCTTTGCTTGCTCAGTTTGGGCTATCTTCTGATAGAGGTTTATCAGTTCTGGAGACATCTCTCCTTCAGCTGAAATTACAGCATCAATTGCCTTCTCAAAATGCCTGGCTGCCAACTCTAACTTGTTTTGCTGCAAACTTGCCCTAGAAGGCAGAACAGAGTAATTAGATCTAAAAGTCCACATTTTTAAAAATGTGAAAATATAAAATATTTGTTTGTTTAGTGTTCTTGTGTACCGCTTTTCATAAAAAAGCAATTTTAAAAAGGAATATTAGTAAGAGGTACAAAAACAACAAAAACACAATTTAAAAATAATCGTATAATAGATGTAACAATATCTGACTTTCTTTGTACTTGAGGGTATGAATCAAATTCTGCTCTCAGAATACAACTTTCTACTCTCGGCAAACAAGTTTTCTAGTGGCAAATTCTATCACTGAAAAGCACCAGTAGGTAGCTGCAAGAATAGTGCTGACCACCAGACGGCAGTGTGCAACTTGCACATGCATGTGTGTTACCATCTAAAAGAGGTGCCGCTGCCCTCCTCAAACACTTGCTGCTAAATGTGGGGACAAAGTCTGGATTTTGGCCTGGGCAGAGGACCTGGATTCTTGACTGCAGGAAGCCACATATAAGACTGCAAAGCCCTTTAGATGGCAGGAATTTTCTCATCTAGAGAGTAAAGAGGAGTCCCAGCACACACACATTCATTAGCAGTGCAATGCCTAACGCATGCCCTCTGAGTTCAAGAGAACTTGCTACCCTGTAACTAAGTATAGGATTGCAGCCTAGATATGTGATTTAAGTCGTTCAGTAAATAGCTGTACCCTTATCAGGCCACTGGTCTTTCGTTTACCTGCCCAGTGCTGCAAGAAGGTCTCTCTCAGATACTTTAAGTTCAGGAGTCTGGGTCCCTCTCCAATCCATCCCTCTCAGTTCTTCCATAATCCTTTCAGCTTTCTGCAGATTGCAGTAGGATTCTTTGCCAGTAGAAAGGTCAAGGCTACTCAACTTTTTTAAAAAAATCCATTAAAATCAACACAGACAAAAAGCTGCAACATTGCCTGGAACAGGAGCAGAGAACCTTTTTGGCTCTGCAGGGCAGATTCTTATCAGGTCCTAGGCATGTGGGCCAAATATGACAGGTGGGTGAGGCTCCCTGGATTCTGGAGCATCATCAGTTACCTTACCTGGAGTTGGGCGTTTTTCTGCTTGGGTAGTGATGAACCATGGGACAAGGAAGTTGCTGATCTCTAATGGCAGCGCTATTCAAGAAATCCAGAGACTAAGCTAGCTCTACACATTGCAGGGCCCTGAACAGCTACATGTTCATCACAAGTGCCAGTTGGGTTGACTTCATGGATGCTGGCAATGAACTCTGGGTGATGTGCTTCTTGTGAGCATCCTGAGAACGTTCTCTTTAGATGTCCAGAGAGCTGGCACCAGACACTGTGGTGCCTGAAGTAGAAAAACTAAGTGTCACCCATTCCTAATAACTGACATGAGGCACAAGCCCCATTCAAATACATGGCAGCTGCACAGGAGCAACAATGTGCTCTTGCACAGTTCTGGTTGGTTTCAATGGTGCTTGGTCAGAAGAATGTCTGCCACATTCATTCCCCGCTTGCTGGCCACATAGCTACTCAATTTCTAAATCAAAACCAGGTCTCCCAGCATACAGCCTCACTTGCCAGTTGCACTGATCCAGTCTCAGCCTCTACATATGCTGTACCCTCTTAGATGTCTGGCTCTTGACTCCACCAAGGAATGAGTGTATGAAAACCTGGACCCATGTTGGACTGCGGTGACAGTGGATGAACACAAAGCTCGGAGGGGATTTTTTTTTAGAGATTCCTATTTATTTACTAAACTTAATATGCCTCATATGTATCTCTCCCTTCTTATAAGGTGCTCATAGCAGTGTTTTAGGCTCACAGCAACCTTGCAAGGTAGACCTAGAGGCTGACTTTTCTATGCACTTCTGGGAGCTTCACAGCTGAACAGTGTTGCTTCGGTATTTTGCCTCTGAATCCCCCTGTTCTGATCGCTGCATTGCAAGGATATTTTTTCTGCATCAAATATGATGCACCCAAAGTATAGTAGATCGTCACAAGCATGCTCAGAAACTCTCCTTTTTCTTCTGAAGATGCTGGAGGGGCACCTCCACCTGCAAATATGGTGCATTTGGCTGAATTTGCATGGTGCATAGCCTGAATGGGAAGACCTGGGGGAAATAAAAGATGACTTTAACCACACAGAATGACAGGTTCACTAATCTACACTACATACAAACAGTTCAAGCAAAAATGTTTTCATAAACCAGGGACAGAGAACCTAGGTGTTGTTTAGTTCCATTCAGGTTCATGGGAGTTATAGTTTGTCGATGTCTGCATGGCCACAGCTGCCCTATTCCCACCACAAACAATTAATGGACTTGAGAAAAGAAACTGGTTGCTGAAAGCTTTTGTGCCATTGTGTATGCAGCTGCAACTGAAAATTTATACATGGGAAGAAAGGAAAATATGCTGATGCAAGCCCTAAATTGAGAATGATGAATAAATGCATATTTCCAACTCTGTCTCCACCAAGAAATGATCAATGATATCAACTACCAGTCATAAAAATTGAAGAAAAGAACAGCAGCTGCAAAATGAGTGCTCCATGATGACTAAAACTGTGATCCCATCTCGCCTTGGAGGCAGATCATCTCATTGTCCTATGAATACACGTACAGTGGTACCTCGGGTTAAGTACTTAATTCGTTCCAGAGGTCCATACTTAACCTGAAACTGTTCTTAACCTGAAGCACCACTTTAGCTAATGGGGCCTCCTGCTGCTGACGCGCCGCCGGAGCACGATTTCTGTTCTCATCCTGAAGCAAAGTTCTTAACCTGAAGCAATATTTCTGGGTTAGCGGAGTCTGTAACCTGAAGCATATGTAACCTGAAGCGTATGTAACCCGAGGTACCACTGTATCAGCTCCTTCAAAACCTCTTTTTTTGGTAAACTGCTTTGAGGTTACTATTACAATCCAGCGGTGTACAAATTTTATGAAATGAATGAATGGATGGATAAAGCAAAGTGGTAGATGAGGAGGGTGACAGACAGAAGGGTTGGATCCTCTAGCTGCAAATTTGCACTTTGTTGTGAAAGTGGCAAAGCATCTTGTGGCACCTTAAAGACTGCCTGATTTATTATGGATGGAGAAAAGTTGTTCTCCGTTGATCATGACCCTGAAACTTATGGGCATCCATTCATAGCTGTCAAGTGTCCCATATTTGAAGGGACAGTTCCTTATTCCAACGCCATGTCCCGCTGCTGTCCCTTATTGATGGATGTCCCTTAAATGTCCCTTAAATGATATCCCTTAAATTTCAAAGGAAGCAGCTCCTCTCCCTCCCTCCCTCCCTGCCGGCCAGGGAGGAGGGAGGCTCCAACTGTGTTGCTTGGCTGTGTTGCTCACCCAATAAGAAGTCTAAGAACGACTGGGGGGTGGAGCTTGCATGCCTTGTGTGTGGCTAGTTAATGCAAGCTGAGGGGGTTTTTGAATGCTGGATGCCATTTTGGTGCACGTGCTGCTGCAAACTTTGCAGTGCAAAGTCAGGCCGGGGAGCCATCTTAAGTTGAGGCTGCATAGGCCTTGTGGTGCATGTGATTCAGATTCTATTCAGTTGAACCTCTGGTTACAAAGTTGGTTGGACAGTGTTCTCGAAGCTACCAGCATGAGTTTGACCAGACTGCAGCAGGACAGGAAGACTGGAGTGCCTGGAACAGGTGAGGCTGCAGGTCCCTTATTTTGGCTGCTGGTCCCTTATTTTCATTGCTGCTGGTCCCTTATTTTCAAATCTGTAAGTTGACAGCTATGCATCCATTGAAGATGAATGTTAAAAGGTTCGTGACCGTCAAAAGAAAGAACTTCTTCACACAGAGCGTAGCTGAACTATAGGAGGTGCTACTGCCAACCTGAATGGCTTCAAAAGAGGATTAAGCAAATTCATTGAGGATAAGACTATCCAAAGTTACTAGTCTCCACTCTCAGAAGGGGCAGAATAATAATAAATGCCAGTTGCTGGGAACCACCACAGGAGGGGAGAGTGCTTTTGCATTCAGGTCACTCCCATAGGTATCTGCTTGGCCACTAGACTAGATGTCCCATGGGCCTGATCCAGAAGACTCTTCTGCTCTTACTGTGCCACAAGAAGTCTGTTAGTCTCTTGACATGTTAAAGACTCCTTGTTGCTTTTGCAGCAGCAGATCAACACAGCTATCCTTCTGTAGTTTGTGATGAAATAATTACAGTAAGTGACCAGCAGTTGGAATCATATTCTTTGTGTATTCCCTTTCTTTTCTTTTTTTGGAAAATTATTTTCATTTGATTTTACAAATTCATTCACACTCAAAATCACAAATAGTAAAAATTACACAAGATAGTCCCAAATCTCTAGACTTCCCTTCTCCCCGCCATGGGTTCTTTAGTTAACCTTTTCAACTGCATACTATAAATCCTCCTAATTTTTCAGTCCTCCATTGTATCCAAAAAATAAGTTTGTATCCTGTTTTGGAATCAGTGTAATGTATGCCTCTTTCCAAGATTCTGGCAATTTCCCCGTGTTTAGTATTCCATTCATTACATCCTAAAGTGGTTGTGCCCGAAAATCTTGTATATCCTTAGTGTTTTCCTTACCCAAACTGACATGTGTATCTTATCATTATTACATACTAGCTTTTTTACCTTGAAGGGTAAGGTAACCATGAGCAAGATTAGCGAGTGCCTCTGCCAACTTCCAGTGCCCATTTCCATAGACAATTCTCGCCAGAGCTGTACATTGAACCAGTTCCCTGCAGGCTTTATGTGCCTGGAGAAAACACACACACAAGATTTGCTGTAAAAAAGGAAGAAATTCTCCAATCTGCCCGCTTCTTTCTTCCGCATCTCAGGGCCGTTCCCTGGCATCTCCAGTTAAATAATAATAATAATAATCAGGTAGCTGGTGAGGTAAAATAACTGTGCCAGAGACCATAAAGCAGGGAGGATGAAACCTTTTTCAACTTGAGGTCCACTTTTTCTTCTAGGCACATGTTCCAGTGGCCAGAGGCAAAAGTGGGCAGAGCAAAGAATATTAGTATTTTACAAGTGCTACATCATGCCCACACTGCATCTATAAGTACGTGTTCATTTAGTACAGCAGCACAAGCACTTTGGAACTCCCTGCCTATTGATATCAGGCTGGCACCTTCTTATCAGCGCCTGCTGAGATGTTCTTATTTAGACAATCCCACCCAGTCATTTAGAAAGCTTGTATGAGTTTTAACTTGCTGTAGTCTGTTCTACTGCGGTTTTAACTTTCTGTATGCTTTAAAATAAAAATTGTAAATAAAAAAAAGTTATAATTTGATTGCTTTATCTTTTACAAAAAATATAAAGCAATCAGGTTTTTTCCTGGTATATAAATTTTATGAAATAAATAACTATTACGTTTGTACTGTAATAGTCATGCACACTCACACTTCCTTTTCTACCCTCCATCCAGGCAATCAAGGAGCTTTATCAGAGTTCAAAGACATTCTGTAGCCATGCACCCACTCAAGGTGGCAGTGGCGTAGCGTGGGTTGTCAGCACCCGGGGCAAGGCAAGTAATTTGCACCCCCTAACCCGTGGATTTGCGCCCCCTAACCCTAACCCCCAGATGTTGCGCCCGGTGCGGCCGCCCCCCCCTGCACCCCCCACACTACGCCACTGCAAGGTGGGTGCAAAGGAGAACTGGTGAGGGGCGTGGCCTGAGGAGAAGGGGTGTGTCTGGGAAGAGTCCTGGAGGCCACATATAGGGGCCTAAGGGCCACATTCAGTCCTCTCTGCCCTAGAAAGCCCCTGCTGCTTGGAGTAGCCTAGGGCTGGGGAATGCATGACCGCCACCCGCCTCCCCCAAACACTGCTAGATTACAATTTCCATCAGCCCCTGCCAGCATGGCCAATAGCCAGGGAGATGATGGGAGTTGTAGTCCAGCACCATCTGGCGGAGAGGGAACCCCTGGAGCAGGAAACACTGGGCTAGATGGACAAATATACTGACCTAGAAAAGGCAGCTTCTCTGAATTTGTGTTTCCCTTCTTTACAGATGCCAGATAACCCTTGGCAGGGTTATTACATATTTTACATGGCTGTTTATTTGTATATATTTTATTTTTTTATATATGGATGTTTTATGACGGCCTATATTTGTAATGCCAAATAAAGGTTTGGCAAAGTAAGCTAAATATATATATAGATACAGGCAGCACTTTTTTCTGGGGGGGAGGGGGACATGGGGGACGCATACCCCTAAACATTTTGTGAATCTAAGTTTGACCTCATTGAGGGGCAGTATTTCAATATGAGTAGGAAAATGAGAGTACTCCTAAACATTTTTTTTTAATAGGAAAAAAGCACTGGATCAAGATATAATGTTATAGCATCAAGCACACACAGAGTAAAGTCTCTGGAGCACCTGAAGCCTGCTTTCATGTCCATATATTGCAGGTCTATCCTACCCTTCCTTCTAAGCAGCTCAGGTCAGCATACAGGATTCGCCCCTCTCTTTCTTTTACCCCCAAAACAACCCTGTGAGGTCGGTTAGACTGAGAGATTGTGGCTAGCTACAGGTCACCCAATCCGCCACAATTAATCCTATATGCACCCATTAATTTCCAGTAGTATTCAGGCATGAAAGGAAACAAAAGGATAAGCTTACCTCTTTTTCTTCGGCAAACCTTTCTGCCCTTTCTTGCGCTTGCATTAACTTGGTTGCTGGTGTAGCCAGCAGCTCGGACCACATTTCATTTTCTTCATGGTTGCTGCTCATTTCATCTGAGCACAGCTTTTCCTTTGAGTTTTAAAAGGTTATAAAGTAGGTGTCAGCAGCTAGGAGCCTTGGGATCAAACCTGGCCCTTTTTGGGGGGTGGAGCACTGCCTTGGACCCATGGCTGGCACTCAAGGATGGCTGTGATCATGAGGCTTGTCTCTTAGGGAGAGCGTATCATGCTGTAGAGACCCACATGTTATAAAGGGCCCTACAGAAAACAGAACTAGCTGCTGACCCGGGGTGTAAAGCCAGCATCAGCAATAATAATAACAATTCCCTTCCTTGGTTACCAATAAAACACAGAACTAGGATTTAGGCAAGCAGGAAAAATTTGCTATATTTGGCAACTTATCACTTCAAGGTGATTGAGAGGTGTGTTCTAATCTGTTGTTGGCATCTGTCTGTCTTGAGAGACAATGGAGTACACTTCCAAGGGGGAAGTCAAACCACTGGAGAATCACAGCGCCTGTTGTGGCTGCAGAGACTGGTAACTCATAATTGCTGCATCCCATGTTGTTTTTACTGCATTAGCAGCACTGAAATTACTTCCCTGGACGCCAGCTTGGGCAATGTGTATGGAGGACTTGGGCTGCCCAGATGACAAAACCCCTCCCTAATCATAGCTTTCAACTTTCAGATTTGAAAATAAGGGATCAGCAGCCTCACCTGTCCTGGGGACAGTCTACGGGATATCTAACAATCGGAGATAGCAGCGGGAAACGGCGCTGGAATAAGGGAATTTTCTGCAGAAAAAGAGGGAAGGTTGACAGCTATGTCCCTAATATGTATTATTATTATTACTATTACTATTATTTTGCAGTTAGCAATGGCACGGTGGAAATTGCTGGAGCTGTTCACAGCCTGCCGTGTGAAACTGACTCCACACAGTTTGCATTACGCGCAAGGGCGATGACTAGTGAATGAGGGAGTTGTGTAGCTTTGAGGTAAAGCTGCTTAACAAACAGGCAGGCTGTGGCGCAACGTTATGTACACTGTTATTTTTCTCTCTCTCTCCAAACCTCCAATTCTCTCTTCTCAACAGATTTGCTTATTTTCCTCACCTTCCTCCCCCTAAAATACGCCCAACTAAATACATCACAGGTCTAAAGGGTTTATGTGATATCCTCGGAGCTGACAGATGAAACAAAATTAATCTAAAATGGTTCACGGCAGCAAAGGTATCAGCTAGCCGAGAGCCGTTGCCTACCTCAGAACAAGGCAGTGGATCTGGAACTCAGTGGAGAGGAACTTTCCCACCCTGCACTTGATTTTGCCTCGCAGGTTTACATTAACCACACATAGAAATATGGCATTAGGAATCAGGTTCTTTTGGGTGGAGACCTTAGTTCCTTTTCTGTAAGGGATTGTTTTGTCTGTGTGTGAAAGCAGTGTCTCTCCCCAAGCTGTCACTAGGGCGACAGAGTGTTGCCCCAGTTGTCCTGGTGACTGAAAAACAACCTTTGGCCTTTAGATGGAGCCATTTTTCTTTTTTTCACCAGGATTGAAAGCTCAGTAACAACTGAGGGGTTTTAGGAGGCTGATAATTAAAATGCTGCACACCCACTCTCCACATCCCGGCCACATTTAAATCCTCAAAGGCTGAGAGTCAGATTGTGCACCTGCTCTGAGCTGCATTCAGACAGCACCTTATCCTATTATCCTCACGTTTCCTTACCTGATCGTTTCTCTGTGTTGTGGGATCTCTCACAGGACATAAAAGGCACTTCTGGAAACCTGGTGGGACTTAGTGGAAATTTAGCATGAATTTGAGTGCTGTTTCCAGAAAGCAAATGTGTTTGCAATCCTATTAGCTCGGAAAGTTTTGTGTTTGAGAGTTGCATAGTAATTTCATGGTGACAACCATTGGGGCACACAGTTCTTTTCCACAATTTAAAATTCTAAATGGCCGCAGCTCTGTAATGTAACAGGCACTGCAGTGTAAAAGAAAGCTTCAGAAATCAAGGCAGATAAGCCAGTGTTATTACCAGGAAAACTTTACAATAAACCCACATCTCAATGCAGCAGCTCTAGTGAGCTTTGTGGCTGAGCTGAAGTCCAGGCCTAGATTCTACAGTCCCAACACTTTACCACATTCACACCTTAATGTTTGGATCAGTATAATATCACTTTTTAAAAAGCCATGGCTTTCCCCAAATAATCTTGGGAACTGTAATTCGCTAAGGGTGCTGGGAGTTGTGGTAAAGGTAAAGGTAAAGGTACCCCTGCCTGTACGGGCCAGTCTTGCCAGACTCTAGGGTTGTGCGCTCATCTCACTCTATAGGCCGGGAGCCAGCGCTGTCCGCAGACACTTTCGGGTCACGTGGCCAGCATGACAAGCTGCATCTGGCGAGCCAGCGCAGCACACGGAACGCCGTTTACCTTCCCGCTGGTAAGCGGTCCCTATTTATCTACTTGCACCCGGGGGTGCTTTCGAACTGCTAGGTTGGCAAGCGCTGGGACCGAACGACGGGAGCGCGCCCCGCCGCGGGGATTCGAACCGCCGACCATGCGATCGGCAAGTCCTAGGCGCTGAGGTTTTGCCCACAGCGCCACCCGCGTGAGAGTTGTGAGGAGACCCTTATTCTCCTCACAGGCCTACAATTCCCAGAGTTCCCAAGGAAGGGGAATTGATTGTGAAACCACCTGGGAATGTCCCATTCTGTTTTACATCTCAAAAGTGTGTGTGTTTGTATGTATGTATACACACCCACCCCATCTAATCTCTGTGTGTATACACATCCACACTAAACAGGAAAGCTAGTGTGTAAAGTGTGTAGTTGGTGGGCAGGCTGCTTGCTTGGCATCAAGCAGACCTCTGTGCCTAAGTGCAGGACCTGTACTCACAGGTGCCACCATTTTAATTATACTGCTGTGCCCCAGATGTGCTTATGAGAAGGTCTAATGGCGCCTGGTGAGATTGTAATTTTGCTCAGTGTTGCCACTGGACTGCCATCTAAGTCCCTTATTATTAAATAGAATAATATCAATTTTAAATAAATTAAATATTATATAATTATTAAATATTTAATACATAACACTTATGGCCTCCCAAAGGTGATGAGCAGCACAGAGTGGCATCTAAACTCACTGGGGATGCCATCTTAGTTATCAAAGTTCTTTGCTCTACTGCATGACAAACTTGTGGCAATAGTATTAATTAAATAATATAGAGCATGCATCCACCACAAAAACCAACATCCACGATGTGAGAGAAGATACCAGAGACACCAACAAGCTTACATCTAAGCTTGATTTCAGATTCAACCCCTGGATCACCACAGCATGGCCATTTTATCCAACTCTGTTTCCCATTTTAATTATGCCCCCCAATTTCAGGAGAGGGGCCAGTGTGGTGCTGGTGATTTAAGTGTGCCCTATGGGGGCTCGATTCCACTCTACACACTATTGTGGCACCCAACTGCCTGCCCTAATCCTTCCTATAGTCCAGCTGAGCTGTGGGTGTTGTGATTGTCAATGGTGGGCCCTAGCATTCACCCCAGGTGCGTTGCACACTTACACCAGGTCTGCTTCAGAAGGCTGGGTGAGGAAAGAGAACCCAAGGAAGGGCCTCTTCAAAGCAAGAGAAAAGGTAAGAGGAGACCTGACAGAGGTCAATAAAATAATGCATGGCATGAAGAAAGTAGAAAGCAAGAAGTTTTTCTCCCTCTCACGTGGCCTTCCAGTGAAGATGGTGGATTCAAGACAGGCAAAAGAAAGTGCTTCCTCATACAGCACACAAACTATGCAATTTGCCCCCACTAGAGGCAAAGATGGCCACCAACTTGGGTGGCTTTCAAATAGGAGTCGACAAAATTCATGGAAGATAAGGCCATGCTCTCTCCCCACTGTCAGAGGGAGTGTGCTTCTGAACACCCATTGCTGGAAGCTGCAGAAGGGGCGAGAGGTGATGTGTTCAGGTTGCAGGCTTCCCATGGGCATCTAGCTTACCACTGTGATAACAAGATGATTGCCCTGATCCATCATGTTCTTCTTATGTTCTTTAAATATTTGAGTTTCTTCCCTTGGGTTCAGTACAATGTCCCAATCGCCAATATATTTTGGAAAGTGGTCTGTCTGTTTGCTGTGAATTCAGAGACCTCTTAACGGTTTCTGACATCAAAAAACAGTTTTTCATCTATGGTTGGATATAATTGCACACCCGTTTGAGTTTAGATGGCGGACCGAATCTTTCAAACTGCAGTTTTTCGTTTTGGTTTTTTGAATTCCCGAATAAAACTTAGTACAAGGCTGCTAGTACAAGTGTATTAGACAAAAATAAGAGGCAGATTTTAAAAAAAGAAAAAAAAAGAAACTGTTTATTTGCGGAATGAAACGTTTGTAAAATTACATACAAAGGACAATCACTAAGCTATAGTGTACAATTTCCAATGTTCCACAATGATAATCATAATAAATACACATAACAAAACAAGGTAAAAGCTAAGGTTTTTGTCAGGCAACCTACAAAACGGTTCCTCAAGTTTTATACTTGGCAGCATTTCTTGGCATATTTTAGACCTGTTATTTTTATTTTTGTAAGTACTGCAGCAGAACTTTCACATTTCTTTGGAACGTTTAAAAAAAGGTATCTAACTATGAAATATTGTCCAAATTAATAGGTATTAGTTAAACCAAGGAGACTCAAATAATAATAATATTAATAATAATATAAAGACCCAGGAGATCCTATGTTCTTAATCCATTTAAATTTGGCTGCTGTATAAAATGGTAGGCTACTATTTAATGCAGCCTTGAGTCCCTAGGTGCTAGAAGACTACAACCCTCATTATCCACAGCTAATATGGCAAGGATCGTGGATGATGGGAATTGTAGTCCAACCACACCTGTAGCCCCAGGGAAGGCTAATTTAGCACATGATAAATGTGGTAGTCCCTCAGGCACTGAGTAAATTGCCTACCTATAGACTTCACTTATTGAAGAGCTCTGGGAATTTCTGCAGCAGACGATAGGAGTAAAACCATGCTGTAAGTTGAAAACATATGACAATAAAAATGGTTATTCCCTTTAGGTATAATGTAAGTTCCTTAGGCTTCTGGGTCTCTCTGACACACAAAACCGCTGTTGCAGCACACGTATGGTATTCCCAATTCTTCTTAAAGGCTTTAAAGAAGGCCCCCCTGATTCTTATAGGAGTGCTCTTGCAAACTGATTTAAAACCTGAAAAACTGCTATCGCACCTGGCTATTTATATGCAGGTCTCCAACAACAACAAAATCCCCCAGAAAGCTGCAATTCTCATGGTAGGCTGGGAGATGCCAAAGCAGTCATGCTTGTTTAAGCCTGGTTTTGAAAGCAGTTTACAACATAAATCTGGTGTGAAAGTGGCTGGTGAAATAGGATAATCACACAGTATACTTAAAAAAAAATAATCAAGAGAGAGACACACTCTATTGCTGGACCCATTCTATCCATACCTGAGTGTATATCACATACAGAGTTATAAGTGTTATCTTTTTCTGCTAAATGATTTGTAGGCATGAAAGCAATTTGCAGGAGCACTCCTATGTCATACAGATGTTACTGCTCTTGAAAATGAAAAACGCAAGGCTTCTCTGTGCTTCTTGGTGTTACAACATTTGGCAAGAAAGCTAGTAATTCCTCTTTTGTACAGTATTTGGGCAGTTCTGCTTCAACAGAGCCTTTTCCCAGGGGATTGGGATACCTCTGCTGCATTTTACAACAGCTGGGCGAATGGGGAGAGAGATGGAGAAAAAGGCCACCGCCTAAATCGTTTGGTATTAAAGGCTACTGCAGATAAACAGAAAGAAGTAGTAGTGTTAAATAGGCAAATGGCTTTAATTACAAAAAGACATTTCTAAATTTGAGGGCCAGTAAAAATATATTGTAGAGGAGATCTTTTACAAAAGTGAGGTTAGGAACCGTGAGACAACAGCGCTCACTGTAAACATCATGAGTTCATTCAGATCCCTTGTTTGTAGTTTGGAACGCTGCGTTTTCTTCCTCCTGAGCTCCATAGCCAATAGCACTGCAAGGATTTGCATAGATAGCTTGACCTACTGTTTGATAAAGAAACTGGGGTTTTAGCAGAATTAGCCGTGTTCGAAATTCATTAACCTGCAAGTTTATGCTTTACGTTATCGAGTTAGTACACATCACTGGTCTTGTAGTATGTACAGGCTGTGGGCCCTGTCTTATCAAGGAGGCTCCCCCTGCCACACCGTTCAATTAACAAGGCCAAAGGAATTTCAAAATCCGAGTTGCATCTACTGTTATCCTGGACGTTGGAGGGTCTTAAAACCTATGAACCGGTTTGTTTCCCCCTCTTTAGATAACCAAGAACTGAAAAATCCATCGCTTCCCCCACCTCCAGAAGATGCACTTATTCATATCCAAAATGCAACACTGCAAGCCGAGACCTCCAACGGCTTGCACCAAAGGAAGCACTGAGCCACTTTCTAATACTGTAGGTCAGACTCTGACCACCCCTGATTTAAAGTAATGGCAATTTACGGAGAGTTGTACGTTTCTGTTCCAATACACAAAAATAGCACTCTGGGAACTTTAGGTTGGGGGCAAGGGGAAGACATGACAACACATTAGCTCATAATACATAAAAATAAAGAAATAAGAGTGGCAGAGACATGTGACAGCTCCCTCCTGGGGGTGGGGGGGATGCCAATCAAATCTCATTTTAAGGCGAGTCTCAATCTCTAGAGCAGCACCATTAGGGATCGGCAAAAATCGTTTCACTTTTCTTTTGCGATTGACTCTTGCACATTGTTAAGATCTGTTTGAGCACTTTCTGGACGTCCTCATCCATTTGGCCCTAGAAAGAAATGGAAGATAAAAATATATTAGTGGCCTGTTCAAAACATCGGGGGGGGGGGGGAGCAGGCTGGGAAAGGATGACTTTAAGAGGTGCTTGTGAAATGTGCCATGTTACAAGACACCCTCTCTCACACAGGAGGGAATGCCTTCAAGAGGTTGTGCTGGCTGTAGTGTATGCACACACTGCCTATTTGCTTTAGTAATATACAGATATAATCTACTGAGTTCTTTAAGAAGGGGAGGGCATTTCCTGAGGAAGACTCTCTTACCTGCACAGCATACAGCAGATGTGTCCTGTAAACAGAGACTATCTCCTGGTGTTGCTTCTTTGTTTCCTGTAAACAAAGGTAGAGAGTGAACACGCAGGTACTCTTATCACACACTGCATTGTTAAAGGAGTTGGGGGTTAGTTTTAGGGCAAGGGGATGCTGGTTGCTGTAATCCAGAACACAGCATTGATTCACAGCAGTTCAAGTGGTGGCAAACTTTTGCGTCCAAACTGGTGGGATAAAATACACTTTGTGTGGTGATAGCTCTATGGTCCCTTCTCTATTGCAAATGGTACAGCTGTTTCCCCTTCTGAAGCTCCCCTTAGGCTTGGTGTTTTAGAATACAAATCCCATAAACAGTAACAAGCACAGATGTGCTGCTGGGAGTTGTAGTTCAATGCATCTGGAGGGTACCAGGTTTTCGAAGGCTGCCACAGCTACGCTCTGCTCCTATAAAGGGTACCAAACTTACTTAAGCAATGGTGCTAGAAGTTTCTAAGGGAAAGTGGAAGGTGAAGCAGTTCCATTCATCCCATTCCACTCCTCTGTTGCAAAACTTCCCCATCTAAGGGATATCATATTACTACAACATAATACAGGGCTTTGGCCCTATATGCCTGAAGGAGCGTCTGCACCCCTCATTGTTCAGCCCAGACACTGAGGTCCAGCTTCTGGGGCCTGCCCTGTGGCATGCCCTCCCATCAGATGTCAAGGAAATAAACAACTATCTAACTTTTAGAAGACATCAGAAGGCAGCCCTATATGGGGGAGTTTTTAATGTTTGCTCTTTTACTGTGGTTTTATAATTGTTGGAAGCCGCCCAGAGTGCCTGGGGCAACCCAGTCAGATAGGCAGCAAGCAAGCAAACACACACACACACACACACACACACACACACACACAGTTTGATCACTCTATATATCTATTTACTATACTTTCCCCCCACTTTCCTCCAAGGAGCTCAAGGTGATGTACAAGGTCAGCTCTCTTTTTACCTTCACAAGTAGATTGGGCTGACTGAGCGTTTCTGGCCCATCCTCACCCAGAGAACTTCATGGCTGCCTTACCTAAACCTGGGTCCCCCAAGTCTTAGTCCAGCACTCTTAACCATGACACCACATTGCCTCTCTAGAGCAAACTCTACATATGGACCCCATGCACTCCTGGTGTGATTTCCTTACCTCTAGTCCACCAAGTTGGGTATCAAGGCAGGAACCCAGCACAAGAGAAGGAAACTGCAGTAGCAGCAGCAACAGCAACAGCAACTCAATACTTCTGTTGCAAGTTGTTTCAGTTAGATAGGGGGCCAGTGTGGGGCGGAGGCTTTATGTCCTAGATGTTGTCTGGCGTTTCTCAAACTGGGGTACCCAGCTGTTGTTGGACTACAACTCCCATAATCCCTGTCCACTGGTCCTGCTAACTAGGGATGATGGGAGTTGTAGTCCAACAACAGCTGGGGGCCCAAGCTTGAGAAACACTGTTATGCGGTGGTTACGAGTGTTGGACGAGGGCTTGTGAGACCATGGTTCAAATCCCCACTCAGCTATGAAGCTCACTGGGGGGACCTTGGGTCAATCACTGCCTCTCAGCCTGAGCTACCTCACAGGGATGTTGTGTGGATTAAATGAGGAGGCAGGGCACAGCGGGGGACCACCTTGAGCTCCTTGGAGAAAAGGGTGGGATATAAATACAATGAACAAATAAGCTTAGAATATTCCCTGAAATGCTGCTTGCTCAGAGAACACAGAAACCTTATGGAATCTGGCACTCGTGCCATGAAAGAACACCACATTCTACTGCAGATATAGTAACCAGGGTCTACTGTGCACTCACACTCAATTTACATTGTTATAATAGGCCTACATTCTCAGAAACGCACTCCAAAAATTCTACATGCAAGTTCCTCACAACTGATTATTTTTGGGGGGTGGGGATACAACAAGGGTGAAACCTCTGCATCACTTTGAACGACTAAAAATATAGATAACACCCACTCTCCCATCTTCTGTCAAACCTTGGCAGATGCAGAGAGCTACTTATTTGCACAATTACATAATCTATAAACTTACAGTCAGCTGGTTTTGTAGTTGCTTGACTTGTTGTTGCAATAGCTCCAGCTGTTGGCTTTGTCTCTTGGGTGTGCCAGTTGAGTAGGAAAGTTGGGACAGGCTGTTCAGTGCTTCCTTCAATTTACTAACTTCCTTTGTCATGTCCATTATCTGGTACGGGAGGAAAGAACAGGGGACAGCATGCTAAAGGATGGAAGAAAACACAACTTCCCAAAAGCATTTGGCTGAGAGATCTTACTTAATGTCAACCATAGGTTTGTTTGTTGCTTCAACCCTGGTAAGTGATTTCAAACATGCAGTGAAACTGCCAGAAAGCATGTTTAAGGAGACACTGGTGAGACCAACTCATGCTTGGAGTAAGGTAAAGGTAAAGGGACCCCTGACCATTAGGTCCAGTCGTGACTGACTCTGGGGTTGCGGCGCTCATCTCGCTTTATTGGCCGAGGGAGCTGGCGTACAGCTTCCGGGTCATGTGGCCAGCATGACTAAGCCGCTTCTGGCAAACCAGAACAGCGCACGGAAACGGCGTTTACCTTCCCGCTGGAGTGGTACCTATTTATCTACTTGCACTTTGACGTGCTTTCGAACTGCTAGGTTGGCAGGAGCAGGGACCGAACAACAGGAGCTCACCCCGTCGCAGGGATTCGAACCGCCGACCTTCTGATCGGCAAGTCCTAGGCTCTGTGGTTTAACCCACAGTGCCACCCGCATCCCTATATGCTTGGAGTAGACCCCTTGAAATCAAGGGAATTAAGTCCACTGACTTCAATGAGTGTACTCCACACTGAATATTTTGCCTTTTACTCAGGTTCATGGGCTTCAGTCTTTTAGCCTCAGTTTGCCTTCTGTGAATAGGGTGCTTTGTGACCAACTACACAGCACCACTGGTATGAGTGGGCATACCTCTGCATGGCAACTGTTTTTGATCTATGACACTTTCTTATTGTTCCAAATGTGCTCACCCCACCCCCAAAAAGACTAAGGATCTACTAACCTTCCTATCTTTATCCTCTTCTAGTTTCGAGGAATTCTCAGAGGCCTTTTTCATTTCAAGCAGCTCTTCTTGAGCTTGATGGTACTGATGAAGCAGCCTTTTGACTTCCTGTTCCTTGGCTTCCAGGAGAGTCCGGAGGCTCTCTTTCTCCCCTTTCACTTGTGAGATTTCCTTCCTCAAATGAGCAAGATCCGCAGACAGGTTTTCCCTCTCTTTTGTCAAGTCCTTCACCTTGGACAGCATGGAGTTGACTTCTCCCTCTGAAGAAGATCGGAGCTCTTCATACAATGCCCTGGGCACCATAGCTTCGCACACAGCGGCTTCTTCTTCCAAGAGCTCCCTCTGCAGTCGCTGCACCTCGCTTTCCTTGTGCAGAATCTGCATTTTGAGCTCGCCGATTTCTTCTTCCATTTCCTTCAGCGAAGCCCTGAGAGCAGTGACCACCTGGAGATGCTCCGTTATGGAGACAGAGTTCTTCTTCTGGGAATCAACCAGGTTCTGGAGCTGGGTTGCTTCGCTCAACACTTTTGCATACTGGGCCTTCATTTCCAACAGGGCGCCCTCGGCTTGCTCTCTCTGCAAGACGGTGACCTCCATCAGCTTCTCGTGTTCCTCCAGAGGGATGCATCCTGAATCGGCATCCTCTGCAACACCTCTTTTCTTGCAATCTTCAAGTTCCGCCTGGGCTTCTTTGTACAGCTGAGAGAGCTTGCTGACCTGCCTGTTCAACTCAGTGATCATTTGGTTCTTTGCATCTCTCACCTCCTCAGCTTCCTCACCATCTCCAGACGCCATCTGGCATCTCAGCTTCTCTTGGAGCTTCCTGATCTCCTCCTGTCCCTCCTTGTACCTCTCAATCAGAAGCGCCTTCTCCTGGTTGATGTTCTCAATAACCAAGCAATAGGAGCTCCTCATCTCCTCGCATTCTTCTGCTGACATCATGCCAGCCGCATCCCTCTCTCTCTCCGCCAGCTTCTCCTCCAGCTCTCTCACTTTCGCTCGGAGCCTCTCGCCCTCTTCTTGCGCCTTCTGCAGTTCTTCCTTCAGCGCCTCGACTTCCTCGCACGTGGCTCTGAGCTCCTGCAGGTCCGCCTCTTTGCTTTCGGAAGCCACCAGGCCTAGCTTCATCTGCCTCTGGACGTGCAGGACTTCCTTCATCGCTTCTTCGTACTTGCTTTGGGTTTCTCTCAGTTTCTGGTTGAGGTCGGAGCCATTTTCGGAAATGTCAGAGCTGTTCAGCAAGCAAAGGGTATCCAGTGTTCCGGACTGAAGCTGCGTCTCCAAATGCCGCCTCTTCGCTTCTGAGCTGTCCAGCCTCTTTTGCACCTCCTTTAAGTTGTCTTGCAGCTGTCTGATTTTCACTTCGTTACTGCTCGCCTCTTCCTGAGCTTGTGCTAAGCTCAGTGAAGAGCAGCTGATCTCCTGAGCCGCTGCTGCCGAGCTCTCACTTAGCCTGTCCGTTGAGTGATCAAACTCCGCACAGGTGGAACGAGAAGAATCCAGTGTTGCATCCAGGTCTTCTGTCTTGAGTGCGCGTGCCTGTAGAGACAGCAGATGGCAGTATTTAAACAACTACCTTTTTTTTGTAAACTCTTATTGTCTTTTCTCATAATAACTTATCCTTTTTGCAGAGATTCGAGAAATAGAGAGGGCTGCAACAGGAACAAATTAACAGAAGGAACGAAACAAGATTGCATGCATGCACCGATTTCCAGAAGAGTACTTGCATCTTTCAAAGATCGCAGATTTGATTCCAATGTCATATAATGAATTCCAAACCCTCCTCCCTCATCTTTCAAGCAAAGCCCTCTTTGGGTATTCTTTTCTCCATGCAATTAACATGAACACTGTACGGAGAGAAAGCAGGGCTGTCAGGCATGCATTTTATGCTGTGAGCTGCCCTGAGATCTACGGATGAAGGGCGGCATACAAATTTAATAAATATAAATAATTGGGGCATGTCTACATGGAGGAGATCTGCATGAGCTGGAGCCTTCTGCAAACATGCCCCCAATGTGTGATTGTTCAGTGCCATGGATGCTGCTAATACATACCTGTAATTTTTCTTGCAGCTTCTTATTATGCAAGGTCAAAGATGCAATTTTTGCTTGTAACAGTAAAAGCAAGTCTTGCTGGTCTGTTTCTGAACTTACATCCAATAAACTATCAGCGCCTTTAAAAAGCGAAACGGAAGGGGGGAGGAGAAGGAATACAATACAATTTATCATTCTAGGCTTTCAGTCAACACATGGTTAAGCAAATCTGGAAATGGAAGGGAAGTGGGGGGGGGGAGTGAAAAAGAAAGCAAAGGATTATCTCTACTTGCTAGTCTCTTTTTGGTGAACTAGCCTGCAAATTTTCAAGTTAACTATTGGACTAGGGATGGAGAACCTTTTCCCATTCTCTTTTGGTATTCTGTTATGGGTTACACATTGCCAGTGCATGGGGCTCCCCATTTTCCCTCCCTGCCCGGCAGTTGCTACTGAAAAGGATCTGCACTGATCTCTTGCAGAGAATGAGCTACAGGCTCACAGCTGTGTCACTCTAGGTCTTGAGACTTTTATGGTGAAAATCCCATGGACAATGGACATTAGCCTAGAAAACCAGTTTCAGACCAGAGCAGCCAATAATGCCTCCAGAGATATACACCTGATTGTGGAGGTATCTGTCTATGGAAACTTAGTTAGATTCTCTTGTGCCTAAGGATACATTGATCAAACAAACAACTTTTTTGACATTGAGAAGGCCACCTATGTCAAGCCACTTATGAATTTTCAAGTAGATGTTATTTATCCACCTGCTTGGGAAAACCTTGGGGCATTAAATTGCTGGGTAGGGGTCGGTGATTGGCGCTGCTTGGCTGCTGTTTTGCTTATGCTGAGGGTGATCTTAAATGGAAGTATTTAACACTGTTAGCTGCCTTAAGCCTTTGGTAATGGCAAGCATAAATATTTTAAATAAATGGTGTTTCTATCCCTTCCTTCTTCCAAGGAACCCTGTAAGCTTGGTTAGAATATGAGCGTGTGCATGAATGGCTGGGTCCAATGCCCTTAATAGTTAAGCAGGAGTTCCAAGCGGAACCCCCCGGTTCAAAACAAAATGCTACTTTTGTACATACTACACTATGCATAGATTTTTAGAAAGATGGCGGAGCCTCCTTCCATGGAAATTTCAAGGGAAGGTGGGTCAAGATGTTGCCAAGCATGCTTGACAAACAATGGGGCAGTGAATTTTACAATCCTAGCATAACAGACCATGATGCCAAATGGCAACTTTCTATGAGAGAAGGCACCTTTTTTTTGGTTGGTAGGTTGTTTGGTGTGGGTGGGTGAGTAAGGAAGGAGAAAGTGACAGGTCAGCCAAAACATCTGTCTTACACCATACCTGCAGTACTATCGCTCATCCCATCCTTGCCATCAGAGTGAATGGCACTGATATCTTCCTGCTGAAATGCAAAATACATAAACATTTGTTTAAAGAGAGGGCTAACAACATGGCAGTCTTCATCAAAAAGCACAAATACTTGCATTTCAAAATCCCGCCCCCCTGTGAAGTAACGGCCAATGCATTTTAGTCAGGAACTGTCACTCAGCTGCAGCTTTCCCAGCTTTTGGGATAGTTAAAAGGCAGGTGTTTGATTAAAAGCAAGCAAATACAATTGCCTATCAAATGTGAACTTCATGGTCTGTATTCAACTGAATTCAACTGTAAACCCACCGTTGGCCCTAAGTTAGTCATGTGTATTAGTTTCAATAGGTATCCTGAACCCAAGCTGCTCAGGGCATTGAAACTAGACTGGTAGGACATGGGCAGCCCGTGCAGATGTTTCAGCAGAGGTATCACATGCTATTGGCTGTCTGCCTCCATCAACAGTCTAGTGTTGACATTCTGCACCAGCTGGAGTTTCCAGACCAGGCCCAAGGGCAGCCCCACATAGAACGCATTGCAGTAGTGCAGTCTGGAGGTTACCAATGTTTGGACTACAGTGGCCAGGTTAATCCCAATCCAGAAATGGATGTAAAATGTACTCTTTGTCCCTAGCTGACAAAAGGCACGTCTATTGCTTAAACAACTGGTATGTTCTTTGGTTTCAAGAAAACCACTGGCGGGCTAACACAGGATGCTAAACAGGTCACTTGGGAGCAACACAATTGTCTTTTATTAAACAACAGTACTTTTAGTGGAGAGGATTATTCTTTTATTTTTGTCAGGACCACAGAATGGGGGGAAAGAGGGAAGCCTCCCCTTGCTGATGTGCCACAGCCCTAATCTTGACTGCCTCCCCAAAGCTGCTATATTATAATAATAATTAATAATAATAATAATAATAATAATAATAATAATTTTAAAAAACAACTTTTATTTGTATCCCACCCTCCCCGGCGAGACTGGGCTCAGGGTGGCTAACATCAAATATATAACATTGGTATAAAATCAAGCAATAATTAAATTACCTCCTAAAAACAAGTCAGGATCAAATTAAAATCTAATTAGATGGCTTTCCGCAGGATTAGGGTTGGGAACAGTAAATGTTCATGAGGCCCAATTGTTTACACTTTTCTTATATGGGCCTCTGAGAATGCTGGGAGGCCTCTTTCATACTAGTTCTTATACAAAAAGAGAAGGGGCGTCAGGCTGAGCCCTGACCAAAGGCCTGGCGGAACAACTCCGTCTTACAGGCCCTGCGGAAAGATGCCAAAGACATCAAAAAAGCAAGACGCAACTCCCAACAATACATTTCACATCGCAACCCCCTGGGTTTTACTGATTTCCAGCTACACTTCCCTTTGGAGAGCTTTAGGTCACAGTTGTGAAGCTTTGCTCTCCTTCCTTGGGGTGATGAAATCTTTTTGTCACCTTAAGCAACTCACTATAAACACACAGGGTTTACATTTAGCCAGAAGCAAGAGTTGAAAAATGGAGCATACCTTGGATCCGTGCTCAGCAAATGAAGGCTGGCCTTTCCCAGACACTGGGGTTGAAGTTGTTGAATGTGGAGAGGACAGGTCGCTAAGCTGCAAAAGATGAATGCATTTCAGAGACACAAACTGCCTCTTGCTAGCAGAAGTCATCGCTCTCTGTTAGTTCAATACAAGCAAGACAACTCGGAAGTTGTCTTTAGCCAGCGGCAGCCATGCAGTCAGACAATCGCCCAAGCAACGGCTCGGTTTAATATTAAACTTCTTGTTAAGACGCTACGTGCTCCTCATGTGCAAAGCTGGTTTGCATCCGTCCAGGGGGAATCTTAAAGCCGATTGTTAAAAAGCAAGACTGTCACAGAGTTTAATGCGTGTAGCACCTTTATAAGTCCCACTGCTCTAAACTTAGGATCTGGTCATATTCCCAACGGCCCTCCTGCAAAGCGTAACCAAGATGGGTTTTCAAACAACAGACCGTCCTATTTCTATCCTTATGAGAATTCGCCCATGATACATGAGACGCGCATTTTTAAAAAAGGATTTGCACAAAGCAAATTTAACCAGCTCTATTCCCGACAGGACATTCCTCACCCGCCCATCCCCGTCTAGACATTGCAAATGTGTTCAAGTTGGACTTAAGCTCTTTTACCTGGATAGGACTGACAGGAGGTGGTGGTGGGGCTTTGCGTTTTTTTGGAGTTCCACTTCTTTCAGAACTTAATCTACAGACTTGGTCATGCTGGAAGTGTCACAGGCCAGAAAAGGGAGGTCTGTTAGTTTGGTTAGTAAGGTCTGCGTTTAAAAAAAGTTCTTCTTTTTTTTTCCTTTTCCTTTTAAGGTACAAGAGATTATTTCTTTTTTTTTTAAAAAAAGCACATTCATGCCTCAACTCATTCAAAGGTACTTCCTCTATATGCAGGGATATTGCACATGCGCAACCCTGAGCTCACCATGCCCCATTTTGCAACATGCTTCATTACATTAGATGGAGTGAATAAAGCGAACCCTTTCCCATGGAGCAGTGATCTCAAAATGCGCTGCTCTTCACAGCCCTCAAGCAATTTGCTTACATTTTTCCTAAATGCCTTTCTTTTCCCCCAGGGAGAGATATTTTTCCTTTTCCTTTTTGTTTACTTCTATTCCAGGGTCACTCGTGTTCATAAATTGCTCAGAGCAGTGGCGAGGAATCTGTCACCCTCCAAATGTGGGACTACAACTCCCATCAGCCCTAGGAGGCATGGCCCAAAGGTCAGGGATGATGGGAGTCGCTGTCCCTGGTTTAGGGGCCTTTTAGACCTGCCCCCAAACTAATTTTTTTTGCAACAAGTAAACACCCTGTGAATGTCAAAATCATCTGCACCACCCACTTTCCTTCTCTGTTTCTTGATTCGCCTGCAAGCCACCCAGATCATCAACCAAATCATCTGTAACTGCTGAGATCCATAAAAGGGGAATTCACACTTGGGTCCAACTGGCTGCTCAGATGAACATCCCCTTTCCCCTCCCTTATTATGGAAGCTGTACATGACCACTGAAGCAACTCTGCCATTACTCTGCCATTTTCTTCAAGCTTACTCTTGCCAAGCAATTCCTTAAAACTAGTAAGACTCGGTCAGCTATTTCAGGGCATCAGGAGGCCGCACTGAGCTTGTTTGGATAAAACAGTAAACTATGGTTTGGCATTACATGTGCTGGCTTGGGGTTCGTGGGATTCCCTCTGGCATAGTCATGAAATCAGAAACTTTTACTTCCAATTTCAGTTAGCCACAGTGACTCATTAGAGCCAAACCAGAAGCTATGGTTAATCTTAACTATGGCTTACAGAAGAGTTAGGGTAAGGCTAGAGTTGCTGGACTCCAACTCCCACCAGCCACAGCCAGCATGGCCATAGATCAGGGATGGTGGGAGTTGTAAGCCATCTGGAGAGCTATGGGTTCCTTATCCCTGTTTTGGGGAAATCAGCTAGCCCTGTGCAAATGATGGGCTGAAGGTGACTTGTTTCCCTACGCCATAATTAAAGTTAACAACAGATTGTCCTATTTCAGATGTAACCAGTAATTGAGGTTAATTTTAAAAAATTGGAATCAAAGGCTTTTGAACTGCTCCCCATGGCTGTGTCAGAAGAAGGGAGAGGAATTGCTCTTAAGCTCAAGGATTGTTCATGTAATGCCAAACCACAGTTTAACATTATGTCCAAATGAAACCAGTGTGAGCCTGTTTCTTTTGAAAGCGAGTCAGTTTCCCACGTTTACCATTAGACCCTAGTCTACCATTGGACCTGCTGCTCTGACGCAAGACTGTGTGTTAATAGCAGCCATAGAGTCGTTGGTGGGCACACAGCCCATGGTGCTGGAGGGAGGAGGCTGTAATGCTTCACTGTGCCATTCCCCCCCCCCCCAAACAAAATTGCTCCATGGTGGAAAACATACAGGTACCTTATGCATGTCTGCTTATTTACCCTTCTGGGCAAAGCAACTTTGGATTGGAGGGGGATATTCAGGAAAATGGTGCACAGAAAAGCATTGGAGATTCCCGTCACAACATGTCATAACAGAGCGAGTTTTGCCCTGTCCTTACAAAGGATATTTGGGTTGGAGATGAGAGGAGACAGCCATCTCACCAATACCATACAGATATCAATGAAAGGGAACTATCTATGAGTTTACTAAAACTGCATATGCTTCTGAAATCACTTAACAAACCAAATCACTTCCATTATTACTTTCTAAGCCTTTACTTCTTTTTTCAGAGCTTGAGGCTAATAGTTATTATGGTAATAAAGCATTTCTGATTCTTTTTTCCTTTTTACCTGCTTTGGCTTTGTTGGTGACTTGACATCTGTAGATGAAAAAACAAAACATTGCCTTTTAATCGAAAACCTGAGATATCTTCTTTCTGCTTAAGAAATTGCCATTCAGATCCTAAACTCACAGCTGTTTAGGAAGCAGGCCCCTTTCTTCATATGGTTTCAGATGCAAATAAGAATACTTGAGCTCATAGGCTGGGAACCAGGCATTTACTAAGGACTAATCAGCTGAAGCCAATGCATCTTTGAAGCCTAGCCTTCTTTCCTGCGAGGGGGTGAGCTCCCGTTGCTCGGTCCCTGCTCCTGCCAACCTTGCAGTTTGAAAGCACGCCAAAGTGCAAGTAGATAAATAGGTACCGCTCTGGTGGGAAGGTAAACGGCATATCCGTGCGCTGCTCTGGTTCGCCAGAAGCGGCTTAGTCATGCTGGCCACATGACCCGGAAGCTGTACGCCGGCTCCCTCGGCCAATAAAGCAAGATGAGCGCCGCAACCCCAGAGTCGTCCGCGACTGGACCCAACGGTCAGGGGTCCCTTTACCTTTAATCAGCCGAAGCCAATGCATCTTTGAAGCCTAGCCTTCTTTCCGCAATGTAATAATCTTTTTTCTGCACAGAGAGACACGAGGGCACTTTCAACCAAGCAACCCACTTTGGACAGACCCAAGATAGCACATTCCTCTGACAGTCCAAAGACCAGGCTGTGTGCCAAGCTCAGTGATCAAAGCAGCTCTACCAAAGGTGGTAAAACAGAGACTAGGAGAATGGATAGAGTAGCTCAGCTGGTAAAGCACGAGACTCTTAATCTCGTGGGTTTGAGCCCATGGTGGGCAAAAGATTCCTGCATTGCAGGGGGTTGGATTAATGACTCTTGTGGTCCCTTCCAACTCTACAGTTCTATGAGTCAGCATCCTGACTTCTGGCATAGACAGTCCAGAAAGTTTGAGTAAGAACCTCATGCCTCCCCAGGTAACCCCTATAGCAGGGGTGGGGAATATGTGCCTGCCCCCAAAGATGTTGATGGACTCCAACTCCCATCATCCCCAGCCAGCATGGCCTATAATCAGGGATCACATAGTCCAATGTCATCGGGGGGTGGGCACAGGTTCCCCATCCTTATCATAGGGAATCCTACCACATAATTTAAGAAGTGTAGACATACCAGCGTCTTGAACAATTTTCAACTGAAGGAGATTCTGAATCCCTGTATTTTCAGAGACTGCCGCATAATGCAGGGCATTGTGTCCAAGCGCATCCACCAGGTTTATGTCTGCACCTTTTCGGACGAGGACTTCTGCAATGCTGAGGTTTCCTGCTTCGCACACCAGCATCAGAGCCGTTCTGGAGCAAGTTGGCAAACAGAGAATATAAGGAGGAGCCACAGGCATGAGATTAGCAAAGCAGTAACACCCCCTGAAGATACTGATGTTATAAATATGAAATTGGGAACTGCTAAATATGTAATAGGATGAAATCCAGATTGGAGGGTGTCAAGGAAGTCTTTTAGCAATGTAAATACACCAGGGAATAAGAAGAAAAAATTCTTTTATTTTGTGTGTTTTTATTGTTAAGTTTTTATGTTGTGTTGAATGTAATGTTTTTCTTTTGTGTTTTTGTCTATGTGTTATAAGAGAAAACTAATGATTTTTTGGGGGGGGAATTTATTTTCCCCTCAAAAAAATAAAAAAATAAAAAAACACCCCCTGAAGGTTGTGAGTTTGTGGCTCATTTGTTATCCTACAGGAGACGAGTGCCTACAGGTTCCAGCAGCAGAAGAAGATTGGGCAGTCAGCTGAGTCCAGGAAGTGGAAAAAGCTGACAGGCATTCCTCTGATAAGATGACACTTTGCTACTCCTGCAGAAAGTTATGGTCATAGTGTCATCAACAAAATTTGTCCTGACTTGAATTTAGAGCATATCTATAACTTGATCTACAGTAAGAGATCACTGCAAGAGAGGGCAGGCACCTGAGAGTGAACCAGTAAAGCTTTCCCTAAGAGGTTGAGCCATTTATGCATGCTGCAAAGGGCTGGATGAGGTCAAGTCCCATCTAGTCCAGCATCCAGAAAACAGACGCCTAAGGGAAGCCTGCAAGCAGGACCTGAGTGCAATGGCACTCTGCCCAGTTTTGGCTCCCAGTAACTGGTATTCAGAAGCATACTTTCTCCGACAGTAGAGATATGACATAGCCAGCCGCTACTGATAGCCTTACTCAAAATGAATTTGTAGGACAGATGTATCTGGTGGACAAGATCCCCTGTTGACCATATAGCCACACAGAATTCTGCTTGACCATAATTTTGCCAGAAGAGCTTTTATTTTTGCAGCAGCAGCCTGTGTCAACCCAGTCTAGAATTTTGTATCTCACTGTAACCTGCCTCTGGATGGGGAAGAGGCATAATGAGTGCTTGCAAGAAGGGAAAACATCAAAAAGGATACAGCTTTGACAACTTTATTAGGCTGTGCCTCAAGATGTCAAATGCTGCAAAACAGCTTCTCTGAAAGTCACGGAGAAATTGGTGACTTTAGAAGAACCAGAAAAACATGTCATCTCTTGCATGGCTTTTTGTTAGCTTTCAAGCTAATAAATATAAGCAAGAAGTTCAGTGACAGCTTAATTGGACCTAAACCAC
Organism: Podarcis pityusensis; assembly: GCF_964106645.2. Taxonomy (NCBI): domain Eukaryota; kingdom Metazoa; phylum Chordata; class Lepidosauria; order Squamata; family Lacertidae; genus Podarcis; species Podarcis pityusensis. The sequence continues at coordinate 16,683,948 of NC_138036.1, read as the reverse complement.
AACGTAAGATATTTAGCGGTGAAGAATCTAAAATCTGATCTCGGATTAGGAGATCCTTAGATTCAATTAATGTTGAAAAAGTTTGTGAGTACTAAGTACGTTTATTTGTACCTTCCATTTTTGTCTCTGGAATTGATGTCTGCGCCATGCTCCAGAAGGTATTTGGTTACTTCAGTGTGGCCATTTTGTACAGCCAGTAACAAAGGTATATTCCCATCCTAGTTTTTTTAAAAAATAAAAAAGAGATTAAACGCTATCAGTTATTCAGTAGATTTAAAAAAGATTAACTTCAGAGAATGTAACTCTTATGTGAAAACAGGTGTGCAACCTCCTTTAACAGGTGCTCAAAATCTTGCTGTCTAAGGGACAATAGACAACAGCTAGCCATGCAGCAATGCACGTAAAACCCCACTGCATTACCTTTGCTGAGTTCTGAGCTCCCTTTACTCATGGGAGGATCAGAGTACAGTGGTACCTCGGTTTATGAACTTAATCTGTTCCGGAAGTCCGTTCTTAAACCAAAACCGTTCTTAAACCGAGGTGCCCTTTCCCTGCCGCCGGTGCCCTTCCACCGTACAGATTCCGTTCTTAGACCGAGGTAAAGTTCTCGGTCTAAGTAGAGGTAGAAACCTGTTTACAATTATAAAAGAGTATTTAAGAATAAAAGTAGGTAAATAGGGGGAATTTGAAATGCTAAAGAAATTATGTAAGGATGTAAGGAAGTCAATTGGGGGAAGGGGGGGTGTCAAAGACACGAGAGAGTCAAAATATATGTGATGACAAGTGAAAATGTTAATTGCTTGGTTTTTAAAATGAAATTCAATAAATATTATAATAGACCAAGGTAAAGTTCTCAAACTGGGACACTATTTCCAGTTTTGTGGAGTTTGTAAACCGAATCGTTCTTAAACCAAACTGTTCTTAAACCGATGTACCACTGTATATGATTCTAAGCACTTAACAAACCAAAACTCTAATGTCACTGAATAAGGGATGGCCAGGAACCAAAATACCAAAGAAAACTAAGATGAGACTTTGGTAAGCGTTAATCTTTGTGCATAATGGGATGTGCGTGGAGGAAATGGGAGAAGCCAGCTACATATGGCTCCTTTCCTACTGAGCTGTTTCCACTCAAGCTCAAGGTTACTCGCTTTCCTCACAGGAAGACTGTCATATCGAAGACAGAGCAAGCTTGTTTTCTCCTGCTCCAGAGGGTAGGGCTCAAACCAATGGCTTCAAGCTACAAGGAAGGAGATCCAACAAAACATCGGGAAGAACTTTCTGGCAGTAAGAGTTGTTTGACAATGGAATGGTCTTCTTCGGGAAGCTGTGGACTCTCCTTCCTTGGAGGTTTTTAAGCAGAGGTTGGCTGGCCATCTGTCATGGTTGCTTTAGCTGAGATTCCTGTATTGCAGGGGTTGAACTAGATTACCCTTGGGGTCCCTTCTAACTCTATGGATTCAAGGATTCCAAGCCTTTCCTACAGTGTAATAAAAAGCTCAACATTAGGCATGAACACGTGCCATACTTCAAGTGCTGGTGCAGAATCAGAGAGCAATATAAAAGGCTCGTTCATACCTTATATGGGAGATAAATTTGCTACTTATTCACTGCATGTTTCTGGTTAGCACTGTCATGTCTGAATAGGAAATGATATACGTGGGGACATGTGGAGGGGGTTGCAACCGAGCAAAGTGCCCTGGCTCATGTAAATGTGCTGATCGGGCCTCCCACTCAGACATCACGGGTGCTAACTGGAAGAAATACAGTGAACGAAGAAGAAACTCATTTGCTGCAGACAAGAGGAAATCTGCCCTGCTTGGAAGACTTAAAAAGGAGGTTTCAGAAACTGAAGTACACTGCATAGCTTTTAAGGTTTGTTTGTTTTTAACCCACTAAGTTATCCATGAGATAATGATTACGTACCACATCTTTGACATTAATTGGACACTTGTGTTCACACAGGAGCTGAGCTACTTGAAGGCAGCCACAAGCAGCTTAAAGAAGAAGAAAATGAGAGTTGCAAAATTAGAGCTGTGGTACTCTGCAAGAGCCAACACAATAAAGAGTCCCATAGCACCTTAAACACTCTATTGTGGCATAAGCTATCATGGACTATGCTGTAATAAGTTGTTTTAGCTCTTCAAGGAACTGCGAGATTAGTTGTTCAAAACTCCTGCAGGGTCCATACCACTGGAGAGATTTTTCCAGCCTTGCTGAAATCATGCGAAACCACATTTCTGCCACCCCTATATAACCAGTGGCCCTTCAGCCGAAGTTTGACTACAGGTGCTCTAGACCAGTGTTCCCCAACCTTGGGTCTCCAGCTGTTTTTGGACTACAACTCCCATCATCCCTCGCTAGCAAGACCAGTGGTCAGGGATGATGGGAATTGCAGTCCGAAAACAGCTGGAGACCCAAGGTTGGGGAACACTGCTCTAGACTACAACATCCAGCAGCTCGGCCCAATGGCCAGGGAAGATGGGGGTTGGAGTCCTACAACATCAGCAGGGCACCAGCTTGAAGAAGGCTGTCTTCATCCTGTCTCCAACAATGACAAACTAGAATTTCCTGAAAAGCAGTGTATGAGAGGGAGAAAGAAAGAAAGAAAGAAAGAAAGAAAGAAAGAAAGAAAGAAAGAGCCAACCATCTACTCTTAATTCTTAGGCACTCTAAGTAAGACTGCCCTTGAAGGTCTGACTAGTGAGAATGCAGCTGCACGAGTATTTCTAGCTGATGTTATACGAGGCCAGCTTTGCAGCGTCTGTACTGGCTACCTATCTATTAACTGGGCTCAATTCAAAGTAATAAGATTAACCTAAAAAAGCCCTGAACAGTTTGGGGCCTAGATACTGGGCAAGATTTAGCGAAGTTGCTGCATGTGTAGAATGAGGTCTGCTTGTGCAATGGGGTGTTTCCTCCTCTCCCCCCACTGAACTTCCTAAATCTGCTTGGGGGAAGGGGAACAAGTAGGGTGAGTACAGGGTGGGGAGAAGTCCCATTGCATGAGTGGGGCAGGGGAGGCTGCTTACAATCTCACGGATGACCACAGTTCATCACAGAGAGGCCTGGAGCTCATCACACAGGGACCCTATTTGTGCCGCCCTTATGGAACTCCCATTGTGAAGGCATGGATTACGTAGGGTGGACCTAACAAGGTCAAGGGGGGGGGTATGGGAATATGAAAGAGAGAGGGAGTAAAAATATTACCTGCATAGTGTAAAGCTGTCTTCCCAGAGCTATCAGTGCTCTCTGGTGGACATTTAGACTGTAGGATGACAAAAATGAGTCCTTTAGCAAGGCATGGAGCAAAAAGCATTTTGAAGTTCATTGCTATTTGGGGGGAAAATACTTTTGTTGAATACGAAGACAATTTAGAGAACTACCTAGAGCCTTCTTTAAAGACTGGAGAAAAAGTAAAATGAAGGTTCATGGACCCAGGTTTCATTTGGGGTTGTATCCAACAACGATGTCCTGCTCACACAAACATTTCTTCTTCCCTGCCTCCTCCTCCTCCCGCATATGATTGTGAAAGTTGGGGAATACCCAGAACTGATTTGTGGGTTTTGGAGGAGGAAAGTCTTTGCACGATCACAACAACTGTCTTGGAGACACCCCTTGGTGGGTGATCAAGGCCACATGATAGCAGTTTGGGGCAGTTTGTCCTTGACTGGTTAAAATAAAAGTACATGCAAAGGGGGAAAAAAGGGATATGAACAATTATATGAAATGTATTCCACCTGTTTTTGCATTGAAATCAAATGGCCTTCCTTAAACATAATAGTTTGTTAAATTAATCCATATGGATCCCTAAAAGAGGTAAGGGAAAAAATCATTGGAACAATTCCTACAGGTAGATTACTAGAGGAATTTTGAGTAGACACACAGATACACCACTCAATTATTCATTTAACAGGCACTACCAAATCCAGCCATGGACAAATTGGACAAGAAGTATTTTTAGTTGGCAGATTTCAGCGCCTCCCGCAACAAACATGGGTTTTATTTGGGCAACTGCAGCTCTTACATTTGCCAAAGCAATTCTCTCGGATATTACAGATTAAGTGTATATCATATTTGACCACTAATGACCAGATTATAACAGCAAGAACCATACTCCAGAACTGGTGTCACAACACCACATCACTAGCTTTCATTATGTTGAAGTGCAGGGGAAAGTGGCTAGAAGGAACATAGCTTGGTGGCAAGAACATCTACCTTGCATGCAGAAGATCCCAGGCATCTTCCAGGTAGGACTGGGAATTTCCCTTTCCCGAAACCCTGGATAGCTGTTGCCAGTCCATATAGACAATTCTGAACTAGATGGGCAAAAGTTCTCAGTATACGCCTGTTTATTTGGGCAACACAGGTTAAGAATCCTCTCATACTCCTGGGCACAAAGAAGTCCTTAAATATCAACTGTTCTGTACTCTTATGTGCTATTAAGATGGCTGCTTTAAAAGAGAACTTGGAAGCATGCTAGTGTTTATCAGAACTTCAGAAGTGGCAGTGAAGAGAAACAGAAAATATACTTCACCTGAAGGAGCCTCTTGACACAATCAGGGTGGCTGTTCTTGGCTGCAAGGTGCAACGCACTGTGCCCTGCACAAATGGGAAATGATTTCAAATACTCCAAGAATTGTGAAGCACGCTATTATACATGAAGTGATCCTCTGGACTTGGAACACCATGAAACAGGTTCACTGCGAGAGGATGTCCCTCTCCAGACTTGAAGAACCTGCTTTGTTCCCTGTTAAACGTATTGATGCAATACAGAGTGGTCCACAATGGGTATATACTGGTACCCCCCCCCCAAGTTAAGTGCAAATCCAGGTAAATATACTTGCCAAAGTAATTTTGCATTTGGCTTAAGTCAAGGATGGAGAACTGGATCCAGCCAGCAGAGTGGATTCTTACCTCTCCACCCCACCCCACAACATGCAGCCAACTGACAGCCAAGTCCTTGTCAGTCACCTGACATTGCGGCTCTTGTTCCTGCAAACGTTCCCAAGCACAATTCGAAGTCTTGGCGCTGACCTTTAAAGCCCTGAACAGCCTTTGGCCCTGTATACCTGAAGGAGCGCCTGTACCTGCAAATCCCCTTTAGGTGCAGTTATGTCTTTGCCCACCACACCACCTGACATCACATATGGCCCATTTCCCAACAGTTGGCATAAGTCCTTGCCTGTAAATTCTATACATTAAGATGCTCTTCAGAGGTTCCATAGCTGCCTGGATCAAAAAGCCAGTTAGGCTTAGTCTACAGATGCAGACGAAATGATACACTGGGTTCTCAATACATGTGGAGTATTGAACAAACTAAAAGTGCCCGATTCCACAAGGTGTGCGCTGTGCAACTGTGAATCCAGCATAAAAAGACAGAGAGTGGGGACACAGTACAGAAGTAGGTGGCTCACTTTGCATGAACTATCATCTCAGCTGCAGCGTCCAACATTTCAAATTAAACTGAAGAGGTTGGAGAGATCACAAGATTTGGGGGTACTGCAGACAGCCCTGGGCAAAACGATTCAGCATAAGACATCTGCACATGCTCATTTGTAAGCAGAGCATGAAAAAAAGCCTATTTACATGTGTTGTGAAAGCTCAAAAACAGCAACAAAAACAAAGGGAAGCAAAGGGGTGTGGAAATTCCCCCAGAGTTTGAGTACCTGTCCCATCTTGCGCTGATACATCCACACCGTGAGTCATCATAATCCTGAGGCATTCTGCCTGCCCTTTGGAGGCAGCCAGGTGGAAGCTGAAAGAGAGAGAGAAAAAGAGATTGCAAGTCATCTGGTTCAATTCCATTATCTCCAGCTCAGTTGGCATTACTCCACTGTAAGCAAAAAGGAACTGGTAGGTTAAATTTCCTATAGATCGCGGTTACCGTATTTTTCGCACCATAGGACACACCGGACAATAGGACGCACCTTGTTTTAGAGGGTGGAGAACAAGAAAAAAAAATTCTCCCCCTCTCTGCCCAGCGCCCCTTCAGCAAAGCGGCAGGAGGCGCTGCGCAGAGAGGGGGAGAATTTTCCCCCTCTTGTTTTTCCGCTCTAAAACAAGGTGCCATTTAAGGTGCGTTCAGGCGGCTACCTTGGAAGCCTGGAGAGCGAGAGGGGTCGGAAGCCCACCGCCAGCCCCAAAGAGCAGGTCAGGGAGCAGCGGAAAGGCGCAGCGGAGAGGCTCCTGCCATAGCCGCGCGTCACCTCTCCAGCCGGGAGAGGGTCACGGGGGGCTTCTTTAGCCCCGCGCGCGCTCTCCTGGCTGGAGAGGTGACGCGCGGCTATAGAGGCTCCTGCCATAGCTGCGCGTCACCTCTCCAGCCAGGAGAGGGTCGCGGGGGCTTCTTTAGCCCCCCGTGCGCTCTCCCGGCTGGAGAGGTGACGCGCGGCTATAGAGGCTCCTTCCATTGCCGCGCGTCACCTCTCCAGCCGGGAGAGGGTCGCGGGGCTATGGCGTCTTCGCTCCATAGGACGCACACACATTTCCCCTTCATTTTTGATGGGGAAAAAGTGCGTCCTATAGAGCAAAAAATACGGTAATATGTACCTTCAGGAGAAATTAATGTCTTTGGAATTTTCTACATTTCTACCCCACCTTTCCTGCTAAGAACTCAAGGCAGCATGCTCACCACTGCTCTGTAAGGTAGGCTGGGTTGAGGGATAGTATGACAGACACAAGATCACTCAGTGAGCTTCAGAAAAGAGACAGGATTTGACCTTGGCTTCCTCAGACAGCTACATTGAAAGAACATTCAACACACATTTACTGCATTTATATTACATTCCCCCCCCCCAAGTAGTTCAAGGTGGTGTACATGGCTCTCTCCCTCCTCATTTAATCCTTACAACAAACCTGTGAGATAGGTTAGGCTAAGAGACAGAGACTTGCCCAAAGTCACCCAGTGAGTTTCATGACCAAGTGGCGATTTGAACGCTGATATCCTAGGTCCTAAGGATTGCCACCTTAAGTTCAGTGTCCTGGTGGACTGAACTGTTCTCCATCTAAGAAGTTGTTTGTGGTGGTGGTGGTTTCTTTCTTCTTCTTCTTCTTCTTCTTCTTCTTCTTCTTCTTCTTCCATCACTCGTAGCTGAGTAAAATTGTCTTCCATGAACATGGTATTAACAGTGAGTCCGTAAGTGACTGTGGAGGTCAATTCTGGATCCTCACGTCCTTCCACAGTGGAGACATAGGTTTCAGGACAGGAGCTGATCACGGTGAGGGTTTGCCAAACATGCCTTCCTCTTAGGACATTTGTCCCTTTTGTCCTGAGTTCGAGCATCTTCAAAGTCCATAACACCTTTGGTAAAGGCTGTTCTCGAATTGGAGCACTCACAGGCCAGTGTTACCCAATTGTCTGTGTTTATACTACATTTTTTAAGATTTGCCTTGAGAGAGCCTTTAAACTTCTTTTGTAGACCACCAGCATTACACTTTCCATTTTTAAGTTCGGAATAGAGTAGTTGCTTTGGAAGACAATACATGGAAGGCATCTGAACAACACGACCAGTCCAACAAAGTTGATGTTGAAGAATTCTTGCTTTGACACTGGTGATCTTTGCATCTTCCAGTATACTGGCATTAGTTCGCCTATCTTCCCAAGTGATGTGTAAAAATTTTCGGAGACACCATTGTTGGAATTTTTCAAGGAGTCGGAGATGGCGTTTAGAAGTGATTCATGTTTCACAAGCATACAGTAAGGTTGGTAGTACAATAGCTTTGTAAACAAGCATTTTGGTTTCTCTGTGAATGTCCCAGTCTTCAAACACTCTGCACTTCAATCAGGAGAAAGCTACACTCGCAGAGCTCAGGCAATGCTGGATTTTGGCATCAGTGTTGGCCCTTGTGGAAAGATAACTGCCCAGGCAGGAGAAGTGATCAACTCTTTCCAGCGTTACATCACTGAGTTGGATTTGTGGTGCTGCAGAGGGGTTTTGTGCTTGTAGGTGCAGCACTTTGGTTTTTTGGATGTTGAGCGATAGGCCAAGCTTTTCGTAAGCTTCTGTGAAGATATTTAAGATGGTCACCCAAGGCGGTAAGGTCAAAGGGGAGGAGCTAAACACCTAAGTTTATTAACAGTACCATTTACATCCCCCCACCCCAATTTTAGCTGGCTTTGCCACTGCAGCAGATAATGACCAAATCAAGTATTTTAAAATAAACTAAGTCTTTAAAAAGGCAAATCGTTCAAGAAGTTCCGTTAGAGCCCACTGAGAGAACACATTTTTGGACGACAAGTCTATTTACAAATAACTAAGAACTAAAACTTGCTTACCAAGGCACCAATGAATTTAACTTTATAAACAGTTTGTTCCCAGGAAATGTTCTCTAAACTATGTATACATGGTTGGACTGAGAAGAGGCAACGTTCTAGCCAACAGTTTGGCTCCTAACTTAGTTAGGAGATAGCATGATGTAAACATTCAAATAAAACTAAATCCATAACACTCAAATAAGTTTACAAAAATAAAGAGATACTTGGGTAGAAACGTGCGAACCACACTTCTGGTGTGTATACATTTTAACAGTATTTGTAATAATTAAAACACTTGGAGGAACGAGTTGGCTAAAGTGATGGTGACATTGATGACATTGAACTTTGTGGCCATTAAACTTTGTGGCCTTTGCTTGCATAAGAAATCTGTGCCACAATACACTTTACTTGTAACGGTTTGATTTTCGTCTTAGAGACAAACAGAAAAAGTCTTCACTGAGAGCTGCATATAAGCACCCAGTCTCTTCTAGGTGGTGTCAAATAAAATGATTTTCTGGGAGAACACATGCTCTTCATCCAGAAGGCAAGACTGGACAGCACAGTTATCCTGCAACACTACCTACCTATTTCAATAAATAAAAGCAATTAAAACTGAATACATAAAAAGCAGACACCCCCCCCCCCCTTTTGGAATGCGGGAACAACAAAGGATTTGTGCGTTTGACAATATGGGATCATTCAAGAACACAGTATATGCAATTCAAAGCACAAGAAAAGTGCCTGTTCTATTCTGGGAACACATTTAGATATATTTATTTGCAGTGGTGTTGTCTGCAATACATTCTGAACTCTTTGCACATTGTCTAGAGGCTTGTTTTGAGTGAAAACATCCCTTTCCAATGCAAACTATTTGCACCCCCTTTTTCCTGGGGTGTACGTCCAGTCTCTTTCAAAACAGCATGGCTCCCTTGCCAACAACCCCTTGGTGATTTATGGCTTCCCGGTGGACTAAATGCCTTTGCCCAAACAAACAAAATTGTTGAAATAAGGATGAAATTATATTAGGGGCTCTCTGGTAGCGGCGACAAACGTAAAGAAACCAGAGACTCCAAACATGGATTTCTTTAGGCTGCCTATCATTGCTTTTAACCACAACTAGGCATCTATCAAGGGATACTCCCTTCCTCAGCTGCTGTGGAGGAGAGGCTGTGATTTCTATGCCCATGGGATTTCGAGTTGAGGAAAAGAACACAATCCTTCCACTTCCTTCCTTGTTCCAAACTCAAGGACTCCATTCGTTCCTCCAGTTCCCACTTCAACAAAGCCAAACACATTCCAGCTGCAAAGTGAAAGAACCTTCCCTCGGCCACTTTCAGCAGATGTGATTAAATTTGAAGCCATCTCCTAGGACCAGTTTGCACATGGATGCTCACCGTTCACTGACCACAGCAACAAACCTTGGCTCGCAGATGTGCTATGAGTCATCGTAGCTTCCCCACCAGGGAAAGAACTTCAGTTTGGACTCAATACCTTTTCACGGGACACCGTTCACATGTTAGCGTGAGGGCCTTCAAGTGATGAGCATGCGTGGATGTAGAAGTACTCAGAAGCTTGAGGGGGCATTATGTATCTGGCCGCAACACAAGACTTTTGCAGCACAGGTGATCCTTATGGAAATGGGCACATAAGGAGACAGGAAGAAAACTTTTTATACTTCTACGATACGATAATCTACGATAATCTTTATTGTCATTGTCCCATACAGAACAACGAAATTGGAAAATCTACATAAGACATTCAAAACCCAACAAGCCTGCTATCCCAACCTGGTTAGCCCCCTAAAAACGCTGATACCCCATTTTTAAATACAATATACTCCCATACAAACTCCTTACAATGCATTTAAAACCAAAATCGCATTGGGTAGAAACTCTTTCTCAGGTGGCTAGTCCTAGTCTTTATAACCCTGTACCTTCTTCCAGAAGGCAAAAGCTGAAAGAAATCATTTCCGGGGTGCGCACTATTCTGCGCTATTTCTGCAGCTTTCTTATGACACCTGGAAGCATAGATTTGATCCAAGGTGGGAAGAATGCACCCAATTATTCTCTCCGCAGTCTTTACAACCCTGGACAGCATTGTTTTTCCCCTGACTGTGAAGGTGACTGGCAGACAAGATGCAAGTAAGGAATCTTGGGAAGGGGGCAGAGATAAGCCTAGAGATAAGCATACACCCCTTGCTAATAAAAGCAGTAATAGAAGTGGCTACAAATTCGTGGAGGATAAGGGCTGCTGATGGCTACTAATCCTAGTAGCTGTGTTCCATCTCCAATGTCAGGCAGTACACTTTTGAATACCAGTTGATGGGAACCAGAGGAAGGGAGAATGCTCTGAGGAGCACATAGTGTAGGAAGTATCCTTCCAGTGCACCATGATGGAAAGACTCATTGCAAACAAAGAAGGGAGGAATGGTTATTAAAACGACAAGACTTAGCTGAGATGGCAAAACTGACATGTTCAATCAAGTCGTTGTCAACATTTACTAGATTGGAAACCTCTCAGACTTTTTGTGTTGAAAAGAAAAAGAAATGGTATTTGGGTCTGAAGGTTGACGATAACGTTGGTTATCTATAGAAAGTGGTCATCCTGGGTGTTTTACTGGAGTGGATGAGTTGAATAATGCTGACTGACAAAGAATCGAAAGTTCTTTAGTTTCTTAACTTTTTTTCTTTCTCTCTCTTTAATTTCTTCTAGCTCTATTTCTCTTTCTTCCTCCCTTCTTTTTCCTTTCTTTTTTTGATGGATCTATGTTTTTATTTTATCTAGATTAATATTTCAGTCTGAACAAAAAAAGATACTTTCTTTTGAAAATCTAATAAAATTTATCTCCCCCCCAAAAAAAATAATAATAGAGAAAGTGGCCTTAAAGTGAGTCAGATCAATGGTCCATTTTGTTTAGTGTTGTCTATGTTGCCTAGGAAAGATAGAAATGGGGCTTCAAACTCAAATCTTTGTTTCTGATCCTCTTTTGCTTCTCTGCACCATAGATCGGCGGTTCGAATCCCCACGACGGGGTGAGCTCCCGTTGCTCGGTCCCTGCTCCTGCCAACCTAGCAGTTCGAAAGCACATCAAAGTGCAAGTAGATAAATAGGTACCGCTCCAGCGGGAAGGTAAATGGTGTTTCCGTGCGCTGCTCTGGTTTGCCAGAAGCAGCTTAGTCATGCTGGCCACATGACCCGGAAGCTGTACGCCGGCTCCCTTGGCCAATAAAGCGAGATGAGCGCCGCAACCCCAGTTGGTCATGACTGGACCTAATGGTCAGGGGTCCCTTTACCTTTACCTACCATAGTTAAGACTAACCACAGTAGCAGGTTTAGAAGTAACAAGGCATGATTTGTATAAAATCGAATCAGAATCTTCCAGTTTCCTTCCCATGGCCATGCTGCCATTTGTTCATGTAAAGCTAAACCGTAGTTTAGCATTACATTTGAACCAAGTCAGTTTGTGGAACTAAGTACAGTACTGATGGAGACCATTCTTCTTTGCTAAGAACTCATCTGGCTAAAGTGCAACTTTTTTTTAACGTAACATTGGGGAAGTAACACCTTATGTCCATGCAGCTGAACAAATTTTCACACCATTTTAAGGGTTTCTCATTCCCAGCTCCATTTAGCCTCCTGAATTCTGCTGTGAAGCTGATGGAAAAATAGGCCTAGTGAATTTTTAAATGTTTAAAAACGCCGAGAGCTCAAGCACTCCTTGAGTAGCTTGCTCCTAGCCAAAGCCTCTCTCAAGAAGCTGGAATGGAACATCAGCACCAACATGCAGTAGTTTTGTTACTTTGATCTACAAAGAGAACTGAAATAAACCACTTAAGCTAATCATGGAAGTTACTCGTTTTTTTTTACTCAACTACCTCCGCAAGAACTGGATGCATGTGCTGACACACCACATCAAATAGAAACAGGCACCATTAATAAAAAAGAGAAATTATGCCCCCCCCCCCCGCACTCCAGTCACTTAAGAGGCTCCAGATAGGGTTAAAGGGTGTAACTCATTTTTCTATACTTTGTTTAAAAAATATAGGGGGCAGATTTTAGATTACGTAGCAGACATTAAGCAGAGTTAGAACTTCATTATCTTATTTTTTAAAAAACAACAACAAAAACAACCACCCTAAAACAGACATTAAAATCAAGTGTGGTCTAGCACGGGTTTGTGTTTATGTGTTAACCCTTCCCTCAACCATTGCAGTCCTGAAACACACACACACACACACACACACACACACAGCAATGGGTAAAATGGTTCCTTTGGAACCAATGGGAGGTTTTGTTCCTCTTGCTCTTTGCAGTGTGTGTGTGTGTGAGAGAGAGATATATTAAAGATAGTGACGGGGAGGGGAGGGTAAAAGCTCCCCTCCATACAAACTGTGATCCCTGTCCAGACTGCTCCCCAAATACACTTCAATGCCTAGTTTTAGCAATTGTGGCAAGCCACACATTTTGCTTGGCCCTTAAACAATTCCTTGAGTCCCACTCCCTCTACAGAACCCCCTGAGAGGAATGAACGAGTGAGGCAAAGGATGCAAGTATTCTTTTGCACCTGCAGTCCCCAAACTGAGCTAGAATAATCCCCCCAAAATTTCTCACAGCCAGCGGAGGAGGATTTAGGAACGTTTCAGGCATTAATCTGTCCACAGGGGTGGAGAAGTATTTAAGATTCCTAGAAGCCAGTACAGTATCCCCTTTAAAGGTCCCCATCCTTTTTATAGCCCTGAAATCAACTCTATGGCAAGCACAGGACTTCAAGCTGATTTCTGGTAGACAATCCTGCAAGGTCAGCAGATTGCAGTGTTTGGTTTCAGTAGCTGGGCCTCACCCTAGATGGGAATGGAGCATCCAGCTTCTTCATTTGCAGCCCCCAGTTAGAGAGAAAGAAAGAAAGAGAGATTCCTTCTTCCCATTCTGTTGCTTCCCTTGCCCTGACCTCAGGTAGATTTGGGACATTGGTTCTCCCTGTCATGACAATGGAATTGGTTCAGCAGTCACCCTCAATCGTTTCCAACTTGGATCTGGACCTGTACTTCCCAAAACCTCCAGAAGATGGAGTTGGTGAATGGGTAGGAAAATAGCTTTAAAAACTAGGCTGGCAAGTAAATTTTGAGGGCTATGTTTTGACTTGAGCAAGGGCTTAAAATGGCCTGCCACACTGGCTCTTCCCACCTTCTCCCTTGGGAGCCAAGACTTGGGCATAGGGCTCTTTACGCCTCTACATGGCGAATCGAACAGCAACCAAAGTTTTGGCAGGAGGGCTGGTGGTATGACATATTCTGCTAATGCTTGAATGTGGTACAGCCCTGCATTGCTCCTGCAATACAATCGTCCTGGTGTCATTGCAGCAGAAACTCAGATAAATAAGCAAGGCACTAAATGGCTCCTTATACCAAACTTACAGTGGCCAAAATGAAATATCTAGTTGCCATTTGGGGGCAAGATGGCTCTAAAGTCTTATTTTTCAAATGATGGGCTGACCGATAGCAAGTGGCCAATGGCTACTTTTTAAAATTGCTAATTAAAAAAAAAATTTTTTTGAATATTTTAATGTCTGTAAACTGCAGTGTCTGTCTACAAATTCTGTTAGGAGAAGTAAAGTATTTTAACATATTTTCACAGATTGTCAGGAATATCTAACCATATCTTCCTACCCAATCCTTGGTTTATTAGTGAGGCATGATTTAACTACTTTTTTATTTTCCCACTATTCTGGAGATGAAGATCAAAAAGGGGATGAAGTAAAAAACCAATTGACTTTGCGCTTAAGGAAACAATCATACAGTCAAGGTTTTTTGTTGTTGTTTTTTAAAACAAAACACATATGCATTATGATGAAATTAGGGCATGAACTACTTTCTGGACCTGTCTTGCCTTAGGTAAAGAAACCTGACCTTCTCTTTAACAATTTTAACTAGCAAAAGATCAGCCTGTTGAGTGATTTTTTTAAAAAACACACCAAGAACATGCTTTATCAGAAAGGGCAACTCTGTTGTCACGCTCATTCCAACTTAAAAGCTGTTCATCAAATGATCCGAGCTTGTAACAAAAAAGGAGGAGTAGAATAATGCTACAGGACGAAACAAAAACCCACACCCTTTTAGGGAGTTTCAGAGTTTTAATCAGATTAAGTTATAAATACAATTGTCAGTCAAAACAGCAATTATAACATTTCTTGAATTTAGTTTGAAATCTTTGGCAGAGACCCACAAAGGCTAGGCATAAAACACCTTTTTTAGAGACTATCTGTTTCTTGATGCCTCATAGGGGTGTATGCAACAAAGTCATCCAGTTTGTGCAACAACTTCTGCTTCAACTCCATCTCCCTCCACCCGTCACACACTCTAAATCTGTCCTGGGACCCCCTCCAACCCTTTAAAGCAAATTTGAGGGAGATGCAGGGGCATGCAAAGATGACTGACAGGCCAAAGACACTCAGTAAGTTTCATGACAGAGTTCCGTTAATAGGTAGCAGCCTGCTTCAACTTTAGCTCTCTTTTGCAGCGTTGTAAATAGAAATGATTCTGCAGTTGAAAGCAAGAGGCATCTGTTGAAGCTTCTTCGGTTTTCCTGTTTACCAGTGCAAGGAATTTAAGAGTGCGAGAGGAGCCTGTGAGATCAGGCCAATGGTTCATGTGGTCAAGCATCTTGGTCTCACACTGTGGCCAAACAGACGCTGATAGCAGGACCTGAGCCCATCAAGTGGCGTACGGCAATTTACTCACTAGTAGTGAATGTTCCTTACAGTGAAAAACATTTATTGTTTCTTCATATATTTTGGTTCAGCAACATCCGTCTCAGACCAGAGAACACCAGAATATAATAGCAAGCCCAACATTACTCAGAAGCCTCAACCAAGTAGAACTTTTTTTCTAATAGCTAATCTAGGCGGCCGTTACAGAACCAATTGAAGCAGGTAGTTTATATCCAAGTTCAGAATAAAAGCCACAAGTTTTGTATTATTTATTCATACTGTTATTCAATTTATATCATACGCTTTTCCTGAAACAGCAAACAGATCAAATAGTATTATTATTTTGCAAAAAAAAACAGTTAAAGACATTCTCGGAACCAACCATTTCAGGGTGGCCAGGAATAGCATCTTTTGGCCATTGGAACCCTGGGTAAACAAAATGTTTTAGAATTCTTCCTGAAAGTCCACTGAGGGAGACTGACACATCTCACCAGGGAGGGTGTTCCTACTGAGAAGGCCCTGTCACGAGTCACACCAACTAGGCCAGGGCTGAAGTTGGTTAAAATTGTAAGGAGGGTCCCTTGCTGTAGAAGATCAGACTATTTTTTTTTTTTTTACACTTCGCCACATGCTGCACATCCCTGGGGCACATCTCTACACACTCCAGCTTGACACAGCACAACTGGAGTAGGAGGAAATGAGCATAAGCAGGAAAGCAGTTGCAGCGACAATGAGTGAGGTGTCAGTGGGAAGCTTTGCCTAACAAATTCCTATTCTTGAAGGTTAAAAATCCCCCTAGGACTGGGTCTGAATGCTATAACAAAGTCTGTCTCCCGCTCGCCCCTCAAAAGCAGCTCCAGAGATTAGCAACACAACCAAGAACCTAAGAAGAGCTCTGTTGGATCAGGCCAAAGGAGCATCTGAGCCAGCATTGTGTTCGCAAGGTGGCCAGCCATAGGATTATGGGAAGCTGGGAAGAAGCACCCTCTCCTCTTGCATTCCACAGCAACTGGTATTTGGAGCCACATTGCCTTCTATGCTGGAAAGTTAATACAGAGTCATCACTTGCTGCAGCATCTTTGGAGAAAGCAGTGAGGCACAATCCATGCGGACACAGCAACAGAAATGCGGGGAGGGTGTCAAGGGCAGAAGGAAGGGGTTAAACCCTGTGTTTCCCAAACAACTGTGGCCCAGATTAATATGCAGGGGGGTGGGGGTGGGGAATGACTGCTATTATTCATTACAGTCATACCTCAGGTTGCAGACGCTTCAGGTTGCGTTTTTTCGGGTTACAGACCCGCCGAAACCTGGAAGTACCAGAACGGGTTACTTCCGGGTTTCGGGGGTTGTGCATGCGTGAAGTGCCGAATTGCAACCCGCGTGTGCGCAGACACGCTGCTGCAGGTTACAAACGTGCATCCCGCACGGATCATGTTCGCAACCCGAGCGTTCACTGTATTTAAAATGCAGCAGCCAGTGGCATATCAAGAAGCTCTCCGGACAGGAGTTTATACAAGACCTTCCTGGAACTGTCGTGGATTGAACCTAGGACCTTCCTGCAAAGCAAGGCATGTGCTGCATCACAGTACTATGGCTCTTCTTGCCAAACTATCCAAACATCCATGCTGCTCCGAGAGCCTTTTTGGCTGATGAGAGGGGTACAAATGCTCTAAATATCTTGCTCCCTCTTATTCCTGTGTCCGACTGCACCCACACAATTTTAAGTCTGTAAACCAAAGTTTTACCCACCTCCTACAAAATTACCTTAGCTAACCTTCCCAGGTAGTTTCAACTATGTCATCAATCATTGAGAGCAACTTCTGCCAGTACCATGAATTCACTGCAATTATCATGCTTTTCCAAGGTGTATCTTGTCCTAACCTCAGCTGAACCACCACCACCTCCCCTCCTGGTGGCAGGAGGAGGATCTGATGCGCAAAAAGACAAATCTCCTCAGGCATATTTCTGCGCTTCTTTGAAAAAAACCAAGGAAGTAAGTCACAACAAATGTTTAAATACTTTTGTGAAAAGCCACTGAAGTCTTTCTAGTCTATGCACAGAGATCAGCTACATCATTTAGTTGCTGCTTGCTTGGCATTCGTGAAAATTGCTTGGCATTCGTAAAAACCCCAAACGCCCAGAATCATACCTTTATTATTGATTTAAAGGAATTTCCGTTACTACACCTTTATCCAAAATAGTGCATATAAACATTTTTAAATTGTATAACCCACAAAACAACATTAAAAGCAACATAAATCATTAAGCAAAAAAGATAACCCAACTGAATGGAAGGGAAAAAACCACTCAACCACCCGTTTCAACTATCTAGGCAAATAAAGGCTTTTTAAACTTGGTGCCAGGAGGAATACAGCAAAGATGCCAGGCATATCTCTTTTTGGAGAGCATCCCAGAGGCGGGGAGAGAGGGCTGCCACAGAGCAGGCCCTCCCTTTTGTATAAGCATAACGCATTTCCTCCATGAACCAGAGCAGAAAAGGATTCAGCCTACAGGATTGGCAACATTTGTGTGGAATCTGACAATGAAAAAGCAGAAACACTTCCACACTAGTAGCTAAAATATGTGAGCAAATGTAGTGTAGTAGTTAGAGTGTTGGACCATGATTCAAATCCCCACTCAGGCATGAAACCCACTGGATGACTCTCCCACACTGTTATTGTGAGGATAAAACAGGAGAAACACATTGAGCTTCTTGGAGGAAAGAAGAGGGGGGAAAATAAAATATGTGAACTGGGCCAGAGAGCCTGCCAGCCTGCCTATGTTTTATTAGTAGTTCTTATCTCAGATGATCCAAGTAAGCTCAGAACTGAGTATATCTGTGGTGTTTTCCCCTCCTAAATGGAGAATCTCCGTATATGAAAAGGAAACAAACAATATTCACAAGCAATAGCAGTTCCTACTTCTCTCAATATCTCACCTATTCTACCAGGTTTGGACTATGATGGTAACAAGCCAGACAGAGCAAAGTTAGCATGAGTGCAGGGCAAAGGATAAACTCCTGTTTTAGCATCAGGGAAGGCTCTTGGAAACGGGGGCAATGTTGATATGTTTCAGTCACCAGTTCCATTACAATAAAAATACAAAAAAAATCCATCCCACTGGGAGAATTAGTTGCATAACAGACTTTGTCACTGTATTTTGGTCTTTGTGTCACCTCCAGACTAATTATGTAAACACACACACCGGGAAGCGAGTCGGTTAAGGGATCGATAAATCATTCAGCCATGGCTACATCGTAAAATGAGGCTGCACAGACCTAAGGCTGGGAATATCAGCTAAGGCATCTCTAAGGGCAACTATGCAGCAGAAATGAACTTTGCTCTTAGACCTCTTTTATAGCTCTGTGAGACAGATCATTATCAGGGGCCCCTACCTGTCAATCACCTGATATCAGAATGATGGCGGGTGCAAGGTGCTTTGAAGTCCCACAGCCAGGTCCTCAAAGCACCTTGAAAGGCGATCCTAAACCAAGTTTCTTCCCTTTGTTTTTAGCAGGAGATTCTGATGCAAACCCAGGTAACCACTGTTTCCTGGTAAAAAATGATCATGTAATGCATCATTTTCCAGCTGAGGAAATCTGAAGAAACACGCTCTCTTGGGATTTACAGAGGCTGAAGAATCTAATCTCAGTAAAGAAATGTGTGCATGCAGCCAAAATACACTTAAATTTCATGTGCTTGAGTGATTTTGGGAACCCAACCGACTGTATCCAATATTAGTCCTGCTCACAGTCAAATGAATAGATGCAGATAACTTAGGTCCATTGATTTCAATAGGTCTTCTCTGAGTAAAACTTAGTTGGCTATAGCCCACTCAAATTCTCCCCCCCCCCTTTTCAAAAGGGATACAGATCCTTTTAATTGCATATTTAAGATGCAACGGAAGAGGATTCCGTTCAGGTCACTTGCAGACAACACCATCATTCTATTTCTTCATACAGCGTGGTGTAGTGGTTAAGAGCGGTGGTTTCGTAATCTGGTGAACTGGGTTCGCTTCCCTGCTCTTTCACATGCAGCTGCTGGGTGACCTTGGGCTAGTCACACTTCTCTGAAGTCTCTCAGCCTCACTCACCTCACAGAGTGTTTGTTGTGGGGGAGGAAGGGAAAGGAGACTGGTAGCCGCTTTGAGACTCCTTAAGGGGAGTGAAAGGTGGGATATCAAGTCCAAACTCTTCATCCAAACAGAAAACGCTGCTGAACAGAACTAGCAGAGCAAGCAAGAAGCCAAGCGTGTGGCTCCAAAAACAAAGCCTGGAGGGCTGTGCTTTTCAGCTTCATAGTGTGCAAGAAGCTGCCCAGGAGTCACTCACTCTCCCTATGAATGGCTCTTCCTCTCTCCCAATCTGCCCACATTTTAAAAGCCTTTTGTTTTTTCAAGGGACATGAACCATTAAGCTATTTCTCAACTGTCCAGAAAATTGATTCTCTCTGTGGCTGTAAAAGATTAATGCCAAAAATCTTGTACTTCTATTTAAAGAAAAAGAAAAAGGCAAGGCAAACTCTGCAAGGGACATCAGAACTTGAACTGGAACAGGAAACATATACAAATACCTTTGAGGTTTCTGGTGTGGGACCCATGGCCCTCCAGATCCTCTTTGACTACAAGTGAGATCGTCCCTAACCACTGGCCGTACTGGCTGAGGTTGATGGAGTCCACACACGCGCACGCGCGCGCGCGCACACACACACACACACACACACACACAGAAGACCACAGGTTCCCTGTCTAGACTTGTGTAGTAATATTTTTTAGAAAGGTGCCTATCCTTTACTGCATTATTCCACACAAATATATTATAGGGTTTCCTACATATGACAATAGCATGTCTAAACCATGCCTCTCCCAATTCACGTGTAAAAAAGTATAGCAATCAGGGTGCAATTTTTGCACAAAATTTTTGCACAAAAATGAGTTTGTCAAGAAACACTGAACTCTCTCCTGTCCACAATTCCTTCTCCCTAGCTATTTCTCTCCAGACTTGAGGATACTTTGCAATACTGGACCACAGGCAGACAAAAATTGTCTGAATAGGACACACTATGGAAGAAAGCAGAAGACAGACAGACAGACACCTTGGCGTACATCATTTGCAGAGCCCTCACTTTACAAGTTATTAGGGCAGACCTGCATTTAATTTAAAACCAATTATGTGATGGATTGTTTGGCCCACAGAAAAAAAGGAGTGTTCTTTCTGAACCAATCTCCTAATCAGAGTTAGCAATTTGGGGGCATGAAGCCCTTAACCACAACTCCTGCAAAAATTTCTCCTCCTTTCCTCGGTTTGATTAAACCAGTGCATTACATCTGCATCAGCACTAAGGTTCATGCCAAGTAGAACTGCCTTCCTAAGCAGGACTTTGCACTATAGATTTGTATAATGGTATTATGATACGCAACTTTTTTATTTTCAGCTCCTTCCCTAACAACCCCTAGCATGGCATTTGCCTTTTTCACAGCTGGCACACACTGGGTCGACATCTTCGTTGAGCTATCTATGATGGGACACTTTAAGGCACCAGCTGCATTGTGCTTAAAAGGCAATCTTGATGAAACCTGGGGAAACCCAGGGTTTGAGAAGTACCAGGCAGCACGAATCTGATGCAGCAGCAGGAATAGACAAGTGATTTTCAGCTTGCTCCAAAGGGTCTTGCATAGGTGTAAATGTCACTGAGTTGAGATTAACATCAACGCAAGGGCCATTGGATTGTCCTGTTTGTAGAACATTTAGCAACAGCTGAAGAAACTGCCATTGCACTGATACAGCATGTAAGCATGGAGCAAAGCACACTTTGAATCAATTTGACTCTATTCTTTTAACATGGGGTGTCTGCCGGGTGCAGGTGGAAAATGTGATTTAACAAAACCTTGGACACTCATAGTAAACACTCCGCATGGCTGATTTCTACAGGAAATGCACCTTACCTTGATTTAAAACACTGGTGCCTGACACAAGACATAATTATTCCAGAAATAAATAAAATAAAATAAAAGTGTTTGCAAATGAATTAGGCATAGCAGTGCGAGGATCTGGATGACCCACTGGCGTGAAGCACTAACTCACAATATTACAAGTTCCCAGCAAATGGGAATTTTATTTATTTTTTTGGGTACGGAATAAAAAATGGTTGCCGTCTTAGCTAAGCTACTTACGCAGTCTTGCCCTCACTGTCGTGTTTGGTGGCGTTGGCTCCCTTTTTACCCAGCAGCGATGCCACTTTCTCTGCGTCGCCATGCTCCACAGCTTGCAGCAGTCGGTCATCATTCTTATTCCACTCATTGGTCTGGAGAAGGAAGGGGAGAGAGAGAGAGAGGAAAGAAACAGCTCACTAGAAAGAAACACTAAGAAGTGCCTTTGTTTCCCTTAAAACCAGTGCATTAGCTTGCGAAGGAAAACACACCCTTTCTCCACAAAGAGGGCTATGAACAATCTATAATGGACCATTCTAGCTACAGGCACTTCACACAAGACCTTGCACAAAGCAGAGCCACTGCACACACCCACTTTGGTTGGATTGCATTCATTTGTCCTCTGCATAGTAGTGTGGCTGCTCCCTCTTGCAACGGGTGCTCCCCTTTGTCAATTTTTTATTTCCATCTCCCCCATAACATAGGAAGTTGCCTTACACAGAGGTGGACCATTGTGCGAGCTAACTCAGTATTGTCTACACTGACTGGCAGAAACCTGCTAGGGCTTTAGGCAGGGGACATTCCCACATGCGAGAGATTGAACCTGAGATGCAAAACAGATGCTCTACCACTGAACTGAAGCCCTTTCCCATCCTCAGTTTACACCAGTGGTGTCCAAACTTTTTTCACAAATTTGATGAAGTGAAGGGCCGTGAGGGCTGACCAAAGGGCTGACCAAAGTTGTTAACCTTTTTTTAGGATTGAAGTTGTTGAGTTTTTAAAAATATTTTACCCCAGGAAATTAACTGCCACAGGGGCCAGATTACGCCCCCGAAACGGACTTTGGACATGCCTGGTTTACATGGAACTCAAGGAGGCATATATGGAGCTCCCAGATATTTGTCATCTCAAGCCCTGACCAAACCCAGACCTGCTTAGCTTCACCCAAGGATAATGCATTATGTTCCCTCTCACCATGTGCCCTGGGCCTTAAGGACCTAAACACCTCCCTACACTTCAGACCATTTTAGGCACCTGAAAATGGTCTCTGGCCCATAGAAGCTTACAATGCCATGATATATTTGTTAGCCTCTAAAGGTAGCACAGGACTATGAGTAACGTGAAGGTGCGATCTTATAGAAGGTGCATTGGTGCGATCTCTCGTATTGTGGTACACTAGCGCACTACTGCAACTCAAAACGCAATGCCTGCATTCTGCCTTGTGCAGCAGAGCCCTTAAGAAATTGGCTGCAAAGGACTGTTAGGAAGGAGACTTCACATGTACTCTCACCCATAATAAGCTGGTCCTCACTGAAAAACAAAGTGTGGGGATGCATTTGCTTGGAAGTATCTTCCCCATCAAAAGCATGCAGAAAGCCCCACTAAAACTTTGGACACAGCTATGTGCTCTGAAACCTAGTACATTTAAGCTGCAGATAGTAGGTAAAGCAACTCTTTCACATGCATAGAATTCACAAATATTTACAGTAATATTCCCTCCATCGCCAAGGAAGACAATGCTGTTTGACAGCTTGGGCTAACACAACGAAGGAAGGGAGTTGCCTCCGGTACTAATGAACTGTGGACACTGCTGCAGCTGCAAGCCAAGCTTGCATCACTGCTTCACGATCCAGGCCAAGAACTTAAAATGAAAAATAAACTTGGAACAAGCTACCATAACCCAGCTGCTGAAATTCAGCTTGGATTTTTGCTCCATTTGCTGGTCCCCATGCAAGTGGGGAGTTCTCTGCTGGCATTCACACTAACCCTATTTGGGCATTTCCTCACACGCACAGCTGTCGTCATGCAAGGGGAGAGCACATAGGAGTCCACACTGTCAGCTTCATCACTGTCCACATGCTGAGAAAGTGAACTTTCTACCCATGAAGGCTCCCCCCACTATTCTGAACCCTGGATGATCAGGGTTCTAAATCATGGGAGGATCCTCCCAACAAGTAGAGGCTGCAGAAATTTGCTTTCCTAAAACATGGAAAGCAGTGAAGCCAGTGACAAAGAACCTGGCAGACATGCAGAGGCAATGAGCTTGTGTTTGAATGGAAGGAGAAAACGTGTGTGTGTAGCTTTTCAACAACAACAGCAACAACACCCCCCAAACCCTCTATTTATAGCCCTCACACACCAATGCTTTGTTCAGCAAGGGAACACCAGTTCACAAAACAACAGATGAATTCTGCTCTGAAAGCAAAGCTGCATCCTAAGCAACCTTGAATTTCAACATGGAAGCGGTTAAATAAAGCAGCAGTTCACCATGAAGATATAAAGGGGGGCAGTTGCTGTGACTGCTTTAAAGCATCTGCATTGGATTAAGTCCACGAAAGCTTATGTCATAATAAATGTGCTAGTCTTTAAGGTGTCACAAGAAACCGTTGTTCTTACTTAAAAGCAGTTTTAAGTAAAAAGGTGGTTGCAGGCATGTTTATTACAATTGTACCCCACCCTTTCTCCAAGGAACTCACGGCAGATTAGGAGGCGTTATTCCATTTCATAATAAATCCTACCCAAACCCCTGGGAAAAGTGTTAGGTTGAGAAAATGCAAGCAGATGAAGAACAAAGCTGAACAGATCTGAATCAAGGTTTCCCTTCCCAGAGTTCAGCACTATATCCATTACTGGATTCTCAACCAACTTTGGCTAGTAAAATCCAAAGGATCTCTAACTTCATGCCCAACAGGAGCCATAAATCCATTTGCCAAGATCCCCAACTTGTGCAGAGCAAGAGAAAGCGGGTCACCCTCTTACTCAGAATCATTCTTATAGCCTAGAGTCCCCACAGCCTAGAGCAAGTCAGAGAGAACTGTCTGTCTTTGTGACAGTCTTTTAGACTCTCATCTATCTGGTTTTGACCTCCTCAATTCTTGGCACAAAGCAATCAGCTTCAGAGAGAACTCAAGCAAGCTTGTCCTCATGTCCACATTCTGGAACACCACGGCTAACATTACAGTTCTTTCATTTGGCCTTTCCTACAATAGTTGCACATTTAAGCATGTATTTATGCAGAGTAGTCTGTAATTACAACTTAACAGCACGATTTTTCTTCCACCTGTATGGGAAGCTGAGAACCACTTGCATTCAATGGTCATTTTACTTTTGACCATATATAGCAAATCAACAAAGACAAAGCAACGAAACATGACAAGGTCTAAAGCAGCATGGCCACCTTAATGGTCAAAAACTCTTGGTCATTTACACTTGTCCTGTGCCTAGAAAGAATAGGTCCAAGCAGCTTGGCCTTCTCCCCCCAGAAAACCTGCTCTTCAGCACTAATTCAGAACAAATGTCAATCTGCAGAAAACCCAATTGCTGTCTGTTCTAACTCAGCGCTAAACCATGGACTTTCCCAATGGAAAGCAGTGGGGCAAACGGAAGTGTGATTGAGCCCTTTTTGTTAACTACCAATGGCAAGAAACTGCCTATATAATGGCCTTAGCTCCTTGGAATAGCTGGCTATGGTCAAATATATTGTCAATTAATAGATTACCATTTGATGGTCAAATGATTGGCATCCTAGCCGTAACGCTCTCACTTCCAGAGGTGCAGCCCCCAGAAAAACGAGATATATGAATTTTACAGTTTAAGTTAAACTAAAGGCTACACACCAAAGGATCTCGAGTAGGGAACAACAAACAGAACGCTGTCACCCCATTACAGAAAAGCAGGTCTTGCCACTTTGCACCTCAGCAAAGTTGTCATATGACAACCATTTACCACTGGACTTCGCTCCCTTCAATATTAATTGACTTCTAGAGCAGAAGGAATGCAGTAGCAATGATACACAAACAGCACTCAAATGCAGTTGCAAAATTGTTTAACACCAGCATGTGTGTGATTTAAAAAACAAGAAAATCCAAGAACCTTAAAAAGTGACCTCAGTATGAAAACTTTATATTTCCAGGATTACATTTTTGTTGCAAAGGAACTCAAGACTATTAGTCCATCTAGTTCAATATTCTCTGCATCAGCTTTCCCTAACCTGCTTCCCAACAGGTGTTTTGATTACAGCTCCCAACACTCTTGACCATTTGCCATGCTGGCTGGGATGGATGGGAGCTGTAGTTCAAAACAGTTGGGTACCAGTTGGGAGAGGCTGATCTACACTGGCTGAGGACAGATCCCCAAGGCTACAGATGAGCATCCTTCCCAGTTTTATCTGGAGATGCTAGGGACTGTACCTGGGCCCTTCTACATGCAGAGCATGTGCTCTACCACTGAGCAATGGTTGTATGTGCATACATACCAAACTGAAAAGATGGCTTATAGTGCATACCACTAATTTTTCAACCCAAGCTTTCGAGGCAAAATTGAGTCAGGAGAAGGAACAACCAACAGTAGACGCCACATAGGGTATGAGGGCCTCCCACTAAACACAGAAATATCCTTCAATTACCATATATGATAATTTTGTTGTATGTGACAGATATAAAAATAACTTTGGTTTGTTTTTACTTTTTTCTCTGCCAGAAACGTGCCAAGTATAAAGCCCGATCGCCTCTACTAATTCAAAGAGACACGTAGTAGGAATTTCCTGGAGACCAAGACATGCACTGACAGTATCATCAGTGAAGAGCTTCCTACCACTTTTGCCATGCCTGTTAATTAGGAGAGGGATCCTAAATGTATTTTGCACAATGGCCCAGAAGTATGGCCACCACTGGCAACAAATTCTGCAATTGCTCTCACATAAAACTGGTTAAAAGGTGGAGGAAGACGTTACTATGGAATCACCAAACCATCTCAATGGATTTATTTATTTATTTAAGGCATGTGATGTAGCGGCTAGCATGCTGGGACTTTGAGCAGGGGCCAAATTCCTGATTAGGTTAATTGCAGGAACATAAGGGCCCTGCTGTATCAGAACAAGGGCCTATCGCGTCCAGGATTTTTCTCCCACCACAATTAGTCAACCAGGTGCCTACAGAAAACTGAAAGCGAGGCATGAATGCAATAGCACTCTCCCACTCGTGTTCCTCCGCAACTGGCATTCAGAGGCATAATGCTTCTGATTGCTGGAGGTAATATATAACCATCGTTACTAGCAGTCACTGATAGCCTTATCCTCCATGCATTTGTCTAATCCCATTTTAGAGCTGTCCAAGTCGGCAACTAGCACTACATCTTTGGGTAGCGAATTCCACAGTTTAACTAGGTGCTGTGTGAAGACATGCTTCCTTCTGCCTGTCTTGAAACTCCCACCCCTTCCGCTTAATTGGATGGCCCCGGGTTCTAGCCTTAGGAGGGAGGGAGAGAAAAGCTTCCTATGCTACCTTCTTCACAGCTTATATAATTTTGGACACATCAATCTCCTCCCCACCCTCCACTCATCCTTTTCTAAGAAGCCTCAAATGTTGCAGCCTTTCCTTACAAGAGAGAGATTGTAGGGGTCAAGGGGTCAGCCCAGGGGTCAGCAAACTTTTTCAGCAGGGGGCCGGACCACTGTTCCTCAGACCTTGTGGGGGGCCAGGCTATATTTTGAAGAAAAAAATGAACGAATTCCTATGCCCCACAAATAACCCAGAGATGCATTTTAAATAAAAGCACACATTCTACTCATGTAAAAACACCAGGCAGGCCCCACAAATAACCCAGAGATGCATTTTAAATAAAAGGACACATTCTACTCATGTAAAAACATGCTGATTCCCGAACCGTCCATGGGCCGGATTTAGAAGGCAATTGGGCCTTAGTTTGCCTACCCATGCTCTAGTCTCCTGGTCATTTCGGCTGCCCTTTTCTAGTGCCACAATATCCTTTTTGGAGGTGCAATGACCAGACCAAGTGTGACACTCGCCCCCAAATATCTGTGTAAGGGCATTGTGTTATTGGCAGTTTTATTTGCAATGCCTTTTCTAATGACATCCAACAAGGAATTCGCCTTTTCCATAGCCGTTGCACACTACATCACACACAAAAATGCTTTCTCAGGGTAGCTGTAAAAGATAAATAAAAGTAGTGGTGAAGAGCATGCATGCCACTCTGAATTCCTTGGAGAAGGGTCAGGATTAAAAAAAAAGGTTCATAATCTTACATCCACATCCTCCCCACATTAAAGAACCTCCCTATATTCTCTTAGGTGCCTTCCACCCACCTTAAATTTATATCCTGTCCTCTTTCCACTATGGAACCCAAGGTGGTATATATAACCTTCCCAACCTCATCCAGACACTGACCAGACCCACACCTGCTTAGCTTCAGCAAGGTGGTGGCCTCATGTACCTTCATTCCACACCCTGGGACCAGAGCATGGAGTGCTCACTGTCAGCAGTATTACAGGGACTAGCAATAAATATTTCCTCAAGACAGGTTCTGCTGAGCTGCAGTTTGAAATGTCCCAATGATGGTTTCAACAGAGAAGAGAAAACGCCCCTTCTCCAGAAGATTGATTAAAACCAATGCTTTGAAAATAAGGATTGCCAACTGGTTATCTTGATAAAAATCAATCTAACCTGATCTTGGGGAAGTGAGCAGGACTTGGTAACACTATCACATCAATTAGCACTTCCAAAGCATTTGAGATTTGCAGGTAGCAAAACAGCACTAACAATTGATTAGCTAACGGCAGTGTTAAGGAGAAATGACTGCTGGGAGGAGTGCAGAGAGAAGAAAAGCCATGGTGCATCTGCACCAGCAAAACCGGACACCTTCATCTGCCCCAGCTGCAACAAAAAACAAGTCTCTCCCTTATGGGTCTCTACAGTCACAGCAGGCGCTTCAATGGTTAGACTTCACCCTTGAAAGCACAATCTTCCATTGTCTCCCAAGACAGATGCCAATCAAACCATAAAATCCAATGTAGGAAGCAATATATGATTCCTCCCACCTGCTCAGCCTGTTCAGTACTAAATCATGAAATGGACTTGCATGGCTGCATGTCTGAAAAAGCCACCAACAGACTTGGTAGTCTCCAACACAGATTGGGAGAAGGTGAATCGCAGCCTACTAGCCAATTTCTGGTGGACCACCTGGTGATAAGGATGGCAAACTGGTACTTCGTTTCCAGACTACAACTCCCATTATCCCCAATCTTTGGACATATTGGCTGGAGCTGATTGGAATTGGAGTCCATCAACATCTGGAAGGCCACAGATTCCTCATCCCTAAATTCTTGCAAATAATGCATGACAGTGATCTGATCTGATCTGATCCAGACAGGCATTTATATTTCCAAACTCAAGATCACTTAGGAAAATGATCTATACCTTTGCTGTTCTAAGGTTAAAAGCATGAACTCTTGCTTTGTAAATTTAAAACACACATCAGTGAAACAAGATTATTTTAGTTTATGAAATAGACTTCTCAAGGCCCAAGTCAATCCACACCTGCTGTAAGATTTGACTTAAGCTGAACACTGCAAATGCTGTACAGTGGTACATTGGTTTAAGAACAGCTTTGTTTATGAACAACTTAGATTAAGAACGCTGCAAACCCAGAAGTAGGTGAACTTTGCCTTGGAAGAAGAACATGCTAAGTGTGTTCCATTTGTAAACTGAGTCCCCCACTGCTTTGGGAAAGCACGCTTTAGTTTAAGAATGGACTTCCGAAACGGATTAAGTTCATAAACCAAGGTACCACTGTACTCTGTTCTATCCGAAGAGGCAAAGATTAGAAGGAATGTGCCTACAAAGGAAAACTTCCTCAAAATATGAGTTATGGAAATGAGACTGTCCCAAAACAAACTTTTTTTGGCAGAAAAGCAGCATGTACTCCAAGTTCTACTCAAGTTGCTGTTTAGGCTTTTTTTTTTTTTTTTTTTTTTTGGTTAGTTAAACAATTTTAAAAGCTTAAATTGCATGTTTAAAAGGGTGCTATAGACATTAACTTTTGCTGCATGGAAAAGTTCAAGAGCTCTTATAAATAATTAACTGTTGTCAACAAAATGGAGTGTGGGGAGAATGGGGAGAGATAATCTCTTCCAGTTGTAGAAAAGCCTATATATAGATTTGAAACGCACACATACAGATCATTATTCATATCTCAGCCTTTAGTGCTTGCTCTGGAAAGGATCTTTTCCCATCTTAAGCCTCGGCTAAAACACTGAAATAAAGCTACAGGGCTAATGACTGTGTGCGAAATAAGCAAATGTTCAGCCACCTAACCAACCAGGGCAACTGAGGCAGATTCTTGATAGAATAATGAAAAATCTCAGCTTGTATAGAATAAGATGGCTCTCCAAGCTTCATCATTACAGATAGGGTCATCAACTCTATCGAAGGAGAAAGGAAGAATGGGGATTTGCCTAGAAAGGACTCAAAATATCTGGGTGTGGCAATTTGATGTCCCACTTATTGAAGCTGCTCTTCCAAATGACCTGTGACCAGCTAGGGTTGTGCATGATGGTTATCCAAGAGCACAGAAGTCAGTATGTGCTGCAACATTCAGAACTCTATGCTTCCATTAAAAAACAAAAATGAAGCAATTTTCTAGCCCTCAAGGCACCATTCTCCCAAACCTCTCGGTTTCTGCTCACTCTGAAAACCACCATCATTTCCTTAAACTGCCCATATAGTAAGAAACTCTCCATACAAGAATACACAGACACAAATGAATTGTGTCTTGAGGCATTTGCGAAGCAGATCCTCCTCAGAGCACAGTTCAAAATTATCAAAATTTTGCTTGTGAACCATTAAGCCTGTAACAATTGTGGCTTTAAAATTCCGAGCATTCATGAGGGCTAGAACCATTCTCCCTTTAAAATAAACTTCTCCATTGGCAATTAAAACCTGTAAGAAATCCTTTATTTTGTTGTTGTTGTTTTAAAAAGAAATGTCCTGACAACCCTAATCCTCTCCCATCACATCCCCAGCCCCACAACAACACCCCAACGTGTGCAGAATTAAGAACCACAGCAGAAAGAGTAATGCTAAGACAAAGTGGGCCCATGTTCTCAGGCCAAGAGCGGAAACCGAAGTCTAAATCATTGGCAGCATGCAGCTAGCGTGTTGGCAAGATGACAGGCTGCCTCTCATTGTTCAGCAAACCTGCAAGTCAGCAATAAAATGACCGGTGATTTATTGCCTGTACTTCTCAAGAGAGGACAAGAGCAATTACCGTCACCACATGCAGCCCATCTATCTCAATACATCAGAAGGTAATTAAGAAAAAAAAGTGTGTGTGTGTGTAAAATGTTCACAAAGAAGGAAACACTCTGTATATCTTAACATTTGCATACGTATGTGTGGGTGTGTCTAAAAGATTTTGTAGAGACCAACTGACAGTCGCTCATTTCAAGAGTTCTCTTCTCTCTGGAAGTACCTCCTGCGACACCATCAGTGTTTTGATCTTGCTTTGAAACAGGGGAACAGAATCTGTGCATCTTTAGGTGGTGTTGGACACCCACTTCTATCAGCTCCAGACAGCACTGGCCAATCATTAGGAATGATGGAAGTTCAGAAGCACGTGGGAGCAACGCCTGCCCTATAGGCTTGGAATAGGAGTACACCTGCTTAATTCAGCAAATGTTGCTTAAATGCTGGCACAAGTACAAACTGAGAAGCTGTATAGGAAACACTGGAAGTGTGCCACATGCATGCAAAGAGGTTCTCTAGTAGCAGTTTTAAGAACTTTTAAAATCCATCACTTAGCTGATGGGTCTCAAAACTCTCTGGAGGGAATTCCCTGCATGTAAAGACAGGCTCCGGTGGGTTAAGTGGACCAGTAGTGGGTCCAACGGTCAAGTAGGTGGTTCTGTACACGCTGCAGAGGGAAGTGAGGGGCAGATGGGGCTCATCAACCTGGGAAGGTAACCCTTGTAGGAGAAGAAAACGTCAGCTGTCTTGCAGGGTATCTTTGCAACTAGAAAAGTCTAAGAAGTGGAGTCCCTAAGACAGTTGGGATGGTGTCTTATATGCCTCCTTCCTGCAACTCCTGCAGCCAAGCTGGCGCAAAACATATTGCTCTGCTTTCTATTGGACCACATCAGTGAGGCCAAGAGGGGGATCACGCCATCTGGGCAGCCCAGGACTTCCATACACACTGCTCAGGCTTTCACCCTGGGGAGGTCACTTTGATGCTGCTAATGCAGCCGTGTGACTTCACCCCCAGAGCTGTACTCCATTGTCTCTCGAGACAGATGGATGCCAATAATTAGAATGCTCCCATAATACTGATAAGGCTTACATTGCATTTTGCTACCTGCCCAGGTTCTGCTTTGTCCCAAATGATGATCAGGTATCTCCTGAGCACATGGCAAAATCCCATCCTCCTTGCTGAGAGAAAAAGTTTTGATTCTCGCAGACGACGATCTCTGAAATGGCCCACTCAAAGGGAGCATGAAACACAGTGCTGTGCAACTGCTGTACTGTGAGGCTTTGGTGTTTTGGCTCAATGAAGGCTGGGGATTCAGTCCTCCAACTCCACCAGGCAAGATCTTTAAAACCACAAATATTTGCTCTTTAGCATTCTTGATTCTCCAGGCCTTTCTCAACACTTACCTTAAGTGGTTCACAGACCACACAACTAAACTTAGCAGAAGAAGCCAAAGGTCACTTTGAAATTAGATCATGAATATGACTGGCTAAAATCTTGTTTTGATACTCTTTGGTTGAAAACAGACCACCTCCGTATCAACTTCCATAAATGAGAAATATGAAGTGCAGACATAAGAAAACCTTCAGGCCACTTTCAATTCAGCAATCCCTTCACGTCACCCATTTGCGCAAGCAACTGAACATAATTTTTCAAACTATGCCCATAATAATTTGTTACTAGTTCTGAGCATAGAGTTGCTCCACAAGAGAGAACTTTTACATCCAAATACTATCTACATTTTGCAAGTTATTCTTCACATTGAGGTGTAAAATTACATGCAGGTCCTGCTAGCCAAATGCTCATGTGAAAATTCACTTATCCAAACATGAGGAATTAGTACTCAAATTTTGCTATACACTCGACAGATTCAGATATCTAAACAGCTGGACCTGCATGTAATAAATCACCAGCCTGTAAAAAGCCTAACTTTTTGTGTTTTGTTGGTCTGTGGCAGCCGTTTTGCCAGAAACCTTGGGTGGGTGGGTGGGAGGGAGGGAGGGAGGGAAATCAGACAAGAGAGCATTTTCCTCCTTTCCTTGTTTGCCTTTTGCAATGTTTCAGAGAGTTCTCCTGAGAGATTCCCCCCCATAATTTGGGGTCAAAATTCAGTGGATAGGAATGCATTAGAAATTTCCCCAAAGGAATCAATGGAAATCATAGACTTATTATGTGAACGCTCACCTAACAAATGATTTCCCGAGGATAGCAAGACCTCTGTGTACATAGGTCTGACAATTCACAGGATCAGGTAGCAGTTGACGTGGAAGACCTCTGCCTGAAAGGCTGGAGAGTGACTGTCTAAGCTTGTATTTTCCAATTTACATTGATTTTTCTTTGTGTGTCCCCCCTTCTCTTTGTTGTTCTCTGCAAATGTTTGAAAACCAATAAATCCCCAAGGCAAACAGCCAGGATACACTTTTTTTTTTATTTGGTTCCATGCATTTTCAAAGTAGCAGAAGTCTGGAAAAGCCCTTAAAAAGAAACCCCTGAATTTCACTGTTTTAAAAGTAGCCCTAAAATTATAATTTGGCTTTTTGCAGCAGAAAACAATGGGTCCCTGTGTGCAGCTAAGCCAAGTATGAGCAATTCTCTGGAATCTGGGTGTATTTTTTCCCCCACCTCTTCATTCAGCAGCAAGAAAAAACCTATTCCCAGAAGCCATGTATTGTTGATGTACCTCTTAGCTGACTAGTTACCATCCAGTCTTCTAGGACAATTTAATTATAAAAGGAAATGCCTTTTGCATTCCTAAAGACACAAACACAGAAGTGAACACAATATGATGGACGTCTTAGATGTAGACAATGAGATAGGTGATTCACAAGCTAATTAGCAACGCAAGTACTTGCTCTAAAAAAAATAATTATGAAGATGACAAGTGTCGGAGATAGTAGCTTTGCACCTATCCATTCAGCCAAACACAAATTATCTGGACTAATTCAGCATCTTTAGGTAGACTAAAAGTTTGAAGATACCACGAAATCTCATCCACCACCACTCAAACCAAGTCAGATTCCTCACAACCAGTAATGAAGGGCAGAACATTTTTCACATAAAATTTTCTGTTTCATAAGCTTCATAAGGACCTAGGGCATCAGAAAATATCCCTATGCAAATCTCCCTATAGCATCCTGTCCAGTCTGCGCTGCAATAGCTGCACTCCTGCATTATAAGGGGGGGGACCCCATGTGTAATATGTAGCTCTGCCATCAAAGCACCAGTATAAAGACCATTACGTGTGGAACTCCAACCTGAGAAGCTTCTTTTCTCTCAAACATCCTACACCCACAGCCTTCAACCTTTTAAGACCCAAAGCCCACCTTTTGCCCCAATCTCCAATCGGAAAGCCACTTTTAATTACAAATGTCTGTACCTTCCTCCTCTCCTTCTGGCGTGCATTGTTCTTCACTTCCTAATCTCTTTCTTTCTCTCTCACCACCCCCTACCTATTTTGCTTCCTCTTACAAAAAGAAAATGGTGGTGCCGCCACTGGCACTTCACCTTGATGGGGTGAAGAAACTTCTGATGAAGAACAGCTTTTAAAGAGAACTTGTGAAGAACAAGGTGCAGCTGTTAGTACCTCTCTTCAAACCTAACATCCCAATCCCGTTCAGGACTTCTCTTTTGCCTTTTCCTTCCTGGATTTGCACAAGAGGTGGCAGCTCACCACTGTGAGAAAGTAGCAACTGCTCTGAGCAAAGCAAAGGTGGGTTCCATCACATCTCCAAAAGATGAAGCAACAGAGCCAACTACTGCAAGAGGAGTGGTTTAGAAATTGGTTATCATATTCCCTGATACAGCAGCCAACAGGGATAGCTCAGTTGGTAGAGCATGAGACTCTTAATCTCAGGGTTGTGGGTTTGAGCCCCACATTGGACAAAAGATTCTTGCAATGGATTGGATGACTTGTGGTCCCTTTCCAATTCTGTGATTCCATTATCTGTGTTCCTCTTCAGGGGCAGCCACTCATTTATCTATCCAGTTAAGACCAGTGTACTGGTATACTGTACAGTGGTACCTCGGTTACATATGCTTCAGGTTACATACGTTCAGGTTACATACTCCGCTAACCCAGAAATAGTCCTTCAGGTTAAGAACTTTGCTTCAGATGAGAACAGAAATCGTGCTCTGGTGGTGGGGCGGCAACAGGAGGCCCCATTACCTAAAGTGGCGCTTCAGGTTAAGAAAGGACCCCCGGAACGAATTAAGTACTTAACCCGAGGTACCACTGTATTTCATTCTCCAGGGAATGTTTTCTCCACCCTTCAAGGATTTTCTGTCAGGGTGCCCATGCCACAAGTCTTGGGGGGGGCACTAAGGCACCTCTCTCCCTCTCTCCCACCTCTTCCATCTACCATCTTGCTCCCCACCTAATGCTAGGGGAGACCCAGATTGCTTGTTGTGTGAAATTAGCCACTGAGCCACATGCAAACGCCAAGCTTCAGATCCCCCCCCCATCCCTGCTCTAGCAAAGTTGCTACCCAATAAAGTAAATTAATGTAAAAAATAAAAATAGCTGCTGTCTTCAAAGTGTGATCAATATTCAATACTGCAAAATAATGCTTTCCTTTGTCTGTTTTATTATTGAGTACATGCTGAGTGGTTTCCACGAAGAACGCAGATGTTCCAAAAGCACCAGGAAATCCAATAACCAATTTGAAAATAAACCCTCTTGCACCTATTGACTTTTCTCCACTAGTTAGCCCCCTACCCCAACACCAATGACAATAAATTTCACTGATTATATAACAGCACCATCTGTGCTTTAGTGCAACATAAGCAAATATATGCAAACTTACAAAGCTGCCTGGACCACTGGACTCCTTAAGCCTAGCAATGTCTACCCCTCAAGTGGCAATGGCTATCCAGGGATTCAAGCAAAGGAGGCCATCTCCAGGCCTGAAAAATCATTAGGCATGTCTAGGAGTTAGAATATGGCATGAAAAGTGCAACACCATCCATTTGTACCCTGCTGTTCCTTTCAAAAAAAGAAGCAAAAGGTTGCTTTGCAAGACAACACCAAAAGGCAAACGATATGAAACACTGAACAATATGATGCTGCTGCAATGAACCGAGAGCCTTTCAATTCAATATTTAATAAATAGTTCCATTTAGTGATTGTTGTTGGCATCTGCCTGTCTCGAGAGACAACGGAGGAGTGAAGTTAATCCACTGTGTTAGCAGCAGTGAAGTGACCACACCAGGGATCAAACGTGGGCAGTGCGTATGGAGGTCCTGGGCTGTGCGCCCAGACAAGACCACCTTCTTGGTCTTGCTGATGTGGTTCAAAGGAAAGCAGAGCAATGCGTTTGGCACTAGCTTGGCTAAAGGAGTTGTTGGAAGTAGGAGTACAAGGCACCATCCATTGGCTACCCTCAGCTGGTTTAGCAGGCAAGTTGAAGCCATTCCCAGGGTATGGCCACTGTCACATGCTGACAGCTGCTGGAAGCTACAGGTGAAAACTGAGTGCAGGGTGGGGAGCAAAGGTGGACAAACTATCACAGAAGGAGCATGACATGTTCCTCACCAGACATACTACCCCTCCACTAACACACACACACCTTTGTGATAATCCGTACAGAATTCATAAACAAGTTCCGCCACTGAGCCAGTGTTCAAAATTAGTCAGCCACATTTTGCACCTGGCTATCGACCACTTGAGAATTCTATCAGTTATATTTTAATCTGCGCAATCAGAATGAATTTCAGGAATCAAAATGCTTTTCCTGAGCAGGAGCAGTCACCATTAAGAAAAAGAGGTTGGAACAGGCAAATATATTTGTGGACTGTCCCTGGATCAAGGGACTTTTCTTCTTTAAGTTCTCAAAGCTTTTAACCTAGCTCAAGGTTGTCATCTGAACTAGCCAGATGTTTAACTGAGAATCAATCACAGTCAATCCATCATTTGAAAAATAAGACTTGAGAGCTGTCTTGGCCCCCAAATGGCAACCAGACATTCTGTTTTGGTGACTGCAACCTTGGTTTAAGGAGCAATTTGGGCGCCTAGCTTATATATCAGAGTTTCTAACATTGTACTGAGCTATGGGCTCTTCCCAAGATACAGGCCTGCAAACTGATCCCTGCCCTGAGAATTTTACAATCTAAAATGTGGCAGTGGAGGGGGAAAAAAGAGAGCAGAGGGAAGAGACAAGGCAAAGGTAACAATGGGCGGGTTTCAAGCACACACATACTTTGGGCTTGTATTCAACTGTGGAAAATGAAATTCAGGCATTAGGTTCACTCTTGCCAAAGTTGCCAATGACAATTGTCACAGTTTACAGCAATCATGTGCCCAGGTTGCTTTCTTCCCAGGCTAAGCTTCTTATTATCTGAGTCCTTCTTGCTGCACCGAGCAAGTGAGTGAGTTACTGTTTTGAACAGTTTCCAGGAACAGATGGGCGAAGGGAGTGACTAATTTAGGGCTTCCCACTCGAAAAATTACTTAGTAAAGTGCACTTCTCAGAAAGAAATGAGGAGTTTTTATTAGGAAAAACATACCACACTGAAATAACTGATTCTGAAGAAGCTTTCGGCAGCCTGCCATTGCCTTAAATCAGAAGTCTCTCCCCGCTGCTCACCTCCCAACTTCATACTTAGGAAGAGGCACAAAACCCACAGGTTTTCCCCATAATAATGCTATTATTTTATCCAGTATTTGCTTTAAGCAGGTTACATGTTCTGACCGATACAAATGGATAGTGTCTACTGTGCTCTAAGAGTTAGTTTTCTTCTGTTATGTTTCATAATCTTTAGAAGATCCATGTGTAATCCTCCCAAAACCAGGAGATGGAGCAGATGACTCAACCATATGGCAGAGGTCCATTAAAATGCTGCACTGTAATCATAAAATATGCAATGTAGTCAGTGGCCTCAAGAGAGAAGAAAGGCGTCAGATATATGTGACATGGACAAGTATTCCTGGAAGCCAGCTGCCTAGCTATTTTTAAAAAGGTATTGCACAAATAGGCACGCTGCATTTTAAAGACGTCCTAAATCCAAAGCAAACATTTTGAAGACTGATCTTGGAATATATAAGAAAGAAAGGAAAAGAATTCTGCATGAAGCACAAGCACCACAAATTAATTAATCAGTGTCTCATTCCACATCTGCCCATTTTGTTGCCTTTCTACAGCACTCTGCCCATATTAGGGAGAGTCGCTCTCTCCAAAGCGTCACACTTTTAACGCAAACTGGATGCATCATCTCCCTTGCTGGTAACACCAATTTTGAGTGTTAAAATGCAGAAAGCAAGCCTTTGAGTCTTACAAAAGAACTCTTTCATAGGTGCAAATATTCACACACACACACACACACACAGCCCAGGAAACATTGTGGGAGGATTCTGTGTGACTCAGAGGCACTTCAAAACTCGCCCCCCCCCCCATTTGATTAATATACTCTCAGGCAGATAATGCTGGTTGCTCCTCAGCCTAACGTGCACACATATGTACCCCGACACCTTTCAAAGTATAAGTACATGAGTGTTCTCTGCTAAACCTTCCTTACAGCTTTCTTCTGAACTGGTAGCCCACCACCAGTGGCATAGCGTGGCTTGCTAGCGCCCGGGGCAAGGCAAGTATCCTCAGCATCACCAGCCAATAGGCAGGAACAAATGGGCAACAGCTCCATGATCTACCCAAGTGGCAGCTGCAGCCCCATGAGCATTTAGCATGGTGGAAAGCAGGATAGGCTGTTGCCCAAATCTGCCTCTGTCCACCCATGCAAACACTGGGTGAATTTTCTGTGTGATGGGAAGGTTGTACTTTTATTATTACTACTTTATTTTCTTTTGAAATTTTGCACCCCAACCCTCCCTGTGGCACTGCCCCTGCTACACCACTGCACTGCTAAAATGCCTAGATACGTGGGGAAGGGTCAACTTGCATTGAGAGCCAGTGTGGTGTAGTGGTTAAGAGCAGTAGACTCGTAATCTGGTGAACCGGGTTCACGTCTCCGCTCCTCCACATGCAGCTGCTGGGCGACCTTGGACTAGTCACACTTCTCTGAAGTCTCTCAGCCTCACTCACAGAGTGTTTTTTGTGGGGGAGGAAGGGAAAGGAGATTGTTAGCCGCTTTGAGATACAGCGGGATATCAAATCCAAACTCCTCCTCCTCTTCTTCTCCCCATGCTCGGTCATGTGGAGACCTCTTTGCCTCGCATGACTGCTGGGTGATGTGGCGACCTCTCTGCCCCCACCCCAGCAACATGTCTACTTTTTTCTTTTTGCTGCAGCTTTCCAAATTGGTGGGGTCTTGTGGGGAGGGGCATGGGGGTCAAAATTAGGCACAAAGGCTGGTGCATGATCACACCATTTTGACAGGCCTGGTGAGGTCAGATGCTGCAAAGCACCCTCTTCCTATAAGTTAGTAAGGCACTGGCATGCAAAAGGATAGCAGGCTGTAGTGAACCCTCTCATAGAATCCTAGAACTGTTGGGGCCACAAGTGTCATCAAGTCCCACCCCCCTGCAATGCAGGAATCTTTGGCCAACGTGGGGCTCAAACCCATGACCCTGAGGGACAGGATTTCACCCCACAAGATCAAAGTGCTCAAAAGCAGCATGGAAGGGAGCAGACACCCCTTTGAACAAGAAATGTGTTGGATGATGAACACTAAACATTAGCACCATGTGGATGTGAGGTAGGTACTTTGGAGCGACAATGAAACACACATTCATAAGCCACAATACAAGGTGTGTCATTCTTGTGACTTCACTGCTTTCTAAAAATTAGCAAGACAATATTATTTGACTGTATCCACTACACAACCCTTGTCTCTATCTCCGTACCTAATAATCATCTGTCTCTCCCTGGTTCACCCCAGCTTGATACTCCATACAGAAATAAAATAAAGTGTTGGGAAGGGAAGGAGGCTATTATCAGAACTGCAGCCGACAATAATAAAACTTGCAAATGAATTCCAGGGATGCAAGCTTTCTGCTCCAACCCCACCTTCGATCATTTTTCTTGGTATTATTTTGTTTAAAGTATAGTGACTTCCAGGTCAGGGATGGAATGTCTCAGCAGACCAAGATATCCCCTGGATGTTTCATGTCCCCATTGTTAAGTGTTCGGTTTGCACTCGCTCATTCTCCTAAGTCTCCTGCTTGGACCTCATATATAGGCACTACCAAAAGCCAAAAGTCTGGAGGAGTATCAGTGTTGCGAGGGACCAAACATAGGTGTATGAAACCACAGTGCAGCTGGTGGTACACTTGTGTGACAACAGCTGATCCTGCATTTGTTAAGTGTGCTTGGGGCAGTGTCTAAGCAAGGACAGGCCTCCCACCAAAGTCCTGTTGATGGCACAAATGTATATCCTTCCTCCTCTCTGATCAAAACACTCAGGGTGTTGCAATATAGGTTCCCTGGCTTTAAGCGTGGGATAAGGAACCTCAAGCTTTGAGCTCAACTTGCTTGTTGGAAAAGCAACAAATATTAAAACGAATCAAAGCCCATAGCAGGCCCAGGGGCCAAATGTGACCCTTTGGGACTCTATCTGAGCCTTGGGACTCTTGCCAGGCACCCCTTCTCTCCTCTGAACACCCGCCCTCACCCTCCTCAAATGATTTTTGCCTGGCTGGAATGTGTCCCTGAACTCTGATAAGGGCACTTCCTTACCTTGATAGAGGATAGAGGTAGTTAGGCGAGTGCCTACTGTAAATAAGTGACATTTATGTTCATTGTTCTGCCCATTTTTGCCTCTGGTCCCATCCACCAAGGACATGTGGTCCCTAGAAGGTGGTCAAATATGAGAATGTGGACCTCAGATCGAAAAAAGTTATCCACCTGTTTTACCTTTTGAAGCAGGTTCCTTGCCCCCCAGCTATCCACCGGGAGATTGATATGAGATCCCACGCATCCTAACACTGCATTCTGGCCTCCATAGCAAATTGGTAGGCTTGAGGAACCGTCACAGGTAATGCAGAGGTCAGCTGGAGGGCAGGCCCAGATAATTCTGCCTTCGTTGCCAGAAGTTAAACACAGACGGAACAAGAGTACAATTAATGCGGCCCCAAGACCCGTGACTGCTAGTAACAAATAAAATATGAAAGAGACTTAAACACAAACAGAAGGAAATGTCTCACAGATATGTGGAAATCTGCCACTGCCAGAAGCATCATACACCTGAAACCTTTTTTTTTTTTTTTTTTTTTTTAAGGAAGGATTGAATAAAAGCATCTGAAGGACAATGCTTATTGGTGAAAATCGTATGGCTATAACTTAGTGTTTCAGGTCATGAGCTACTGGAGGTTTGAAACAAATAAGAGTGTTCCCTCTAGGAAAAATGTACTGAAAAATATTCATTTTCCAATCCAATCTGACTTTAGCAGATAATGCATTGGCTCTACTTTGGAGGCTGAGCAACCTTGCAAAATGTACCCTAAAGAAGTAGTGCACTACTGCTGTTAATATGAAAAGTGAAGCCACCTCTTCTTGCCCACTTCTGTCTATTAACAGCAGCAACTGACCCTAAGAATCCAGCTGCTCACATGCATACTGAGTGAACAGCAGCAGGTTTCTACTAGCACTTGCACAACTTTGCACCAAAGGTCAATATACAGTAACAGTGCTGCGTCATTACAGGTACCAGCATATACCATAGCACCTACTACCTAAAAGCACTATTGATATAAGAAACCAAAACAGGTTTTCCCACTGAAAGGGATAAAGCATTGTGACATATCATTAGCAGAGCAGATCTGATGGTTGCCGTTGAGTTGCAAAATCACCCCCAGGATGTTCACGGAGGACAGCAAAGTTGCTAATAAGGGTGGAAGCTAAGACATTGTGACATGTGCACTGCAAAACCGCTACAAGTTCAGTCCCAAG
The DNA here is from genome assembly GCF_964106645.2 of Podarcis pityusensis. Taxonomy (NCBI): domain Eukaryota; kingdom Metazoa; phylum Chordata; class Lepidosauria; order Squamata; family Lacertidae; genus Podarcis; species Podarcis pityusensis. The sequence continues at coordinate 16,642,964 of NC_138036.1, read as the reverse complement.
TACTTTGATTTGCCTACAGTATATGCCAGTTATCTGCTGAACTAAGGAAGTGACAGTATGTAGCTTAGCAACTCTTCCAGAGGATCTCTATGCTACAGACTGAAACCAACTTAACAGTAACCTCCTCCCTGGTCAACCCTAAAGCACACCTAGTTTTGTGAGGGATGATGGGAAGATTCTGCACAGGTGGATCAGCTGAGGCTTGAGATGAGAAAGAAGGCAGTACCTATGAGCCAAACTCTCTTCCTGAGCAGGTACCACCCTTGATCTAACAGGGCTTTGTTCCAAGTCTCTGGGCCTGAAGCCCAATAGACTGTTGTTGTTGTTGTTGTTGTTGTTGTTGTTGTTGTTGTTGTTGTTTAGTCGTTTAGTCGTGTGCGACTCTTCGTGACCCCATGGACCAGAGCACGCCAGGCACTCCTGTCTTCCACTGCCTCCCGCAGTTTGGTCAGACTCATGTTTGTAGCTTCGAGAACACTGTTCAACCATCTTGTCCTCTGTCGTCCCCTTCTCCTTGTGCCCTCCATCTTTCCCAACATCAGGGTCTTTTCCAGGGAGTTTTCTCTTCTCACGAGGTAGCCAAAGTACTGGAGCCTCAGCTTCACGATCTGTCCTTCCAGTGAGCACTCAGGGCTGATTTCCTTAAGAATGGAGAGGTTTGATCTTCTTGCAGTTCATGGGACTCTCAAGAGTCTCCTCCAGCACCATAATTCAAAAGCATCAATTCTTCGGCGATCAGCCTTCTTTATGGTCCAGCTCTCACTTCCATACATCACTACTGGGAAAACCATAGCTTTAACTATATGGACCTTTGCTGACAAGGTGATGTCTGAGCCTTCTACAATTAAGCAGTGATATTTGCTGCAACACTCCAGTGTCGAAGGGAAAATGCTGAAACATGCGCCAGGGTTCCACCCTTAATTCTGTCTTCCTGGCATGTGCCGATTTGCCAGACTGTTGTATGTTGCGCCATCTCCTGTGTTCATCATAGCAAGCTGAATGCAAACATGGTTTTTGTCAAATCCGTTAATTGGCTCTTAGGGAACCAGGGAGCCAAGAGTTTGGAACAGGAAGAGTACAGGTGAAGGATTCAATTAATTTGCAGTAAATCAGGAGATCTGTATTTATAACTGAGATTTCAATGTAAGTTCTGCCACGCTAGAAAACCAGCCTTTAGGACTTTACTTCAGGGCCTTTGCCTTTTCTTGTCCTGCTCACACAACAAGTAAGTCTGAGAATCAGCAAAGGGAGTTGCACTATTCCACTGTTTGGAACCAGAACCCATAAATTGGCAGAAGACTTTAAATCAAGGCATCTTGTAAACAGCAGACAACTGAAATGTACAAATCACAGGCATTTTCTGGAAACAAAATAGCTCATTAACAGCTTCTCTGGCTTTCTTTTTGTATTCCAGGGTCCTTTTTAAAGTGAATATGTATATAACGCATGCCTTTGAAGAGGGTTTTCCCAAACAGTCAATGTCAAAACAGGAAGATGCAAGTGGAAGATGGATGACAGCCAGTCTCACTGAGCTTTTATCAACCCTCAGCATACATCCTGACATTATATAAAATGACATTACTGGAAGCACTGAAAATACAGCCAGTTCCACTGGTAGCTACTACAGCTTATGGCTAAGTGCGCCGAATGCAATAGGGAATTGTGTTTCAGATGAAATATATTATGGGGTTTAAACATGCTTGCAAATAACAGCTGCCTTGAGAAGACTTTCAAGAACATCACTGACAATCTCAGCCCCATATACCAGTAAAGACTTATGAGCAGCTCATGTACCCACCAGGCCACTAAAAATTCTTCCTGCATTTACAAAGAATCTATTTCCCCCCCATTCACCACCCCAAAAATAATCTGAAAGGTGTCACACGGAGTTTTCTTTTACATTTTCTTTCAACAAACAAGAGTAAGCACCAGAAGTTATTAGTTCAGGGGGAATTTTGTTGTGTAATAACTGTTGCTAGCTCTGCACCGCTGTGCATAGATGGGGCTATAAAAATCTGCATAAATCACATCAGAGCAGCCATGATCTCTCCTTCCCAGAGAGAGGAATGGGAAGAAATGAGATAATTTAAAACAAGGATGGGGAACCTCCAGGTGTGGTTGGATTCCCAACTTCCATCAGCTCAAGCCAGCATGGCCAAAGGCCAGGAATAATGGGAATGTAGTTCAGCAACATCTGAAGGGCCACAGGTTTCCAGCCTCTGTTTAGAACATGTGTCGGCCTTCATTGGGATTTTCAGCCCAATCCTATATAAGAATTAGATGAAACCCAGAGAGACTCATAGGCAGTGTTTGAAACTCAGATATATAGATCATTCAGCTGATTAGAGCATGGTGCTGATAACACCATGGTTGCAGGTTTGATCCTCATATGGGACAGTTGCATATTTCCACATTGCAGGGAATTGGACTAGACGATTCTCAGGATCCCTTCCAACTCTACAATTCTATGAGTCTATGATATAAGCCAACTGCCAAATGGCATCTTAAACCTAGGTGACTGTCTTCACAGTGGAATGTCTAGGGGGCTTTTTCTGCAGTGAAGTTGTTGATGATTTCATTTCTATACAGCTTTATATTTTAAAGAAAAATCTCAGAGTGGTTCACAACACGTTAAAACATCAAATAGAACAGATTCAAGCTTCAAGGAAAGTATTTCAGATCCTTCTCAAAGTAACATTTTGCTCTCCCCATATTTACCTACTTAATTTACAGAGCTGCCCCACAGCAGAAGTACTCTAGGCAACCACTTTGGTGGTGTAGTGGTTAGAGTGTCGGACTAAGACCTGGGAGATCCAGTCCCCACTCGGTCATGAAGCTCACTGGGTAACCTTCTCACAATCTCTTAACCTACCCCAAAGGGTCATTGTAGGGATTAACTAAGGAGGGGGGTGAACCATGTACTCTTTGGAGAGAAAAAGGGTGGGATATAAATGCAGTAAGCAAGCTCCTCTGTTTGGCTGCTTAAGAAAGCTGGAGGGTCCAGCCAGATGGAGACATTAGTTGCCAGCCTGGCATCCAAAGATCTCCACGCAGTCACACTTGGACCCAAGCCAGTCTCAATACGTGCCTGGCAACTGGGGAATTTCTAACACTGCTCCCAGTTAAGGACCTTTTCACACAGCTGCTGAATGTACAACAGGCACTGTATAAATGTCATAGGAGCTGTGATAGGCAGCTGGTTGTGTGAATCCACCATCAGGTGCAGACCTAAATCTGGTACCCTCCAGCATCAGCACCAGCTAGCATGGCCCAAGTTCAGGGAGGATGGGAGCCGTAGTCTAAAACATCAGAAAGGCACCATGCTGGGGAAAACTGCTCTTTGGCAACTTTCAATGTAAATGTTCCCACACCGACTTGCACAATAAAAGCAGCCAATCTATACGAACCTTTAAAAAAGGTTGGCATGCCACTGCAAATGCTTGAAAAGGGTGTTTTGAGGTGGCATGCCAAAAGCCAAGCCCCATTTCTGGCAACTTATGTATACAACTGCCTCACTCCAAGATTCAACATGCACATACTTCTCCAAGCAAATGCCTACCACATGCCCAGAGAGTCATGTGAAAAAGCTCCGAGCGTCCTTTGGCTTAGGTCAAAAGAAAAGAAAAAGGGGAACTAGCTTTCAATTTAAAGGAAATCTACTTTTATGCACAACAGCCAATATTTGCAGGAGAAGGACTCACGTTATGCTCTGGGGCAAAGAGGGGGTGGGGAAAAAGATGAAAGATGAAAATTCAATTTATTTGCCTCCCAGAGCCACTGCATTTGCGGATGTGCGGACGGGAGAATTTATACACACACTAGGGAGTATCCTCAGACTCAGAATCGTTTGCTAGATGCTATTTTAAATGCTCTTGGGGACGAGAAGCATAAATCCCCATCAGTGTTCATAAATCCTCTCATTCCCTAGTTGGGAATCAATAAGCCAAAAGTCACTGGGTCAAGAGGAACCAAATGCTGCTGTACATAAGAGGTTACATATGTCCTTAATTCCATGTGCATAAACAACTCACTTGTTGAGATAAGGGACCAGGGACCAGTATCCTAGCATTGCTTTTTGGTTACAGAATGACCTTCACTTGCAGATCGTTCATTGCCTTCCACAGGCGACAATGGAGCCTGGCTAGTCACACGATTCTCTGGATTGCAGCCAAGGTTTTATGCCTTAAATACAAAGGATTCGTTTCTCTGGTTTCCAGTATCACAGAACGGCCAAAAGTAGCCTTCGTTAAGAGTAGGGCTCACCCTCTCCTGCATGTGGGCCAGTGAAGAGTTCCTTATTAGAAACATACCCAAATGTTTCTGGCATGTTTGTAATGGAATCCGTGCCATTGGTTTCCACTTCCTGCCAGGAGCAAATTCCTGCATAGAAGGAATTCAAGAACAGAGCTGGCCACAATACCTATTAAGTGGTACGTTGCCTTAGCCAGCACCACACACACACACCAGATGCACAAGAGGTCATTCTGAGTTGCACCATCTGGGAAGACCAGAGAGAGACATTCTGAGACATAGATGCTGCCTGAAACTTCCTGGCGTGAGCTGAACGAGTATCCCCACCCCCCTCAAATGCAATGAAATCTGAAGTAGTCATAGAACAACGTATTATGCAAAGGCCAAAATCCAGCGAATTTGGGGAGGGCCTGCAGCTCAGTGTCGGAGCCTCAGCTTTGAATGCAGAAGGTTCTAATTTCAAATCTCAGCATCCCAAGAGAGAACCCACTGGGAGAAATCTTGGAGAGATGCTTCCAGTCAGTGTAGACAATACTGAGCTAAATAGACCTATGGTCTGATGTAGCATAGGAAGCTGCCTTATACTGCTGGTTTAGATTAGTTGAAAGCTTTATGCTGTGGGTGGGTGACATTCCTCAAAGGACAGCGCATTGGGCTGGAAGTGGAGGGTGAGCCAAATGTACAGGGCATTTGCTGCCTTCCACTGCCCTCTGCCTCTGTGCCACCCCATCTCTCTGTCCATGTGTGGCCATATTCAGAAGATGGCAATAAATTAGTAGGGGGCTTCATGTTGCCCCCAGGCGACATGTCCCCTACTACTGGTTTATGCTCACCCAGTGGAGTTTAAGTTTCTTCCTTTAAGCAGCAACAACTTGTCCCATTTTGTGCTTGGGAAATAGTTTTTGGCACGTGTACACACACACACACACACACACACACACACAGCCAGTTTTAAAAGCAGTTTGCCATCCAGCACATTGGGCTGTTTGGGAGAAAAACCCAGTTATAATGTGAAGCTTTTTGGGCTCACAGAATAAGCTCCACAATTCTTTGGATCCTGGCCATCATTTCTTTGCCAAATCCTTCCACAAAATTCAGAGTAGGTGTAGCAATTATTCAAATGTCCTTAGATCGCCTATACTTTGCCACCTCCCTGAAGTCCTTCCCCCCCAGATCTATCTTGGCAACTTAGCTTTCCTTTAATTATTCTGGTGTCTCCCTTCCCCTCCCAGCTTTCTTTCAGTTAACAACATTAAAACATTTCAGGGCCTGATGTCATAAAGTAGGCATCTGACCTTGACTGCAGACTCCCAAGAGTTTTGCATGCTATTGAAACTCAAGACAGCTAACGTAGATTATCATTGTAGGTGTTGGGTTACAAGGCTGGAGCCCCTTTGCTTCTCAAATATTTACGGCTGTGCAAATGAAACTTACTTTAGTGAACACTGGTGCTCAACATTATGAAGGCTTGGCCAGTGAACTCTGGAAACCAGACCAGCATAAAATGGATCCCGCACACCCAGACACATCATCACTTTACCTACTAGACACAAATCTCTTCTGCATTGCTCCAAAGCAAACAATCCTAACTATTTCAACTATCACAAAGTAACCTGCAACTCTGATGCCACTTCACACTGTATCCTAGGTCGATCTTTAAACTAGGGTTGTTGCTGAGCCAACTCCTTTCAGCTCCAGCCAGCATGGCCAATGACCATGGGTTGGTGAAGGTTGACAGTCCAGCAACATGCAAGTGCCACAGTTGCCCCATCATTACTTTAAAAATTTTGGGTATGTGTGTTGCCCGTCCATTTGATTTTTCAAGCTTGGATTGAAAATGGTCAGGTTTTATCCCAGGAGACTAAGGTTTATTTTATAGGGTTTTGGGTCCTGCCATTCAGGATTTGACAAGGTCATATTTTAATAGGATTGTTTAACTGTGTATTTTAATTCTGGTGTATTTTAAATTATTCTCTATTTTAACTATGTTGCACAATCTATTTCATCCATCTAGGCATCAAGCCAGTGGTGGCTGGTGTCCATTGGGTCTGGTAGGGCCGGCCAGTGGTAGGCAGAGCCAAAGCCAGCCAAGCAGAGCTAACACATTCTAATTTTGTTCCCTTCCCTGAGTTACACTAAGACCAAAGAAGGATGTTGACAGACAGTGCCATCCCCTGGATTGGTTGTAAATTAAGATGGCAGGCAAATGGGGTCTGGCTGAGGTCAGGTTGACTTTTTGTGGAGCAGTACCCCATTTGTCTCAACAGACCAGCCTCCAGTGTATTATAAAGTATATAAATTTGTCCTTAGATCAGCCTGGGACCTGGTGGCAATATCAGGAAAGCAGGAGGCGAATGTTTCAGGCTGCCAGGACATGCGGTATCTGACCTTAAGGTGGCCATTCTTCAAAAGAACTTCAAAGGGAAACTCCAGCAGAAAAAGGACCAAATTACAATTTATCAAGCAATTCAGTTCTAAGGGATCCCCCCCCCCCCGGTCACACTGTGTGTGCTAATTAACTAGCAAATGAAAGGATGTTTGTGTTATCGCTGAAGCTGCCTTGTCAATTGGTCACTGTAACTATTTTGCTTTCAGGCTAATTTCCACACACACCCCAACATTCAATTTTGGTCTGCTCTCATCTCACTACTTTACATTCTCCCAGCACATCTGAATACTGTATATGCTTGCCAATGTAGGCTTACACATCATGGCATCTGATGAAGTGGACTGTGGTCCATGAAAGCTTATGGTACAATAAATATGTTGGGTGTTTAATATGCCACAAGTCTCTTTTGTTATCTTTGCTTTAACCCAGTTTATGGAAATTATTGTTCTCTTGTCAGCAGAACCCTCTTCAAGTATGGAATAAGAGTGCACAGCTTTGCCTCCAGAAACTGAAAGGCAGTAAGAAGCCACTGAACTGGCAAGGCATGGTAGGAATAAGTAGGAGTCAGACCTCCTGTGTCACTTGGTCAATAGAGCAGGACCTTCTGCTTGTTATGTTTCAGGCCACAAAGTCCTATTCCAAGTCCCCACACAGCTCCAGCAACTAAGCTCGAGGCCATGAGTGGGAAGCTATGTCCTTCAGGTACAACTTTACAACTGACCACTCACCGCTCCAGCCTGGCCTTGACAGGTATTAAACCTGCTGCTATGTCAAAATATTTTAGCTGGAAGGTAACTACTGGGTTGCTTTTGGAATGCAAACCACATACGTGCATTTCAGAGAGGATTAGGACACTACAGTGTAATCTACATATCCTACTGCTATGTAAGTTACTGCAGCTTTGTTTGAAGCTTCCCTGGAACATCACCAAAGTAACTATAGAGATGCTGATCACCCAGGCTTATGACCTCAGCCCCCTTGCTATAGGGTGAGATAAGGTGTGACTCATGCTGTCAAGAAAAGAAAATTTACCGTATTTTTTGCACCATAACACTCACTTTTTTCCTCCTAGAAAGTAAGGGGAAATGTCTGTGCGTGTTATGGAGCGAATGCCTATGGGTGGCGGGGTGGGGGGGATCCACTGCAGTCGTGAGCAGAGGATCCATGGTTCCCCTTCCTTCCCTCCTCCATGTCTCGCTTTGAAACAGCAAAGCGGGAGAAGAGCCGCTGAGTGGGGAGGAGAGAGGGACAGAGAGCCTGCTTGCTTTAAAAAAGCAAAGCGGGAGAGGAGAGGAGCCGCTTACACGAGTGTAAGCAGCTCCTGTCCGGTTGGCTCCTTTAAAGCAAGAAGGCTCTCTGTCCCTCTCTCCTCCCCACTCAGCTCGCTAAATAGCAGCAAAGTTTTTCAGCTCGCTAAGCCGGGGATGAGCGGGGAGGAGGGAGAAAAGCAGAGTCTGCTTGCTTTAAAGGAGCAAAGTGGGAGAGGAGAGGAGCCTTCTCCCCTTATACCCCTCTTCTTCATTATTAGCAGCATCCTTTTCCACACACCCCACACGTGCTTCTTCTCCCCTTAAACCCCTCTCCTGCATTATTAGCAGCATCCTTCTCCACACACCCCATGCGTGCTCCTTGTCCCTTGAGTGCTTTTCCTTCCCTCCCCACTTAAAACGTGGTTACAAAGCACGGATCCACGTGGATCCTCAGGATTTTTGCACTGGGTCACCCCAAATTCACCATCAGATCACATAGCATGTCCATGGCTACATCTTGCACCCAAAAAATCACGCACCCACTGTTGCCTGGGGCCGCAGTGGTGCAAAAACGTGGTTACAAAGCATGGATCCACATGGATCCTCAGGATTTTTGCATTGAGCTACTCCAAACTCACTGTCAGATCACATGTCTGTGGCCACAGCATGAACCACAAAAATCATACATCCACTGTTTCGTTTAGAATTTTTTTTTCTTGTTTTCCTCCTCTAAAAACTATGTGCGTGTTACGGTCTGGTGCGTGTTATAGAGCGAAAAATACGGTACATCTTCCATCCCCTATTGCAGGAGCCAGCAACCTTTTCCAGCCGTGGGCCGGTCCACCATCCCTCAGACCATGATGTGGTGGGCCGGACTATTTTTGGGGGGGGGGGGATGAATGAATTCCTATGCCCCACAAATACCCCAGAAATGCATTTTAAATAAAAGCACACATTCTACTCATGTAAAAACGACGCTGATTCCTGGACCGTCCGTGGACCGGATTGAGAAGGCGATTGGGCCACAGGTTGCCTACCCTTGCCCTATTGCGACCTGTACATTTTCTGCCAGTATATCATTACTGGTGAGGATATCAGTACCATGGCCAATCTACCAAGCACCCTTATTCTTCTCAGACAGCTGCATTAGTTTAGGGTAGAATAGAACACCAAGGTACATTCCTGGCAAGGCTAAAGTAATGTGACTAAGGGCACACTCTTTGGGAACACAGTCATTACCATGAGACTCTGGGATTGTCGAAAGCTGTGCAATGAAAGAATCCTTGCATATGTGACCCAAGAAACCATAACAGATGTTGACTTTGATTAGTGTTATTTGATTGTGCAGAGAACACTATAGTTACACCTAGTAACAAGTATAAGCATTGCAACACATGTTAACACAATGACCCAGAAAAAAGTGTTACTATGCCCAGCTCTTTGTATTTTTCTTTATAAAATCTAATGAATTTTTCTTTAAAAAAATACATATAGGCCCAGCTATAGAGAAGAACCAAATTAATTGTGGGCATGTTTTAAAAATACAGTAACCACCATAATACAACCACTTGTATAGACCATGTAAGTTCACCCTAAGACAGGCTTCCTCAAACTCGGTCCACCAGATGTTTTTGGCCTACAACTCCCATGATCCCTAGCTAGCAGGACTAGGGGTCAGGGATGATGGGAATTGTAGTCTCAAAACATCTGGAGGGCTGAGGTTGAGGAAGACTGCCCTAAGAGAACGGCAAAAGGAAGCTGATGTTTTGTGCAATTCAAAAACCTAACTCCAACACAACAGGGCCCTTAAGAACTACTAAGATAATGTTTGTAAAGCACTTTGATTTTTTTAAAAATAAGCACTACATAAGTATATTAGTGTCATACCTAATGTTATGTCCGCTTCATGTTACAGTGGTGCCTCGCAAGACGAAATTAATTCGTTCCGCAAGTCTCTTCATCTTGCGAGTTTTTCGTCTTGCGATGCACGGTTTCCCATAGGAATGCATTGAAAATCAATTAATGCGTTCCTAGGGAAACCGCCTTCAGACTCTTCTGAAGGCTGGGGGGGGGGGGGACAAGGGCTTTTCTTCCCACCCCCAGCATTTTAAAAAACCCCAGGACAGCGGAGGACTTCTCCGCTGTCCGGGCGATCTTAAAATGCTGGCGGGCGGCATTTTAAAATCGCCCCAGACAGCGGAGGACTTCTCCGCTGTCCGGGGCGATTTAAAGGCCCCTGGGAAGGCAGGCAGGGGGGACAAAGACTTTCGCCCCCCGCCCGCCTTCAGAAGGTGTTCCCGCCCCCCGCCCCGCTTCGGAGCAGCGTTCCGAAGCGGGGCGGCTGGGGCAGGTGTTCCCGCCCCCCCCGCCCCGCTTCGGAACAGCGTTTTAAAATGCTGGGGGTCGGCAGCGAACGCTTCGCTCCCGACCCCCAGCATTTTAAAATCTCCCCGGGACAGCAGAGACTTCTCTGCTGTCCCGGGGAGATTTTAAAATGCTGGGGGTCGGCAGCGAACGCTTCGCTCCCGCCCGCCAGCATTTTAAGATCGCCCGGGGCAGGCGGGGGGGGAAGGCAGGCGGGGGGGAGCAAAGACTTTTGCCCCCCGCCGGCCTTCAGAAGAGGTCCTCTTCTGAAGGCCGGCTGTGGGCGAAAGTCTTTGCTCCCGACCGCCAGCATTTCCCTATGGGCTTTCGTCTTGCGATGCAAGCCCATAGGGAAATTCGTCTTGCGAAGCGCCTCCAAAACAGAAAACCCTTTCGTCTTGCGGGTTTTCTGTCTTGCGAGGCATTCGTCTTGCGGGGTACCACTGTACGTTCTTTCAGGTTATGTCCCGCGGCAACCTGGAAGTACCGGAAAGGGTTACTTCCGGGTTTTACCACTCGCACATGAGCAGAAGCGCAAAATGACGTCATGCGCAGAAGCGGCGAATCGCAACCCGCGTGTGCGCAAATGCGCCGCTGCAAGTTGTGCTCTTTTCATGTTGTGAACAAGCCTAAGGAATGGATCCCGTTCGCAACCAGAGGTACCACTGTATTAATAACACAATTTTATTTTATTTTATTTTTTTAATGTACAGCAGTTAAGATGGAGGATAAGCAAAGGACATGTCCCCATGGTATATTCCAGATCTACAAAGGAACTTGAAGTAAGAATCCCCTGAGAAATGAAGTACTCTCCCTTGCCCCCACCAGACAACAACTGAGGGCGAGAAGAACATTTTGCAGGTTACACAACCCACGCGCTGGGCCAACAACTGGCGACACTAGACCAAGTTAACACAACAAAATCCAGACGCTGGAGACCCAGACAGACAAAACACTTAAACAGGAAAAGTTTATTTCCCGGCCTTAATGCCAGAGCCACCCTTAATCCTCATTTGAGCTCCGAAAGAGATGTCCAGGTTTTAGAAACTCCAGTTTTACAAAACTTACTTTCCCACTGCCCTTTGAAGCTCTATTTCAGTTGAGGAGAGCTCAGCTTTGCCTTCAAACATCTCTTTTCCACAGGGAGATGTTTACTTTCTGTGATATTTGGAAACCTCATGCAAGACCCCTGGTATCCAACCATTTATTAACGAATCCCAACACTTTGCACAAAAATATTTTAATTTAAAGAACCCTCTCGGTAAATCAGAACCTGCAACACACGATTCCCATAAATTGTAGCCTCTCAGATTTGGCATGGAAATCTGTAAGCAGCTTTTCAAATTCCCAGGGTTTAGGGTTAGTATTGCTTTGTGATGGAAGAATCAGTGCCCATAAGGAGATTATTCTTGAGAAGGGAGACCAGTTGCTGTTGTTAAAAGGCAGAGAGAAATGAAAAGGGAATGTTAAACATGAGGTCCTGCTGCATAAATGTTACTTTGGGAAATCACAATGCTCTCCTCATTTTTATAAATAAAGATTAATTCTAAATCCTGATTAAATACTTTGTTTAGTTAATGCCATGTTCTTCTCATAAATCATGGACATATGCCCAAAGCAAGACTTCCTACTTCAGAGCATTGACCTGCTCACCCAAATACTTTGAAAATCCAATCAAAAATCTTCCTTAAATTGCAGTTACCAGGGGTGATTTAGTTACAGGTAGGTAGCTGGGTTGGTCTGCCGTAGTCAAAACAAAAGAAAAAAATTCCTTCCAGTAGCACCTTGTTGTTGTTTAGTCGTTTAGTCGTGTCCGACTCTTCGTGACCCCATGGACCAGAGCACGCCAGGCACTCCTGTCTTTCACTGCCTCCCGCAGTTTGGTCAAACTCATGCTGGTAGCTTCGAGAACACTGTCCAACCATCTCGTCCTCTGTTGTCCCCTTCTCCTTGTGCCCTCAATTTTTCCCAACATCACGGTCTTTTTCAGGGAGTCTTCTCTTCTCATGAGGTGGCCAAAGTATTGGAGCTTCACGATCTGTCCTTCCAGTGAGCACTCAGGGCTGATTTCCTTCAGAATGGAGAGGTTTGATATTCTTGCAGTCCATGGGACTGTCAAGAGTCTCCTCCAACACCACAATTCAAAAACATCATTTCTTCGGCAGTCAGCCTTCTTTATGGTCCAGCTCTCACTTCCATACATCACTACCTTAGAGACCAACTCAGTTTGTTATTGGTATGAGCTTTCGTGTTCATGCACACTTCTTCAGATACACTGAAACAGAAGTCACCAGACCCTTATAAATAGTGAGAGGCTGGGGAGGGGTATTACTCAGAAGGGTGGTGGGAATGAGTGATTGGCTGATAGGTGTGGTAAACCTGTTGACGACTGTTAACAACTGCAATTGGTCTTACAGGAAAAAGCAAGGGGTGATTGTTAGAGGGAGAGCGGGGAGGCAAACTGTGGGTCTTTGGCCCTTGATCTCCTGTCCTTCCCTCCTCTTTCAAAAATGTTAGGGTATTTTTTAAAGTTTGTGCTCTGTGTGTACTGGTGAGGCACCAGCCACGCACTTCCTAATTTGCTCCGAAATCTAAATTTGCATCTATTTGTTTAAATTGGCATATGAAAAATTTGCCTTCGCTGTATTCCTTTCCATGAGTGCCTGCTTAAAACATTTTTGTTTAGATAACCCTATCCAGATGTTTAAATCTCTTTTCAGTTTACTGCTGATTTTAATCACTTTTAAATGTTTTTAATTACTTGTTTTTAACTGTATTTATTGATAATTTTAATATTTATTTTGAACCACTTAAGAGGTTTTGTTACAATCAAGTGTAAGTAGAAATAAAATACAGTACAAAAATCATGGGATAGTACCATGGAGTCCACCACACATGGCTTGGGGAACTGCAGTTTATTTCTCAAGAATTGCAATTCCCAGAACCCCTAACAAACTACAATTCCCAGGATTCTTTGAGGGTAGGGAAAGTGCTTTAAATATATGGCATGCCTTAAGAAACTTTCTAACTTCTAGGAGCGTTGTGAAGCCCACACCCAGGAACAGATCCAAAAATGGCATCAAAACAACTTGCTTCTGTGCCACCCAAACTACATTAAATGCAGCTAGCACTAGTTGTACACACTGGCTGGCTGTTGTTATATAATCTATGCAATGAACCTTTGTCCTAGATATGCATGCCAAAGGGCATACATTCCTTTCTTTATTTTCATTGAAAAGAGGCGGGCAGCAGAGATGACAATCTGGGAGGGATAACACTGCTAAAATTATTGGGTTGTGTGCAACTGCCCCCCTCAAACCTGCCACTGCTTTTTCCAATCAATCTGGACAGTATCCAAAAGCAAGAATTTGGACTTTTAGATGTTGTTTTGCCTCCTTCCCTAGGCTGAACATTGATTTAAATTGTTTCCATGTTTGCAAAATGCAGTTCACACCTCATATTTGCATAAGCCTAGGAAGAGGGAAGCAAAGCATTTCATTTGACTTATTTCTCAACTAAGAGAGCAGATCTGCTTTGGTTTGGGGTGGGGTGGGGAGGGGAATTAATAGGAGCTTTGATTTTCCCCGAGAGACGAGGTCACAGACTAGGCCATTTCCTGTCTGCAGCCAGGCTTGCTCGCTTCTGCAGACATGTGTCTTATGACAAAAAGGCCCGATTCATTTCAAAGATAGGGTCGCCGCAATCATAGCATAGACAGACCACATTCTTTCCATTCTTGCTTTCTGCTTGATCATTACAGATTATTAAAAAGAACATATCTGAGAAAGATAGATAACATTTCAGCGGTTTTGGGGTTACCCACATCTGAAATCCCTTGCAAGCTGAAAAGAGAGGCTAATTTGGGAAGCTTGGCTGAGCTCTGATCACATAAGGATGAAAAGAGAGGTTGTGTTAATAGAATCATAGGGTTGGAAGAGATCCTAAGGATCATCTAGTCCAGTGTTTCCCAAACTTGGGTCTCTAGCTGTTTCTGGACTACAGTTCCCATCAACCCTGACCACTGGTTCATGTGGGCTGCTCTTACTTAGATCAGAACCAAGGCACATTCCCTGTTATGGGTCAACCAGGTACCTATGGGAAGCCTATAAGCAGAAGATGAGAGCAGAAAAACTCTCCACACTTGTGATTCCCAGCCAATGGTATTCAGAGCCATACTGCCTCCATCAGTGAAGGTAGAACTTAACCATTATTACTAGTAGCCATTGAAAGCCTTGTCCTCCATGAATTTGTCCAATCCTCCTTGAAAGCCATCACTTACTTCTTGTGGGAGCAAATGTACTGTGTGATGAAGTACCGTATTTTTCACTCTATAAGACGCACCAGACCACAAGACGCACCTAGTTTTTGGAGAAGGAAAACAAGGGAAAAAAATATTCTGAATCTCAGAAGCCAGAACAGCAAGAGGGATCGCTGCGCAGTGAAAGCAGCAATCCCTCTTGCTGTTCTGGCTTCTGGGTTAGCTGCGCAGCCTGCATTCGCTCCATAAGACGCACACCCATTTCTCCTTACTTTTTAGGAGGGAAAAAGTGAGTCTTATAGAGCAAAAAATACGGTACTTTCTTTTGCCTGCCCTAAACCTTTTCAGCTCTGCAAAACAAAAACCCAAATACTGCACTGTAATATGCAACTTATGCAAACAATGTGCAGTTACACCGTTTTTTAACAGTTCATTCCTGGGCTAGTAATGTTATCAGCTAAATCTGACTTTTGATTTTGCATGGAATATCTTTAGAGCTGCATGCAAGAAGCACGTGCAGATCAAAGCCAGAACAAGGCAACACAAAACGGGGCAGATAGCTAACAAGCACTTTAAACTCCATTTCCTTAGATCAAACCCAGTTGGAACACTGTGTTGCCTTTGCAAGGGAGAAAAGCACAGGGGAAGAGATCTCATTCAATATGGGAACCCTAAGCAACTAGTTTCAACTTCGGCTTTGCAAGAAGTGTAGGACCCACCCACACGACAAGCCTCTCCAGAGCTAAATCTGGAAGTTTACTATAAAAGTCATTAAGTAATATTTGAAAGATAGGAGCATTCAACTGTTCTATTTTAAGGCAGCTCTCCCTGAAGTTACTATTCTAAAAGGAATTATTCTGAGACCATGTCAAAGGGAAGAGGCAATTTAACATTTCAAGGATAACTATGAATTATGGCAAGGTCAAGTAGCATGATTCACTGTTAAGAGTCAAACACACAGAGAGACTCAATATTTAACTATTCTAAGTTTCCATGCATGGAAATTCCCTGGTATGCAGAGGAAAAATACATAACAGCTGAACAATTGCATTCCTGTGTTACCAGAAAGGAGATGGGGTGTGGAATTGAGAAATGTCAAATTTTCAACAGCAACCTTAACTCGTAAGTTCTCCTTCCAAATGACAGGAAAAACTATCTCAGGGTAACTTGGGTTCTAGGCATTCTGCACAGTGTTTAAACTGCATAATCTAAACTGAGGATAAACTTTAGGGTTCTAATCTTTTAAATAAAATTATAGTCTTCAAGTTTCAAATAACGCCCTTCCCCCAAATAATTATCAATTTGGATACTGCTATATATTACTGTGCAGAGCCTACAAGCTGAGCAAGGTCAAATAGGGGGTGGGCTGCCCTCCTCAAGCAACACAATGGAAAGTGGGCTATGTAGGTTACCCCCTAAAAGCCCATCTGTAAATACACTTAACAGGCTACATCTGCACACATGTCCGCCATTAAAACTATGGCAACAAGTAAACACAGCTCTAAACCATCATCAGCTGGCTGCTTTGAGCCTCACTGAAATTCAGTGCTTAGCAGCCATAAATTGCCAGAAAGCTTTAATTGAAGGCGTTAGCCAAGCTAAATATTGCTAGAAACAAAAGCTATAATGACCTCTTGACAATTGTAGCATGCTAGCTATGCTTTCACCAAAGCAGGCTAAAATAAGAGCCACTCCAGTTAAAATAAAAAGTTAAGTAGGCTTGAATGTTGTTGTTTTTAACAGCACCAACAATGGTTTTGTTCTAATCTAGCAGATGTATATAATCACGCCTTATTAGTTAAAAATTGAAGCTTTATATAGAAATCTGATTTTCTGCATTTACACACCAACCTATTTTTATTTTCTGCCAATAACTTGATGAATTACCACAAGAAGTTGCCTTTTCCAAGGCCAGAGCAAGCTTGGCACAGGACTCACTCCTACAGGAATTTGAATGTGAAGCCCTGTCCAACACCTATTGTAGCATAGCAGCAGGGTGCAACGCTATCCTTTTCTTCCATTTGTCATCCTTGGCTAACAGGGAGAAACACAAAAGAGACAGGCCTAGCAGAAAACACACAGTGATAAGCTGTTTGCACCAGTGCTAAAAGTAGGACAGGAAAACCAGCTGGTTAGCAAAATGTCAACAGCCTAAAGGCGATATAGACAAGAATGGGGGCAGAGGGGGGCAGCAGTAGATGCCCATTACAGCTAGCATTAGAACAACGGTTCAAAGGGGCAACCCACTTATATTGATGTCACTTGCAAAATGCCTCTCATTATAATGGACAGGATGACTGCATAGATGGCCCTAGTTATCCATTAGCATTCTCTCACGGAGAATAACCTCCTGAGAAGCCCATGGCTCCCCAGAACAGGCTGGAGGACATGGTCTTCACACCAAGGAAAACTGCTTACAGCAGGCCCCATCTCCAAAACTTACTGTGGGAAGGGTTTTAATGGGAGGGAGAGGATATTGTAATCACAAATTACAATAGGTGCCCTATTGTGCCCACATGTGTGTGTTAAGCAGAGTTTCAAAATCCCATGCTTAACAAATCCCAGCTATGAAGCAAGCTGACGCTCTCTCTTACCCTGCTTAACAAAAAAACCAAGCAATAAACTAGGAATTAAGTTGAAAAATATAATAATTTCCTTACTTTGTATCTTGCATTGGTTTGCAGCAATAGCGGCAGTAAAAACTATGCAGGCAAAATACTTATATTTACAGTATAGCCTACAGCTGTAGCAAACGGGTGCATATTTGCATCCAACGCTGTTCAAAGGAAGAGACAAGAACAGGAAGTACTATATGCTCTTTCCTGCAGGAGAGGAGGTGAAATGACGTAACACAGAACCCACTCTACAAACTGCTTTTCTATGGTCTGAGTATCTGCCTATTTGCAATACAGCTCTGTAGCATTTGCCCCTTCTTATGCTAGCTAGCAAGAATATGCACATGTTAGGTTTAACTGTTAATCTTCCACAGTTACATCTTCCAGGCATAAGCAATGGAAGTGCAAAGGTGCAGATCTAGAAGACATCTTACAACCTTCCATTCCTACCATGGAACACTAGAAGCAACCTGGTGCCAAATCACACCTCTGGGTCTATCTAGCTCAGTACTGTTAGTATGGTGGGTGCCTGCTCCCCAGGGGGCTCTCCCAGCCCTACCTGGAGATGCCAGGGATTGAACCTGGAACCTTCTGCATGCAGGGCATGTGCCCTACTACTGAGCTATGGCCCTTCCACATGCAACAATGGGGATCCAGTGGTGCTCCTAATGTTATTCGGACTCCGACTTCCATCAGCTCCCGCCAGCATGGTTAATGGTCAGGAGAAATGGGTGTTATAACACCAGCAATGTCTTGAGGGCCACAGTAAAGTAAGGGGCAGGCAACATTTTAGACCTGCAGGTTGTGTTCAGCCCATCAACATCTCCCCAAACGATGGGCTTGTAGAAACAAAGAAACCATGAGTAGATGCATGTTTCTGTAAAAATGCCAGACTCAACAGCAGTCCTATTCTTTTAAGCAAATCAAAAGTTGCAGGCTTCGTAGTTTCAGTGCATTGTTAACATACCAAGTTGCCTCAAAAAAACCAGCAAAGGCTAAATACGACTCAGAATGAAAACCAGACATTTTTCTCAAGAGACCTACAAAACTTGGGGGGTGGGGAAGTCACATAACAGCACAAAAAAGCAAAACAAAGCAAAATCCTGGCACTTTCAGGGATTCAATATGTTTATTTAGCATTTGAAACTCCCAAACGGGAAAGAGATCTCAGTCTCTGTCTTGCATGGACTGCTGACAATCGCACAATCACAGGTAGTGCTAGGTGATTGTCGTGGTAGGCAGCAGTCTGTCCAAAATAGGAACACAGAACTGTGTACAGTATCCCTCATAAGAAAACCTCTGGCTATTAATGTAATTATAGCTCATTTCTGCATCTTACATCAATGTACATGCCAATTCACCATGCAAAATAAGAAAGGGGCAGGCCCCTGACCCAAGGAGTTTAGGACTCCAACTCTCATCAGCTCCAGCCAGTATGGTCAATAGGCAGGGATGATGGGAACTGTGGCCCAACAATATCTAGCGAGCACTGGGTTAGGGGAAGACTGTTGTAAATGTTGATGACAGGGAGAGGAGAGAATGGGATGGATGTAAGGAAATGGGAAAAAATAAAGAAAGAGCACAGAAATAGCCCATGGTCCAGCACAGAATTACGTGTACTCAAGTCCAATGACTTCAACGTACATAAAGCATGACTACATCCATGCTAGACTGCTTTGAAAAGAGCCTATGATGGACCAACCCAAGGGTTTATCTAGTTGAAGGATAGTCAATGTGGTACCAGACAGATGCTCTGGACTGCAACTCCCGTCAGCCCCAGCCAACATGGCCATTAATCTGAGAGAACAGGAGTTGTAGTCTGCCGGCTACCATGTTGGCTATCTCTGACCTCAGCACTGTGTGTGCCAGCAATGGCCAGCCCTGCTGTCCTAGGAAGCACACAAGCAAAGCAGGATGAACAGCCCTCGATGGAGGTTTGCTACTGGCACCTGGCAGCAACAGTATTACCACCTAATTAAAAGAATAAATTCAGGACAAATATAAGAAACATCTGTTTGCGGATTTTGCTGCCGCAGGGTGTGGTGAAAGCTACAAATTCAGATGGCTTCTAAGGAGGATTGGACAACTTAATAACAGGGAGGTTTATCAGTAGCTTTGAGATTATTATTTTTGTAGAAGTTAATAAACAATGACAAAAATAACCCTCTAGGTTCAGAGACAGAACTTAATATCAGGGTTGTGGGTTCAAGACCCACCTTGGGCAAACGATTCCTGTGTCGCAGGGTGTTGGACTAGATGATCCTTGTGGTCCCTTCCAACTCTACAGTTCTATGGTCACTGAACACCAATTGATTGGGGAGCAACTATGGTCTGCAACCCTTATTTATGGGCTTCCCAGAAGCTTTCAGCTGCCAGTGGGAGAGGCTGGTCTACATGGAGCTTTGGTCAGATTCATCAGGACTTGTGTTCTTTCAGCAGGGCCACTCCTACCATTGGGTAGGACAGGACAGCCACCTCAAGGAAGCAGCAGCCCCTTGATCCCTCCAGAAGTCCACAGCCATTTTCAGACTCCTAAGCCAGCAACCCCAGGTGCCCCCTAAGCTACCCTGCTACCCTCAGGTGTAGAGGACTCCACCCCATTGCCAGCACTGAAGCAAGATCTAGTGGTAGAGCATGTTATCTGTATGCAGGAGGTCCTTGGTTCAATCAGTTTTCCAGATGTTTCTGGACTACAATTTCCATCATCCTTGACCACTGACCATCCTGGTTGGGGCTTCTGGGAGTTGAAGTCCAACAACTTCATACTGCAAAATGCCCTGTGATCTTTGGATGAAAGGTGGTATATAAGTTTAATAAATAACAACAATAATACCCAGTATCTCCAGGGGAGAGACTGACCAGTGTATGCCCACAAAGAACTGCTGCCTGTCTGTGTGGGCAATAATGAGCTAAATGGAGCAATGGTCTAACTTGGCATAAGCAGTGCTTCTGGCGAACCAGAGAAGTACATGGAAACGCCGTTTACCTTCCCACCAGAGCGGTACCTATTTATCTACTTGCAGTTTGAAGTGCTTTCGAACTGCTAGGTTGGCAGGAGCAGGGACCGAGCAACGGGAGCTCACCCCGTCGCAGGGATTCGAACCGCTGACCTTCTGATCGGCAAGTCCTAGGCTCAGTGATTTAACCCACAGTGCCACCCGCGTCCCTTTTCCCTGCTGTGTTAAGATACCTTAAATATATCTGTGTTAGATACCTTAAAGATATGTAACACAGCAGGGAGACAACTATGCAATTTAGAAGAAAAAACACTTAAAAGGGAAAAAAAAATGTGTTGCTAAAGACACAGCCCATCCTTGGGAGGGCCAATCTGAGAATTGTATGCTGTACTTTTTATTTTATTTTTTTTATAAATATTTATTAGGGTTTAAGGTACAAACAGATATAATAAACAATATAACATATGTCCTAACATAATTTCACATCTTCTTTGGACTCCCTCACATCTCCCGCTCCCACTTTCATCGTTATAAATTTTTACCAGCAATTTATCATCTTGTTTGCATTCTTGTGTCCCATCTATTTATTTATAGTCTAATAATTCTCGAAAAAGTTTATATTTTCTCAATCTCACTTATCATCCTGAATCATCTAATTTAGTGGTGCTCAATTATTTATGATCTAGCATCCTGTTTAACATTCAATCAAATTACAATATTTTTGTAGATAAATCTTGAATTTCTTCCAATCCTCCTCCATCCTATGTATGCTGTACTTTTTAACTACTCTGCATGAACAAGTTTTTAAAAAACCATGCCTTAACCTGACTTGAATCAACTTATTAGTGAATTGCTTTCAATCCCATTTTGCCTTCACTGACAATAGAGTTTCTAGAGGCTTTGTTTCAGGACAGACACAGCCAGCCTCCTCTAGTCCCTTCTGTTCTCTATTCTAGGAGTACAAATTTAGCTTGACTCCATGGAATGAGGATCCTTAAGGCCAGGAGCTATTTTAATAAATCAAGCCCAACCTCCTGTAAACAAAAACAATGGAATTTATCCTGGTTGGATTAAAAGGAAGTCTTTTATAAGGGGTGTCGATAAGATCAGAGCAAGCTGTCCTTCAGACTCCTACTTACAAGTTAAGCCTGGAGAGAGCAAAAGCATTTGTTTCGCCTACATGACAAAGAATGTTTTTCTTCCTTCTACTACCCATCAGTTAAAAGTGGTCATTAAAAAAATTACTTTGCAGAAACAGAGCTTCCATCTGTTAAGCAGAGTGTGCCATTTTATTAGCTAATTCTCTTGGAGCCGAGTGTAATGGGGTTTTGTTTTTTTTTTAACACAACAAGTTTCCCTCCATGTGGATGACAGTGACCATGCCAGGGGTGCCCAGTGCAGTGCCAATGTCATTGGACTCCAACTCTCAACAACCCAGCATGGTCAATGATCAGAGATGGTGGGTGTTTTAGTACAACAGCTGCAGGGCACCATGTTCGCTACCCCTGCCATAGATTGAACCAAGACTAGGGTTGCCACACTTTTGGCAGGACATTTTAGCGATGCTTCCAACTACAGTATTCCAGATATTCTAAGTATTTCAGTATTCTGTATACAGTATTCTAAGCAATATTGCCGCCGTCAAAGAACACCCAACCCTCTGCATGTTACTAGAACAGGGCTGACATTTTTCATTCATCGCCCACAGTGGTAATTGTTAAAGCAGTGATGAGTAAGCAAGGCCCTCTCAAGGCACTTTTGCCATTTTCAGATTCCGAATCGGTGTTTCTCCTGCAAAAGAATACAGTGGTGAACTGGAGTTGTAGAACTCGCCATTGGAAAGCAACGTGAAAAGGATCAGAAACAAGGAGGCAGGTTCACTGTATTTTTCAGCTCAAGATTTTGAAATTCAGCAAGGGGGCAGAGGCTTCTTTGCCCTCCCTACCCAACCTCAACTGGATTGAGCTTGCTTGATTTATTTATTTACTGAAGCAATGGCACCTGAATCCCTACTTGCGATGCAGCAGTGTGTACCAACAACAGCTGCACGGATTCAGACTGCCAGAGCAGACAGAAAAGATGTGGCTCACTCAAGGATTGTGTGAATTGGGCTTTGCTTGCTTTTCTTAAGCGTTTTATAAGCATAACTAGTGGGACCTGCAACAAAATGTCACAATGTGCAGTGCTCCTGTTCCAGTCACCCAAACATGCCCCCCTCCACAATATTCCATTCACCCTCCTGCCCCCTTTTCCATTCCCCACCCATTGTCAGTCAGTGCAAAGATTCTTCACTGAGCTGCTCTGCAAACCTTGCCGTTCCCCTCTGCCAATACTTCACAGGCATGAGGCTTGGCCAACATTTATTATTTATTGCATTTGTATCTCACCTCTCCTCCAAGGTGTTCAAGGCGGCGTACATGGTTCTTTCTTCCTCCTTTTACCTCACGACAACCCTGAGGGGTTGGTGAGAGAGTGTGATCGGTCCAAGCTGAGCAGGGATTTTCTGAAGGCAAGAGAACCTTGGGGCTCTAAGATGCTTGAGAGCCGTAGTGGAAGGTAGAAGCTCCCACAATAACGTGCAAGTAAAATTAGCTGCCATTGTTGTTTACACCCGATGAACTGCTCCATATCAAACAAGCAGTCTGCTGCTTCATTAAAAAGGCAGCGTGAGCAGCTGGTACCTAGAGTGTGAAACTACTGATGAGGACTGAACATATGCCTGCATCTTGCCAAATCAGCAATGCACTCAGCAATACATATCTGTATTATGCTAGCACACCTCTGTAGCTGCTACCAGGTGAGCGGCAAATTATACTGCAAGACAGCAGGCCCATGTACAGAGACCGCTCACTCACTCTCTCTTCTACCCTCAAAGGACCACTAGGCTATCTGAGAAGACATACTGCATGTGTCCCTGGTTCAACACTGAGCTGAAGGCATGCATGCCTGAAGAGAGACATTCAGACAGGTGCCGTTGGCTACCAGCAAGTCAAGCTATATTTGTGGATCTGACCATCTTCCTCCAGAACGGCCATTGGACCTACAAAGGCAGAATCGAGCAATGCACAAACTCCATCTGACAAAGTAGCATTACGGACTTTCTGCAAAAAGCTGACTGATACTGAGTCAGACCACTGGTCCATCTAGCTCAGAACCACCCTGTGGTCTTCGGATAAAGGACAGTACACAATTTTAAGAAATAATAACAGAGTGCTTATGCCTATTAAGCCACAAACACATTTCAGCCCTTGTGATCGCCGCAAAGACGTAGCAGCACCCCAGCCGTTGAGTCTGTAAATCCATTTCCCAGAAGTAGCTTAGGAGGGTTTAAATTAACAAGCTTATTACAAAACCCAACATGAGGCTTTATAGCAACTGAATCATGGCAATCGTTCCACAG
Source organism: Podarcis pityusensis (assembly GCF_964106645.2). Taxonomy (NCBI): domain Eukaryota; kingdom Metazoa; phylum Chordata; class Lepidosauria; order Squamata; family Lacertidae; genus Podarcis; species Podarcis pityusensis. Next base: position 16,619,480 of record NC_138036.1, on the reverse strand, counting down.
CTGCTCTGAAGCAGCGGAGTTAGCTGAAGGTAGCCGAAGATATTTGCTATAGGCATCGTTCTAAGTGTAGGGAGAAATTTTAAAACATAAAAAAAAATCAATGATAGCTAATTACCCATCATTATAAAGCTCTGAAGTGTGAGCTTTTTCTATTAAAAAAAAAAAAGCAGGGTTAGATTGGCTCCAAGTACATGTAATACACACACACATAAGGGTTTCGACTTGCTGTTGAGACCTGTTTAATTAGATAGCACTCCAGTAAATCAAAAAGCTCTTTGAATGAAGCCTACATCATACTACTTTTCTCTTTTCTGGAATGACGTCAAACCAGTTAAGTAAAGGATAGGCTTAATCTTAAAATTTTGCTGAGCAGGTAAAAACCACTGAGAAATACTAGAGTGAGCAGAATAATGCCAGGGAAAATCAGCTTCAATCTTCTTATCCATTTGAAAAAAGAAAAGAAAAGCCACAAATCCTCCCATCATGTCACTTCTATCCCATCCTTTACACATAGAACACATTTTGTCCCTTCCTTAATTCCATCCCAGGTTATAGTCCCTGAAAGGATGAAACACACATATAGCAACCAAACACCATTGCACAGAAACTATCCTAGCAGGGTGCAATTAATCCCCAAAATGGTTTATGCAATACTGGCGTAACATCGTTTAGACATTGTTTCATCCAAAGGAGAATGTGGCAAATGCAAGCTTCATATAGATTCACCCATCAACAAGCAATAATTGTCTGCAAGAGGTCCTTGTCAAGTGTACATCTGAAAAAGACTTGCGTGTGAAATGGCCTTTCCCTAGTCTCAACCTGAAATTGTCTAATCATTAAAGTCAAGAATTGGAAGGAAAAGCTGAACCAACCAAATATATTATATTTATATATATATATATATATATATATATATATATATATATACACATATACATATATACACATATACATATACACACACACACACACACACACACACACACACACTGATATTAATAGGTTGCTGCTACTGTTATAAACTATCCTAAAATATGACTGAATGTCAATACAGAAACATTTATTCAAAACCTGCAGTGTGTGTATTTATTTCTGTGGTGTCATCAGTGTGCATGAGTGCATGACAGAGTACAAGTATGTATTTTTAATGTTTCATTTGTTGTTTATGACTGCTTTTGTTATGTATTTCCTCCATATTTTCCATGGGGCAAGCTGCCTTGAGCATCATCAGAACTGCAGAAAGGCAGCATACAAATAACATTATGTACATATTATGTTAAAGTGACTCAGTAAACACCACGCAAGAACAGAAACAATTCTGAGTCCTACGGTTCTCTCCTGCTACATTTCACAAGCATTACCATTTCCGCCCTCGTAGTTCATTAACTTAACGGCTTTATCAAGGTGGGACTGAAGGAATGCTTCCACAATACAGACAAACTAATATGAGTCAGCCACAGTGAGCTGCCGAATACTTACATCGCTCTTCCTAAACTTTGCTTTCAAGCTCTTCATGCTTATTCCATTCAAAGTTCTAAACCTTATGCGTCTTCAACACCTAAACAAAAAGGAGAGAGGAAAATAAGTTCCATTATACGTTCCATATACATGCAGCAGGCATCAGCAACACACTCTTTAAACTGCAGCATATGGGTAGATTCTGAACAAAAGATGCTGTCTCATAAATATCTGTGAAATCCCCCTATTAAGCAGCACTGGTGGGCATAGTAAGTACAGAAGAGCACCAAGAACACCTTTGCAATCCGTTCCCCAGGCACTTGCAGCCCTGATCCTTAGATCGCAAGGAAAGCACTTCTGAAAACTGAAAGGAAGAGAGGTTTCCCAAACTGTGAACCGCCAGTGCTCCATAAGCTTCAGTCAGGTAGTCTGCTATGTGTCTGTGGATCTGTGGTTCAAGTTGGGATATGCGTATCCATTGCACTGAATAGTCATATCGATTCTGAATTGTATTTTTTGTTGCTTCTTTTAGTTCTTATTACAATTTGAATTCTGTGGAATTTCAATTGCTATAACAGGCAGAAAAATAACTAAGTATACCTGAAGGAGCATCTCCACCCCCATTGTTCTGCCCAGACACTGAGGTCCAGCGCCAAGAGCCTTCTGGCGGTTCCCTCACTGCGAGAAGCTAAGCTACAGGGAACCAAGTAGAGGGCCTTCTTGGTAGTGGCGCCTGCCCTGTGGAACGCCCTCCCATCAGATGTCAAAGAGATAAACAACTACCTGACATTTAGAAGACATCTGAAGGCAGCTCTGTTCAGGGAAGTTTTTAACATGTGACATTTTAATGTATTTTTAATCTTTGCTGGAAGCCGCCCAGAGTAGCTAGGGAGACCCAGCCAGATGGGCGGGGTACAAATAATAAATTATTATTATTATTATTATTATTATTATTATTATTATCACTAGGTGGTCCACTAAGATCCTCAACAAGTTCCAAGAGGTCCATGGAAGAGGAGGAATGTTTGGGAACCACCGGCTTGGAAGCCCAATCCCTCCAAAGCAAGAATCCCACTGGGAGGGCAGTGGGAGCCACAGAAATGTTGTGCAGTACTGTGACACTACACAAGATTATCTTGCCATTCACTGACGCCATACGAGTGGTCAGAAACAGCAATCTCCAATGTTTGCACAACTTGCCAATTTCAGTTGCGGATTGAATTTTATACAACGGATACCAAGGAACCACTGTGAACTTAGATGTGGGGAAGGGGGTGAGAATGGAAAAAAGACATGAGTTGTTGCCCATTAAAATAAAAAGAATTACTGCCTAATAAGGGGACAAACAGCCCCCAATGATTGACTGGAGAACTGAGGCCAACCTAAGCTCTTTGATGTGCATGACACAGGCGTTCACACCTACAGTTAAAATGTGACTCTTCCCAGGGCTGCAAACCAGTGATGGCTGTGGCGAAAGCAACAGGTGCGACTCTTACTTTTGCACAGTGGTGTACATTCCAGCCATACAAAATTCAGAGGTTTATACACACATATCTCTCTCTATCCAGGAAAGCAAGAGGCATTATTGCTGAACAGGACACATTACAGCCAGGCAACAGCATGGGGTGCAGGGAGGAGCGGGGCCTCCAGGTCCCCCAGCCCTGATCCAAAACATGTAGCATAAGAAACATCTGTGCAGGTCTTCAGAAACTAAGGGATGCCCAAGTCTGCTGAGTCATCCTTAAGTAGTTACACTGCCGGAAAGACAGCGTCATTGCAGAGTCAGAAATACACACAAACACACACACCCCACAGAAGTTGCATTTAAGTGTAAACCTCCACGCCAAAAGAATAAAAGAGTGCATTGTGCAACCTTGCAAATGCCTTTGCTGAGAGGTTATTCCTGTTCCTCCATCAAAAATAAAACGCCACATTAAGTTAAACACACCAGTACCAGTCAAGTGCCACTTGGCAAAGAAACCCCTTATTCATGAACAGCAAAGCTAACAAGGATAATTCAGTGAAACTAAAAACCCAGTAAACTTCTTGTGCTGCTGCTTCTTTAAAGGAGCCTCTAAAAGGAGAAAGAAACTTAAAAATATGAAAGCTGGGAGTGAGGGTGGGGTGGGGGGTAAAAGACGGGAGACTGGATGCATGCTGAATTCTCAGGAATGGTTTACACATGCATGTACTGTACATAACTGGATTTCCTCTACACTTGGGATGTCCTGTTGCTGAATATGCAAAGTGACAAGACCAGGAGGGAGAAACCACGAGCCCTTTTCTGGTGTTCATGTTAAGTGTTCAGCATGCAAAGGGGGCTTGCAAGGGCAAGCGCTAACTTTGGACCCCCCTCCAGAGCCATTTGTATCAGACTCCAACCCACGCAGGGAAAGCAGGGCACCTGATGCAGAAAGCTCTGGAGAGAGTTTTGGAGCTACTTGCAGGAAGTCAATGTTGTACAGTGGCTAGAACCAGGGAGATCTGGATACAAAATGGGGGTGGTCCCCACAACCATCACAGACTTTCTCCTTGGGGCAAATGAAAAATAAAATAAAGCAGCCCTGAAATGTTTCAAGAGTGTCTTGATGCTTTGGGGAGGAAGATGTGCTGCTTTGAAGACTAATGTGGCTTGACCAAATTGTGAATTTGTAAATAGGGAGCAAATGTCTCCAGGGCTGTCTTTCCACCACTACCCCAAGACTCTCCCAAGTCCACACTCCTCACTGGCTCTCCCTCTGTGCCCTCCTTGAGTACATGCCCGAAAAGTGTGCTGCAATAATGCCTCCTGCTTGCCTGCATGGAAGGAGGACGGAGATATGTCTATGATGTTGGTACCTCTGCCTTTTCCCTGACTGGAATGTAACCAACCCTACAAAAGGAAAGAGTCACATCCTTTCCGCACCTACATTTGCCCCTGGCCACATCCATCAGTGGCATGCAGCCCCTGAAACGTTATCCAGGAGGGAAAGCAGCCTTCAGGCAGAAAAACATTCCCCACCCCTGTTGTGGATGGATAAATAGTAGTAGTAATAGTAATTTATTATTTGTACCCCGCCCATCTGGCTGGGCCTCCTGAGCCACTCTGGGCGGCTTCCAACAAAGATTAAAAATACATTAAAATGTCACACATTAAAAACTTCCCTGAACAGGGCTGCCTTCAAATGTCTTCTAAATGTCAGGTAGTTGTTTATCTCTTTGACATCTGATGGGAGGGCGTTCCACAGGGCTGGTGCCACTACCAAGAAGGCCCTCTGCCTGGTTCCCTGTAGCTTAGCTTCTTGCAGTGAGGGAACCACCAGAAGGCCCTTGGCGCTGGACCTCAGTGTCTTGGCAGAACAATGGGGGTGGAGATGCTCCTTCAGGTATACTGGGCCGAGGCCGTTTAGGGCTTTAAAGGTCAACACCAACACTTTGAATTGTGCTCGGAAACATACTGCGGAAACACCTGCATTGCTGTGGTAAAGCTAAGCGGGATCCAGTATGGTTTCAAATTGGATGGGGGACTGCAGATTGAGATTTCTGCACTGCAGGGAATTGGAATTAAGATGACCCTTGGAGTCCCTCCCAACTCTACAGTTCCATGATTCGTAAGTCTCTAGTACTTTTCCCTCTTGAAAGAAAAACTGACTCTGCACTGGCTGCCTTTGGCTCCTACTGCTCTGGCATGACCAAGAAACTGAACCCAGCGTGCAGCACCAAGAGCTACCTTGCTTTTCATAGCTCAAGATCACTAGGAACAGGATTAGCCCTTCCTCCTGTGGTCTTCCCCAAGGGCATCAATTTCATGCCTCCCATATAAATGAATGGTTTCCATTCATTCCTAAGGGTGGAAAGTAGCCCCACAAAAAGCCCTTACACTGCATGTGAGCTGCTAGTCATAAACTGCAGATTTTGCTAGTCAAATAGAAGAGGGTTGGATTCCCAAGCTCAAGAATACAGATATGACCTGGACATTTTCCTGTTATCCTCCTAATGCAGAGACAACAAAAACATTCAAGGTTAGAATGAGTGCTTCATTATTCCCATGATCTTCCAGCGCCAGAAGACAGACAATAATGGACAGCTCTCTGTGTATGCATTAGTGAGATATGCTCCTAAAGAATTCAATTCTGCCAGTATTAAGAGAGAGAGATCAGATCAGTGTATTAAGCCTTGCAGGACCAGGGCAAATCCACATTTGCCAAAGAAAATGAAATAATCCTGAATGTTCAAAGAACTACAAAACACAGGAATAGCTACAGCAATTAATCAAGAGGTACTTCTGCAGGCTGAAAAGAAGGTCAACACCAACATCATTACACTTTGGTCAATTTAATAAAACACATGCAACTTCAGAGGAAAGGAGTAAATGCAGTATTATGTACAGAAATCCACTGACCCTCTCACATCAAAATCAAAACAACAGTTTTGTTGTTTGCTTCAGTTTTTAAAAATGCACCAAAACCGCACTAACTTCTCCTACCAAAGGCAACTAAAACACAATGCGCTTTTAAAAAAAAAGAAAAAAGCATGGAATACACTTCCCTCTAGGAAAAAGCATAAACTCCATTCTGCAGTGGAACAGATTTGTATGCAAAACTACGGTAACAAGCACATGACTGTCATGTTTTTTCTTCAAAGAAAAGTCCAGTAGACAAGAAATGTACAAGAGTTTGAAGCAACCCTTAGCGCAGAGCTTTCCAAACTTTTCATGTTGGTGACACACATTTTAGACATGCATCATTTCGTGACACAGTAATTTAGTTCTACATCATTTCACAACACAGTAATTCAGTTTTACTAGCAAACCAGAGGTTAAACTAACTGCTTTCCAATCCTGGAAGGAGTGTGCCGAACATTCACGCGACACACCTACACACTGCAGCCAACACTAACGTGTCATGACACACAGTTAGGAAAGCTCTGCCTTAGCAGATCAATGTCCTAAGATGGTTGTTAACAGAAGCCTTCGCAAAGAAGCAACCCTAAAATGAACTATAGTGAAGCCTCATTAAGCCAGGTAGATACTGGGTATAGGATGGGGTGAAGTGGAGCAATGTTTAAAAGATACACCTAACCAAATGCCCAGGAACAAATGTAGTGTGTCCACAGAGGTTACAGCACACAGCAGTTGCTCCTATTCTGTTTAGGAAAGCACTTTCACAAATTTCCATATGTATCTCCAACTGGGTGGGAATGAATACTGCATGTACAACTGTACCCTCTCGTGTGGCAGGTAGTGACACAAGCACATCATCACTGCAGAGAAGGAGAAGGGGTGCCTCTTCCCTGCCAAACAGTTGATGGGATCAACTGTAATCATTTTAGAAGTGTTCTGTGGTGACAGTTTCAGGTGGCTTGGGCACACTCCTTTGTACAATGGATGGGAGACAACTAATACATTCAGTTAGCACACCGCTTGCGCAACATAACATTCCCTCCCCTCTCCTCACCCCTCAGGCACCCCATGCCCTCACCAAATCTGCTCCAGAGGGTTGGGGGCCCAGAACAGATTTAAGGGACATGGGTGGGGGGAGTTTTACTGCACAAGCAGAAATCCTTGGATTGATGGGACACTGTATGTACACTGTGTATAACAGGGCTCATACTGAATTCTAGCTACAGAGATGAATTTGCTCACATTTCCTATTAATTTAAACTAGCATAAAACAAAGGATCTTCACAACTGGCTCCCATAGGTGGGGAAACAGTAGCCCTCCAGATCTACTGGAGAGTCACTGACATTCACAATTCAGACAATGCTAAGCTAGGTAACACTGTGGTTTGATCTGGTATAAGGCAGCTTTCATATATTCCTACAGGAACTGCTGGATTACAATTCCCATCAGCTCCAGACAGCAGGTCCAGAGGTGACAATGTTAGTTCCTTCAGGGAAGATCCACACATCCATTTTGAAATGGGGCTGCCAGACACATGATGCAAGCCCTTTGCAGGCACTGCAAGGCCCATCTCAAGGGGCTGGTAGGATCTTGGTCCTCTTCTAGTTCCCTTCACAAGCAGGTTTATCATGCTGGCTGGTTTATGAAAACCACCTTTTGGAAGTACTATGATAATACATTTGAAATTCCAAATCTAGACAATGCATTCAACAATGAGTGCTTATTTGCTTCCTGAACTTAGTGGAGAGGGTGGCACACCACCTGCATCAATTTTCTGTGTCACCGATGGGGGGGGGGGGACTTTTTTCCAAAGAGAGAGTCAACTCACTCAGTTAACACAAGGAAAAGCCAACTATCCCCCCTTGCAAAAGGTCAGAGTAAGAATTCTTCCAGAGATCTGCCTTCCCCTCCAGCACAGCTTCTCCTTTAGCTTCATAAAACGTTAACTCTTTTTCTGAGCCACTAACCCAGTTTTTATCTTCAGATGTAAGTTCTGCTGACAGTCTGGGCTGCTCCATCAATTAGCCACAGGCTCACTCTTGCGCTGCTTGAGATTACTCTACTGACAACCTGAATATCCAGCCTTGTCCAATCCATCACACAGCCACCCTCCAGTCAAACTAAAGAAGAAACATTCGACCAAAACCTATAAAGTATACTTTATAGTCAGCCATTGCTCATTTTCATCTTAAGAATGCACAATACCTAAGGGAGGAAGGTAGACCTTGCTGCTTTTTCTCAGCCATTTGCTATCCACTTTGTACTATTAAATGATTATCTACTTTATTTGGGTTTGTTATTTCAGACAATGTTCAAAATCCCCCAGGCGCCAGGAGTGTTTTGCCACTGGCGTGGGTCCAATTGTGACCACATGGAGATCTCTAGATGCCAGGCTGGTGGTTGACTTTGCCATCTGGCTGGGCCCCCCACCTATCTTGAACAGGTAAGCAGAATTGCGTTTATATCCCACCCTTTGGTCCACCCCCCTCCTCACTTAATCCCCACAACAACCCTGTGAGGTAGGTTAAGAGGCTGTGACTGGCCCAAGGTCACCCAGTGAGCTTCATGACTGAGTGGGGATTCAAACCCTGATCTCCCAGGTCCTAGTCCAACACTCTAACCACCACACCAGCTCCCTAGAGCACTTCTGCTATGGGGCAGCTCTAGGTAGATAAATATGGGGGAACAATATGTCACTTCAAGAAGGTTCTGAAATATTTTTCTTTGAAGCTTGAATTTGTTTTATTTGATGTTTTAATGGGTTGCAAACTACTTTGAGTTTTTTAAAGTATAAAGTTGTATAGAAATGAAATTATTATAAATAATAACTGTCCAGACTCCCTGGAAACCTCTGAAATCGGCTCTCCTGCCTGCTAAGCTCATTAGAGTTAGTTCTGTCTTCTGGGGTAGTAGAAAGCAAGACTACTTTTTTTTTCTTTTTAAGTATCCTTCAGTCCAGAGATATGGAACCTGTGGTCCTGCAGATGTTGCTGGATGAACTCCATCCTTCCTGGCCATCAGCTATGCCAGCCAGGTCTGATGGGAGTTGGGAGTTCATGCCTCTCTCCATCCTTCTTGAAGACCACAATTCTCACCCAAGTACACAGCTTGGACACAGGCACTTAAGATCCATCACTGAGTATTGCAACCCAGCTTGCCAAAGGGGAAGAAAGGCTGAAAATTAGCAATAAATAGGAGGCATTTCTGCAAACCTAACTGAAGCAGGACTCAAGGGGCCACATCTAGCCCACAGGCCCCCAATGTATAGGCTCAAGCTGAGCAAATCAAATTATCTGTATCATTCAAATGCCACAGCCCCCGCCTCACACAGCTTTCATGGAGCCAATTAGCTATCATAATGAACCACAGGTTTCACCTTGACTATTGAATCATGAGTATGCCTGAAGGATGATGTACCAGAACCAAATTAACATTTCCAAGGCAGGGGATCCTGCTATTTTAACTCTCTCTAGTGCATGAAACCCCTGCGTCTCTTTCCTAGCAACTGATAGCTTTGTCAGTGATTGTTTGGGAGCAGTCCCAGAACGGAGGAGTCACTACTTAGCAGGCTGCATCTTTACTATCCGTCTTTTTACATTATTCTAAAAGAGGGCTGGGGAAGTTCAGGTCCAGAGGTCATATGCAGCCCTCTCCCCAGGTCACCACACTCACTGGCCCCACTGGGAACTCCAGGTGTTTTTGCAGAGTTAAAAAACATTCTTGAATCTGCTAACACCTCTTGTTTGTTTGGATGGAGCAAAGAGAGAGGTGTATGCCTGGTCCACTGTCCTGAGTGACAGTGGTGAGCCCTCAAAGTGAAAAGATGTCCCCACCCCTGTTCAAAGTTGTGTATCTTAATAGCATGTACGTCAGTAGATCAGTACACTGCAATTAGCAACAGTTTGTACTAGTACTCCATTGAAGTTTGCTTTTTAAAATGTATCCATTTAGAAAAGTATTTCAATAATAAGCAGTGGCCTGAGCACCAATATGGAAGGGGAGAGGAAATGTGGATGAAGTGCAACAGTTTCTCCCTACCAGAAAGAAACTTTACACACACATCAGAAGTTACAAGGACCTATTTTGTCTGGCATATGGTTATTCCAAGATCAATGATAGCTATTAGAAGACTTGCTCCATTCACAATATTCTTGCAAATGTACTACTCCCTTTTAGCCTCACTGTCATTTTAAAGTGCTACATTTGCCAACCATGAAGTACAATATCTGGCTCAGCACCAAAGTGCAAGGTGAAAGGATGGTTGAAAGCTATCCAATCAAGCGTCCTTGTTCCTTTGTATTCCACCGATCATCAAGAATCTGGCTGTCTGTGCAAAATCTTATATGCACTTTCAATGGCTTCTAACAGCCAGAAGGCAGCAAGTGCTTTCTCTTGCACCTTCTGATGGAGGCATTTACATGGTGCTGCCATACTTATAGGGAATATAGCTACCTAAGCACGCTCATTTTAAAGTAATGGAAGAAGGTAGTGTTTGCTGCCTTCATATGTAAGCATAACCTAAGTTTTTATTTAACAAACAATACAAATTGTACAGCTAGACTCAGATAATGAAGTTCTCATATACCACAGTAACCTTTGGATTCAACATCTACAGGAAAAGTTCCACATGGAATTACTTAATGGGCCTTTTTACATTACATGCTTAGGTGTACACTTGGAAAAATACAGTGCGGGAAAGTGATAAAAAGGTTTCTGAAAATATCTGTGTTATAATGTCTGAGTGCAATTGGCCTCACCCTACTGGGTGCAAATCCACGTTACTTAACACAATGTGTAAAATGAGACTCCTACCTCTCCAATCATAACAGCCCACAATGCAATGGTTAATTTGGGTTACAACCTGCAACAAATCCCCCCAAACTTTCACTGGTGACACTCAAATCTTGATCAAGTGATGCCGCCTTTGAAATAAATCCATTCTAATGCACAGGAGGGACACGGGTGGCACTGTGGGTTAAACCACAGAGCGTAGGACTTGCCAATCAGAAGGTTGGCGGTTCGAATCCCCAGGACGGGTTGAGCTCCTGTTGCTCGGTCCCTGCTCCTGCCCACCTGCTCCTGCCCACGTCAAAGTGCAAGTAGATAAATAGGTACTGCTGCGGCGGGAAGGTAAACGGTGTTTCTGTGCGCTGTTCTGGTTCGCCAGAAGCGGCTTAGTCATGCTGGCCACATGACCCAGAAGCTGTATGCCGGCTCCCTTGGCCTGTAAAGCGAGATGAGCGCCACAACCCCAGAGTCGCTACGAATGGACCTAATGGTCAGGGGTCCCTTTACCTTTAATGCACAGGAAGGGCCATAACTCAGAGGCAGAGCATCTGTTTTGCATGCAAAAGGTCACAGGTTGAATCCTTGGCATCTCTAGGTAAAGTTGGGAATGTCTCCTCTGAAATCTTTGAGAGCCGCTACCAGTACTTGGCTAATAAGACCAGTAGTCCAACAACTTCACATGTAACCTGTTGCAGGAAAGGGGAACCTGTGGCCCTCCATATGTTGGTGGATTCCAACTCTCATCAGCCCTAACCAGCTTGACCAAAGGCCAAGGACGGTAGAGTTGGTGTCCAATAGATCAGTCGGTAGAGCACAAGAATCTTAATCTCAGGTTGATGGGTTTGAGCCCCACCTTGGGCAGTGCAGGGGGACTGGACTAGATGACCCTCTTGGCCCCTTCCAACTCTACAATTCTATGATTCTCAACATCTGAAAGATTGCAGGTTAGCTACCACTAACTAGGGAAAAGCCACCCTGCAATCAAAAGTTGCAGGTGTTGCCAGTTTATAAATACAACCCTGAAAGAAAAAAAAACTACTTTTGTACTTCTTTATCCAAGAATGGCATTTTTTAACATTTCCCACCAGGCAAGTAAAGCTAGAAATAGATTCTCACACCTTACTGGCACAGCCCACAGCACGTTGTGAGCTAGAGTACAAGGGTAGATTTTCATCGATGTTAATGGTTCCCGTCATTTCATATGTTGAATCTTTTTATTATCCAGTAAATTATGCTCACAACTCATCAGTGTGGAACTGGTACACATAGGTAAAATCTCCCTTTTTAAAAAAAACCACCACAAACAAGCTCACCACATTAGAAATTTAAGCATAAGTACCTTGAAAAAGATAAATCCCCTTAGGAGGTGTGAAAAATCCACCAGCTTACCCTGAGCATATCCCTCCAATGGGATATTTTCTTCCACTCTCAAAAAAAATTAAATAAAATCCTGCTTTGAGGATACCTTGGCAGCAGGAGGGAAACCCAAAGATTTTGATTTCTTTAGCCTTTTCAGCTTACCCAGTGATTATGACTCACATGTAAGCTGCGGAGCTGTCAACTTTCCAAAGCCCTGGTGGGTCTAGACCACAGCAATGAGCACTTATGGGATGGAGGGGGAGAGGAGCGAAGAGGTCTTCCCCCTAAAGGTTGCGCTGAGGCGGTCTTTGGAAGGAAAACTAACTGGAGGGGACAGCTTTGTGTTGTCTGCTTGTGGGGGAAAGACAGAAAAAGAAAGAAAGGAAGGAAGAAAAAAAGAAAAAGAAAGAAAGAAAGAAAAGCTCTCTTTTCCTTCTTGGGACAGAAGGTGTCATTTCCCATCTTTTCCCCCCCGGAGGAACTCCCCCCCCCCTTTTCTCAAAGGAAAAAAAAAGGGCCTCCCATCTACCATACAACAGAAACCAAAAGCTGATTTGAAGCATAAGGAGAGAAAAAGAGAGAGAGATGGAGCACCTATAAAGCAACCCCCGCCCTTCCAGCAATCACTTCGTGGGCGTGTAATCGGCTTCTCCACAAGCCCGTTTAAACTTCAGGGACCCCAAACTGCAAGGAAACGAGCTGAGGGGAGCTCCCCGCGCGGTATTTCCCATTCCCGGACCCTTCTCCAGAGGTACCGCTTATCCTCTCTGTTACTCTCTCTTATTCCCTTGAAGCAGACCCAAGGGGAACCCCCTCCGTGTTGAAACGCACCCCGAAACACGCTTCCCGCCCCCCCGCTCGCTTTCCACCCCAAACCTTTCCTGAAGGGAGGGCGAGACAATGCTCCCATTCATAGCGCCCCCGTCTCCCTCCTCCTTGGTGCCCCCCAGCCGAGCTGCCGCGACCGGGCTCCGCGCAACAAAAGGAGAAAAGGCGCAAGGAGGGGAGGCGAGAGGGGGGAGACCGAGGCAACCTCGAAGCGGCGGGAGAAAGAGGGGTTCGCCTGGGAAGGGCGGCTTCCCAAAGGAGCGGAGATGTGAGGGGAGGAGCAGGAGAAAAGTTCGAGCCGGGCGCGCACGCTGCACTCACCCCATGGAGGCTCCCCCTCTGCCCGGCTGGCGGGCGCGCGCACCGGCTCGGAGAGCAGAACCGGCCCAAGAAACAAAAGTTGCCTTTTTGCCCCCACCTCGAGAAACAACGGAGAGCGGCTCCGCGGCGTTGCAAGCGCCACGACGGGGCGGGCGGAGGAGGAGGGATTACATCACCACGCGCCCACGTGAACGCTGCAAATGAAGGCGCCGCCGCCGCCGCCGCTTATGTTGCTGCTGCTGCTGCCCAGCCTCGAGGGATCGACTCGCGGCGCCGGCTCTGGGGCAAGAACCCAACATTCTGGAGGTGGGTCACGTGGGAAGGGTTCTTCTCCCCGCCTCTCCCCCCCTCAGCCAATAACCGCGCGTTCAGCTTGCGCGGCTCCCGGCCTCGCGTGGTTGCTCTCTAGCGCCCCTGGAGGCGGAGGCTCGCGGGGCTTTACCTCCGAGTAGACTCACCGAGCAGGATTGGGGGCTCTATGGGTGTTATATCGCCGCAGCTTAGGGTTTTTCACCTTCCGTTGCAGTGCCCTCCAGAAGAACTATTTACTCCAGAGTAAACAAAAAAAAAAGAAAAAAGGAAAGGAAAATATGTGTTGAAAATAAATATGAGTAAATAAATATTAAATCCGCGGGAAGCTATAAGATTATAGTTGCTTGGGAGTAAGATCCGCCTGAGTAAACAGGGACAGGAGTTTGGTTGCACAGGGATAATCCCATGCACAATTACCTGGCAGGAGTCTCCACTTACTGGGACTCGCTTCCAAGCAAACATTCTTAGGATCACTTGGCAATATAAGCCCCTTATTTGGTAGTAATTCCCATTTAAATCAACAGGGCTTACTTCTGAGTACACATGCTTAGGATCAGGCTCAGAGAAGCTTGCGATGCCATTGAGGTGATGTGTTTTGTTTTATTTGGAATAACAGACAAGGTATGTTGCATAGATGACAAGAGGTTTGAGGTTTGTTTGCTTTGTACTTGTAAGGTGGTGATCCTGTGCACACTTAAGTCACACCCTCGCAGTACACTTAAATCACATAGCTTCCCCCCAAAGATTCCTGGGAGCTGTAGTTCACCCTCACAGAGCTACAATTCCCAGTGCCCTTGACAAACTTCAGTTGCCAGGATTCTCTGGGAGGAAGTCATGTTCTGTAAATATATGGTGTGGGTACAGGGCTGCAATCCTACACACATTTATATGCAATTCCAATGGAATCAATGTGACTTCTAATTAGAGCCCTGCGAAACACCCCCACACAACTACCCTTCATCATTATGGATTCCAGAGCACAGAATTGGACTATAAGGCAGCAGCAATATTCACACTTTTGTGAGATGTGGAACATCAAAGTGCAACTTGCTTCCACCTAAGCGGAATATTTTTCCTTTTTGTAAACCAGGTTGAAAGAGGATTTAACTGTGATCTTCTCTCAACCGCACTGGCTGCTTAGAGGCTTCCAGGCAAGGGAACCTTCGTTACATCCCAGATGGTCAGGTTCCAACATTCTCTTCTCCCAAGCGGTGAGAAAATCGAGGGACACAGCGCTTACCTAGTTTGGGTTTCGTTTGGAAGGCGGTCCCTGGGATCTAACTGGCATTCTGGAATAGTTGCATTTATTTATAAATATATACAGACAACGAAATCCACTGCCCCACATCATATCCCATGAAAAGGCAACCCACCTCCCAACAGCAGTTGTCTTACAGAGTTTCGCCCCGCCCTGCCCGTCAATTCCTGCATTAGGCCCCCATCAACTGTGTGCACTACAAAGACCTACTGCTGGCTATAACTTCCTACAAGTCTCTTCTGCAGGAACTGCAAATACCTAGTTATGTTCCACAGAAAAGCAACTGACAGATGTACTATGATATTCCTTACTGCATGATCCTCCTCACTTTAGAGCTCCTCACAGCTCTGACAAATCCTTTATTTTTAACATTTCGTTATGGAAACCTTGGACTCATCGACTGCTTATTCCGCAAGCCCTCAAGTGTCTCCCACGGGACGTGCCTAGATATCTTCCCAATCTGCCATTTGTATAGTGTGCTTGCCGAGAAAAGCATTCGATGGTCTAATCAGTGAGAACTTCCTCCAGACACCCATGTGGTGATCAGAGTAACCACAATCACTGTACTACAGTGACCACACTCCAGTATCAGGGGAAGTGCACTTACTTACACAATCACTCTGTATATTACACAGCAACCTTTTGCTCAAGCCCGCAAGAAGCCAGAAACTAAACACAAAAGCCAACAATTCTCTCTTCCTAGAAACTGTTACCCTCTGGCATACTCTCTCTGAGCACTGAGGTTCTATATAGACCATATTTCTCCTAGAAACATGTCCCCCCAGCCTGCTGTTAAAAGAAATGCAAAGACACAGGAGATTCAATTATGGATCTCCAAAGCCTTCGTTTCCCCTGTTCATTAGGATGCAGTGTTTTCACTTCAAGCAGGCTCTGTGGTGTAGGCTGCAATTTTGCACGAGAACAGAAATGCACACAATTTGGTTATTGGGTGCAGAATCCAGTGACAGAACTTGGCTTTTTAAAATAACAATGAACACACAAAAACAATGTATTTCTCCCAGTTTGGGCAGCAAAGACGGGAAACAGCTTGTGAAATTCCTTGTGAGATGTTTGAAGCCAGAGACGCCCCAGCAGCATTTTTTCAGGGGTTGGAGTTCAGCACCATGAACCTCTTTCCCCGTCCCCAAAGCAGACATGAGTTGCAATCCTATGCATACCTCTTTAGGAAGAATCTCCGCTGAAATTAATGGAACATACTTCTTGAGTAACCATGCTGCAAATTATGCAAAATAGTCAAATGTATCAAAACACTTAATTTGCATAATTTGCACCGGTTGCAGAATTTAAGTCACCTTGGTGCAGAATCCTAGGGGTATTTTTAGCTCACACAGTCCTGACTGCAACCATGTAGCAAACAAAATGCTACTCAAAATACAAAAGGGAAACCTCTGGTTGATACTGAAGGATTATGCTAATTTCTCTTTTTCCCATATACAGTGGTACCTCGGGTTAAGAACTTAATTCGTTCTTGAGGTCCATTCTTAACCTGAAACTGTTCTTAACCTGAAGCACCACTTTAGCTAATGGGGCCTCCCGCTGCTGCCGCACCGCTGGAGCACAATTTCTGTTCTCATCCTGAAGCAAAGTTCTTAACCCGAGGTACTACGGGACCGCCTCTCCTGGTATGCCCCACAGAGAAACTTACGGTCTTCAAATAAAAACATCTTGAAGGTCCCAGGCCACAGAGAAGTTAGGCTGGCCTCAACTAGAGCCAGGGCTTTTTCGGCTGTGGCTCCGATCTGGTGGAACACTCTGTCACAAGAGACTAGGGCCCTGCGGGACTTGACATCTTTCCGCAGGGCCTGCAAGACAGAGCTGTTCCACCAGGCCTTTGGCCAGGGCACAGCCTGACTCCCTCCCTCAGCAATCTTCGCGGAGCTCTGGCCCAATGGTTGCCAGTGGCTTGATTTGAATTAATTTTATAATGAATGATTTTAGAGTGTTGTTTGTGCTGTACTTTTGTACTGTTTTATTGTTGTTAGCTGCCCTGAGCCCGGCTTCGGCTGGGGAGGGCAGGATATAAATACTATTATTATTATTACTATTATTATTATTATTATTACTACTACTACTACTATTACTATTACTATTTCTGGGTTAGCAGAGTCTGTAACCTGAAGCATCTGTAACCCGAGGTACCACTGTAGTCCTAAATCTATATATTGTGTTGTTGGAATGGTTCAGAACGTTCAGTTGCTCAGTTTACAGTTTGTAGTCTGATTTCTGTGAAGTAAGGAAAAGTTGCCAGTTTGGATTGGATTAAAATCACAAATATTATTTACAGGGTAGACCAGTGGCTGTAAAGGCATTCCACAATTTAGCTAAGGGACAGTGAGCTGCCCAGAGGCAAAGTGCCTGAAGCCAAGGGTGCAGGTTAGGTAATGGAAAGAAATGGGTCAAAAATAAAGAAATGGGAAGGAAAGATTGGTGGAAAAGGAAGCTGAGGTGCAGAGCAGAGAAAACTCTGGCACGAAAGGAGAGAGTGGACTCTCAACATGGGCGTAGGCAGGACTTTTGTTGGGGGGGCAGGAATTTTGTTGGGGGAGCAGAAAACCGATGTGATTGGTCAGTTAGTTAAGTATGTCTATTATTTTACTTGATCGGGGGGGGCAGCTGCCCCCCTGCCCCAGTCTGGCTATGCCCATGACTCTCAAGGAAGTTCTCAGTGCTTAAGTTCAGTGGGAGGATGAGGGGTTTCCTCCTGAGGAGACTGGTTTGAAAACAAAATGGAGTCTGAAGGAAGTGGGACAAAGTAGGAGGTTCAAATAAAGCAGGAACCTGAGGAGATAAAGTATAGGGAAGGCACATAGCTGAATAAGTGAGAAGTCAAGGAGAAAACAGCTCCTGGGGCAAAGCTTTGCAGAAGGCCCATCAAAAGGAGCTGCTTTTTATGAGAGGAAGGAAATGAGCAGGCAATGGAGGAAGCTCAGGAGGTAGTGGTCAGAGAGCTGCTCCATCTAGATTTGAGATTCTGACAGGGATTTTGCCTTTTGTGGTTCCTGCTGTCACTGCAAAACTGTGACATACAATCCAGAGGAAGGAGAAAAGGTCGAGAAGCAGTGGGTGGCGGTAGGACTAAGTTTCACATCTGCACAATTCTTTGGCTGTAGGCTCTGAGTAATACTGTGTAACTCCACCAGGTCCTAAGAAGTATGAGATTTGTAATAGCCCATACAAAATTGAGAAACGCTCTGAAACTCCTTTGTTGCAGAGCACTTGAGGGAAGCACTCATGCCTGTATCATGTGAGTAATGATGTTAATGCCAGGAACAACACAAAAATCATTTGCGATAAGTGCACAGCAACAATGGAACCAAGGTGGGGGTGAGGGTAAGCCATCAGGCCTGTAAGTAAACTTTCTCTTGCAGGTTTCTTGAAGAAGAACAATGGGTAAGGATTAGCAAGACAAGCCATTCATCTTTGGTTTAAAATAATAATTCCTGAACGACCAGTCCAGCAAGAGAGTTTAGGATTAAACAACGAAGCAGAGAAGTTGTGCAAGATCCTGCCCTCTTTTGCAAACATTTTCTAGAACGAGCTGCGATTTGTTTCTTGCTATCTGGCCAAAAAAGGAAAACCGGGAGTTAGAAACAACAAAGAAAGGAATAAAGGAATAACAAATAAGCCTAGTTCTGCAATCAGAATAAGAACCAGGTCAGTCCTAGTTGGCAAAACATCTACAAAAAGTAAAAAGGAATTGTTAAGGGGAGGGGGATAAGTTTATTTTATTTTTTGAAAATCACAGGATTTGAGAGCATGGGAGGGGATTCTCGGTGGATCCTTTTGGAGACAGATGAAAACCAAGGGTTCTTCCACATTGCCTTTATGGTTGTCTAGTTCTGCCTCCAGGTTTTAAGTAAGATGCTCTCAGTGGCACCCACTTCTTCTTTTCATCACGGTGGTCCCCACTGGCAGTGCCCATTCACTTGCCTTCCCTTTGTGGGCTCAACTCACACAGCTGTCCAGAGGAAGAGGGCAAGGCCTGTGAAGAATGCTGCCCTATTGCCTCACCCTTGTTCCTCCTACCAACTGCATGCCCAGTGTCAGGAGTGTGTGCAGGAGCCAGGCCCTGTGACCAATAGGGCTTTGCAGGACTGGGGCCTTCCTAAGTTTGTTCTGGAGAGGAAAGGCACGGCTGCACAGGTGAGACCACTTGGTAACTCACTGCACCCGGTGGCAAGGGATATAAGGTCAGCATTTCCCTTCGGCTCTTTGCCGCAGCAACTCGTTTCCTGCCTTGCTGCATTTGGCTTCTTGATCCTTGGACCCTTGACTTTGTGACTCCCTGCTTCCTGACCCTCGGACCCCTGACTTCTGGACTCTCGTTCCTGCTCCCACCCTGCCATCTTGCCCCCAGTCCCGACGTCCTCACTTGGGACTTCGACCGCCCATAAACCAGACCATGATACCCAGAGATGGCAGGTGAATTAAGCAGTGACAGTACAGCTGAGGGGTGGGATGGAGCAACAAGGCCTCGAGTCTCTAGGGGTCAACGGGGGCCTCCTGCAGAGGTGTGGGCCTTGGCATGATGATGCCTGCATCTGGCACCAGACTTGTGGATGCTTCATATAAAATGAGAGCCACCAATTCCGCTGGGTCAGGGAGGGCTTTGCTTGCACTGAGGCCCTAACAAATACCTGGTCATGCCTCCTTACCTCTGTAGCTGGTTATACATTTGCAAGAAGCAACGCTTTCATAGCTGGATTACATTTTATGGCATCTGACCCGAGACCTCTTCTCATTCTGCTACTTCCTTTCAAGCACTTTTACAGCTTTGTCCTAATCGCTTAAGCTCAGGAGAACATCTTTTGGATTTCAATGTGATGAGAGGGTAGTATGCCACATGATTAGCTTTTCCACACCAACCGATGGATTCAAGTTACAAGAAAGGAGATACCTACTAAACATCAGGGGGGACTTTCTGACAGTAAGAGCTGTTCAACAGTGGGACAGGTCTCCCTCGGGAGGTTGTGGGTTCTCCTTCCTTGGAGGTTTTTAAGCAGAGGTTGGATGGCCATCTACCATGGATGTTTTGGTTGAGTTTCCTGCATTGCAGGTGGTTGGACTAGATTACCCTTGGGTATCCCTTCAAATTCTACGTTTTTTTTTATTCTGTGGTTTCAAGGCAAGAAGAACCTCTAACCTTCAAGGTAATAGATGGATGTGCTTTAAAAAATCTGTGCACACTTTGCTGGAACTGAAAGTGCTAGCCTATCCAATGTCCGGAGGCACTGAAAGCATTTTGTAATGAACGGGAATGCTCTTAGACATAGACATAGAATTGTAGAATTGGAAGGGACCCCAAGGCTCTTCTAAAATTTTCCGCTCAACGTGGGGTTTGAACGGATGACCCTGAGATTAAGAGTATCATGCTCTATTGACTGAGCTATCCTTCAGTTTTCTAAAGGAGTCTGCTGGGCTGAGTGTGGAATCAGTGGAAGTTGGAGATTGCTTTAGAGGAGGGAAAACGGGACTGAAAACAAGAACAATCACTCCCACCCACTAGCTCGCCGTTCCCATATTTATCAAAGGACAACCATCTTCACACAACACAAATCTACTCAGCGAGACCCTCCTAGTGAAGCCAAGATACCAAACGACCCTTTGTGTGAGGCTTTAAAGATGAACGCAGTTTCCCAGGAAAGGACTTGCATGAATCTCTGCCAGTCGCAGGGAATCCTCCCTCTTCTCCATAGCAACCGGGCTCCCTTAGAAACTGGCATGCCATTTCTGGCTGCAAATTATTACCCTTGGTGGAGGGAACAGCATCCGTGTGGGGATAAGATGCTGCAATTTTTAAATTCCACAGGGAGCTCCTGGCTGAGATCAACTGGATCCGGAGAACCTTGCCACAGAGAGTGTTGGCTCTCTGAGTGCCTACCTACGGCCTGCACATTCATCTTCTCCCAGGTGTTCGGCTAATTAAACAATCTATGGCCTTTTAAGCTGTGGGGCCGGGTTTATTGTTTTTGCTATTATTATTTATTAAATGTGTATACAGTGGTGCCTCGCAAGACGGAAAACCCGCAAGACGAAAGGGTTTTCTGTTTTGGAGGCGCTTCGCAAGACGAATTTCCCTATGGGCTTGCATCGCAAGACGAAAGCCCATAGGGAAATGCTGGCGGTCGGGAGCAAAGACTTTCGCCCACAGCCGGCCTTCAGAAGAGGACCTCTTCTGAAGGCCGGCGGGGGGCAAAAGTCTTTGCTCCCCCCCGCCTGCCTTCCCCCCCGCCTGCCCCGGGCGATCTTAAAATGCTGGCGGGCGGGAGCGAAGCGTTCACTGCCGACCCCCAGCATTTAAAAATCTCCCCGGGACAGCAGAGAAGTCTCTGCTGTCCCGGGGAGATTTTAAAATGCTGGGGGTTGGGAGCGAAGCGTTCGCTGCCGACCCCCAGCATTTTAAAATCTCCCCCTGTCCCGGGGAGATTTTAAAATGCTGGGGGTCGGGAGCGTTCGCTCCCGACCCCCAGCATTTTAAAACGCTGTTCCGAAGCGGGGCGGGGGGGGCGGGAACACCTGCCCCAGCCGCCCCGCTTCGGAACGCTGCTCCGAAGCAGGGTGGGGGGCGGGAACACCTTCTGAAGGCGGGCGGGGGGCGAAAGTCTTTGTCCCCCCTGCCTGCCTTCCCAGGGGCTTTTAAATCGCCCCGGACAGCGGAGAAGTCCTCCGCTGTCCGGGGCGATTTTAAAATGCCGCCCGCCAGCATTTTAAGATCGCCCGGACAGCGGAGAAGTCCTCCGCTGTCCTGGGGTTTTTTAAAATGCTGGGGGTGGGAAGAAAAGCCCTTGTCCCCCCCCCCCAGCCTTCAGAAGAGGTCCGGGGACAGACTGTCCCCGGACCTGGTCTGAAGGCGGTTTCCCTAGGAACGCATTGATTGATTTTCAATGCATTCCTATGGGAAACCGTGCATCGCAAGACGAAAAACTCGCAAGACGAAGAGACTTGCGGAACGAATTAATTTCGTCTTGCGAGGCACCACTGTACTGTCTTTCATCTGAAGATCCCTGGACGGTTCAGAACTACATTATGTATTTTTGTGCTTTAATATTATAAACCGCCCTGTGATCCTCAGGTAAAGGGCAGTATAATGTAAAGGGACCCCTGACCATTAGGTCCAGTCGTGACCGACTCTGGGATTGCGGCGCTCATCTCGCTTTATTGGCCAGGTCATGTGGCCAGCATGACTAAGCCGCTTCTGGCGAACCAGAGCAGCGCACGGAAACAGTGTTTACCTTCCTGCCAGAGCGGTACCCATTTATCTACTTGCAATTTGACGTGCTTTCGAACTGCTAGGTTGGCAGGAGAAAGGGCAGTACAGAAACTAACTAACTAACTAACTAACTAACTAACATAGGGCTGCCAGGACTTGGTCCAGAGGTAATGCTTTGTCTCTTTAACTCTAATACACCAAGGAGCTGGGCAGCCTCTGTCCCTGACATCTTGTTATCCCATTGGTCCTTTCACCCAAGCTCCTCCTTCACCTGTTGGAGAAAGACAGACATTACCTTTCCCCCGTGACAGGGCAGGCAAAAGTACCAGGAGAGCCACTGGATGGGAGGGGAAGCAGCTGCCCACATTCTCAATGCCTTCAGACCAGGGATGGGGGAGAATTTCAAGTCAGTTCACATTTAAAGGCAAAGCTACCAAGCCTGCTGTTTCCAGAATAGTATGCACACTTCAGCACAACCGCCCTTTGAAATTCACACCACTCTGAATTTTGCAGGCAAGTTCTCCAGCTAAGTAAGGTTTACAAAAATTGCATATACTGTGGTAAACTGTTTGAGTCTCCTCCTTGTTTTAGCTGCAGCAGACTAGCATGGCTACGCCTCTAAAAGATATTACAAAAATATCCTATGGATGCACCCTATGCATGTTTACTTGGGAATTAAACTGAAATTAGTAATTCTTACTTCTACTAAGTATGAATAGGGTGGGCAAGAGTAAATATGCATAAGGTTGGTTGGTAAGTCCATACAAACTTAATAATAACAATAATAATAATAGAAACATTCTGTCTAGTAACCCTGGGCCTTCCAATTATTTGAGGAAGAAGAAATGCAAAATAGTATGATGGGCATCAAGATTTGCCCTGGTATAGCCTTCTCCACATGGTCTAATTTAAAAGACATTTCTGGCGCACACATACATGAGCACACACATATGCAATATACCAGATGCTCAGTGGCTCCTATAAATCTGAGCACACAGTGCCTCTCAGTTCATGGCACACCAATTGCATGAAATAGCGGCTATATACAGACCCAGATTCTTTTGCACACTGCCGCAGACCAACATTTGTGTGAGTGTGTTTGCAAATCTATACAAAGTGACCACTTCACATGACCACCCATGAGGCGGGGAATTAATAACCCCAATTTAGTCCTGTACATTCATTTCAATGGGTCTACTCTGAGTAAAATTGCATTGAATACCAGCCTAATCTTCCTTTCCCCACTGCCTTAGATTCCAAGAGTGGATGTATTTGCATTGCTGTACGATTGACAATTATTTTCTTTTAATAGTCATGCCAGAAAGGCTGGGCAGGGTGTGGGGGATTCTTAACCTTTGGCTAACATCCAAATAGCATCAGTTTACGATCTGATGTATCTTTTCTCTGAGGACTACATTTAGCCCTCGCAGGGAGATGGGGTCGGTAATCCAATACCCTTCTCCGCTCTCATCCTAATGCTCATTCCAAAGCATGTTTCATTCTTAAATTATCTTCAAAGCATACAGAGCCGTAGGGAAATAAAAGGAGAATATCGTGCTCTCTCCAAGAAACACATTAAACCTAAATCTCCACTAGACCTATCATAAGAATTAAGCATCAGAGCAAACCCCCTCAAGATAGCTTAAGGAGTTACATACAAAATTCCAGGTTCTGCTTGGGAGGAAAAAGTCACATTGGTAGGTGATCTCACAACAATTCTAGCACAGTAGAATTGTGTTGCACAGTATCACATAACATAGATGAATATGAGGGTTACTTAGGAAGCTGTCTTCCACCAAGTAAAACCATTGGTCCATCCAGTTCATTACTGACAACACTGACTGACAGCAGCTCTCCAGGATTTCAGACCTAGAGTCCCTTGTGCCCTCAGCAAGGAGCTGTATCAGCAACCCACCCATCCCACTCCACTCTGCTGAAAATTTCACTTTACCACAGGGCGAGAAGGACGGGCAGCTTCTCCCATGTTTGATCTTGCTGCAACAGGAGTGGTGTGAAGTCACACATATATGCGCCGTACACTCCATAATCTGATAGGTGCTTGTTGTGCCCCTGCGCAGGGCCAATTTTGCCAGCCCCTAGGGTCTTTCCCAGTCCTACATGAAGATGCTAGTGGAGATTGACCATTTGTCTACAAAGCATTTGTGCTGCCACTGAGCTATGAACCTGTCTGAGCTTCTGGATACAGATGGGACTGCATATTCCCATTGGGGCTGACAGATGGTGCATCAAAGTCACTCCAGATGATCTAGTTTTGGGTGCCTAGTAGGGTGGTAAAGAGCATTATATGGGGTGCAAAAATTTCATCCATGCTACATAGGACCTTAGCATAGTGCTAGATGAGCAGGAAGTATTTTGGAGGGGCACCCACTACCCCTTGGTGCAATCCTTGTGTTGTGCAATGGCCATGTGCTGGATCTTGGCACATACAATGGAACCTTGGTTCCCAAACAGCTTAGATGCTGAACAAATCCGCTCCTGAACACCGCAAACCCATAAATAATTGCTTCGGTTTGCAAATGTTTTTTGGAAGTCGAACATCCAGCATGACTTCTGAGGCTTCTGAGTGGCTGCAGGAGCTTCCTGAAGCTGTGCCTTGGTTTTTGAACCGTTTTGGGAGTCAAATGGACTCCCGGAACGGATTAAGTTCGGAAACCAAGGTTTCACTGTATGTGGTCAAGTGTCATGGACTGGCTGGAGGCAGAGAAGTGGTTGGAGGGCACCAGCTGGGGAACCTCCAACGGACTAAGGCTCAGTACCAGGGGAATGGTGGTGGGACGACCGTGAGTAGTCAGGGGGAGAAGAGGGAGCAGACCTGGAGGAGGAGGTGTCAGAAGCTGAAGAGGGAACAGGGTTTAGTGAGCAGGAAGAAGCTGCGGCAGAGAGCAGTCCAGACTCAAAGGCAGGAGAGGAGGGGAGCAGGAGACAGAAATGAGGCAGGCTGCTGAAGAATCTAGGGAGCCCCATCTGCTGCTTCCCTCCCTTCTGGTCTCCTAGAACATGCTGAGAAATGAAAAGAGTGGAGCAACAAGAAACAAGACGTTGGAGCCTTGGGCTGCTGGGGAAGGAACTGGGGAGGAGCCATTACTTCTGGTGCCAATGTTACCATCTGTATTTATGTTTGTTTAATTGACTGAAATTATCTGTCCCTCTCCCAAATCAATGTTGAAAGGCCTATGGTCTTTAAATTATTCTGATGTTTCTCATACCAACATCTTCCATTTAAAAGAATAAACATACCCCACCCCCAAAGATACCATCAACAACAGAAGCAGCTTATCCAAAATGTTGCTAAGAGGAAAAAGTTGTTCTCATTTCCACTGAAGACCACACAGCTTGCTTTCATTATAGGCTAGAGAGAGGTATAAAGAGGTGGGCAAATGGAACTCCGAGCCTCATTCTTTTTCCATTTTCTGGGAGGATTATGTATATCGCATGTCCCGAAGCATTACAGGAAAATATCAAAGGGCTAGAAAGTGGGATGCTATCCAAGATGGAGCCTTTGCATTTAAAATAGGACCTGGGGGACATCTGCACTTATATCTGAGGACAGATATAAACCTTATGTAATCCTTCTCCATCCATGAGGCTCTGCATAAGTCATTTTGCAAAGAGGCATGTAATTGCAACCAGTTACGCCAAAAGGACAGGAAAGGCTTTTCTCCTGTGTGCAGAGCAGTGGTGTAGGGGCAAATTCAGAGGTGCAGGCTCCCTTCATGAGAGTCACATTCACTCCCCCTTCTCAGATTATAATTAGGGGTGCATTACGACTGATTCAATGCAGATAATCATGTGTTGCCTATTTTCTGTGTACGTACATGGGCAAATGATTTGGAGTGCTCTGATATCTTATTTCAGAGTGACTTAAGCTGACCTCGAAGTTCCATTGCGCTTAACAGAACTTGCGCACAGAAAGCACCTTGTCTTTTCAGTGTTCCTGAGAAATAAAGTAAGCAATAAAATACAATTAAAAATCAATACGAACGGTTCATGCGATGGGCATGCCATCTCCCGTCTTCAAACCACAAATCCACAGACATGTCATGTACCACAGTTTATTTAGATAACAAAAAAAAATAAAAAGCACACTAATTGCATTTACTCCAAAACATCGCATCTAGTTTGGTCCTGATAGTAGTTAAGATGAAGTCGGGTGGGGTGACTCAGATGGCTAGTTTTTATGGAGTCTGTTTCCACTGGAAAAGAGAAAGCCCTGGCTTGGGTGTTGTCACAATAGTCTGTTTATTTGCAAAGGAATACCTAAATAGCGCAGATATTATGGAAGCTATAAAAACTAGCACAGAAGCAGGTTGTGCATGTTACCATAAAGCACCAATGCTGCAGCAAGCAAAGGCTCTAGCAGCTCAGCCAGCTGCTTGTGGCTGGAAAGCCAGACAGGATGTTTGTGACTGTTGCCATGGGAACAAAGGGGCAGTCCATTCTGTACTGAGCACCGGATGTTAGCTCAGTGTGTGTGTGTCATATGACCCGTACTGGATGTACTTGGGAGGAGTTTCTTCTTGCTGTTGTTGAGTGCAGACATGATTCTCTGTACTGATGTAAGAGGCAGAAATAAATGATGTAAATAGTTTTCTGTCTGCTTCTTTCCCCTCCCTGGGGACACCAAAGGGGAGAGAGGAAGAACGGTGTGTTCCTCTCATACATCTGAGAAGAATCGCCGGACCTCGCCTGCTTATCAGCAGAGTGGAGACGCGGGGAGGTCGACAGGAATATCTGCCGGTGCCTACGCTGTGGCACATTCCTCTGACCCAGGCAGAATTCCAACAGTGGTAGCAGAGGATGGTTTCGATCCATCGACCTCTGCATGAGAGGCTGGTGGATTGTCCTCCTCTGCTCCAAGGAGGAAGAGAAGCGTCTGAAAGAAGCCAGAGGCTCCACAGACAGCTGATGGAAAGAAGAGGTGTTTTCCAGAGCAACAAAGTTCAAGGTATGCTGCATTTCGGGCTAAAAGTGTGAACGCAGGAAGATTAATTCCCTGGTTCACGGAGCTGCGTTTCAAAGAAAACAAGAGCTCCGGGAGAAGAGGCCTGCAGCTTGAAGGCTGAAGCCTGCATTCCACAAATTTTTGTGGTAGATAAGATGTCTTATTGAAATGCATTGTTGCTAGGTAACGGTCCTGGAAAGTTACTGGCAAAGGGGCTGGACTCTGCGTGTAAGCCTGGGAAAGCGAAACAAAACCAGAGAATGTTTTGGCTACAAGGTTTACGAGCTCTTCGAAGGGACTTTTCAATAGCAGCCTGAGTTTAGCTGCCAGGTGCAAAAAGCACAAACAACTTGCAGTTTTGCTGCGTGAGAAAGGAAAAAACAACTGTTGGATTTTACAGTTTGTTTGACATTGTGAGCTGGAGGCTTGGCTTCAAGATGGATGCCAAGAAAGGGGGAGGTTTGCCTTGCCCACCTCCCTTAACCAATGACAATTATTCATCTTGGTCTGTAAAGATGAAGGCCCTGCTGCAGAATCAGAGGCTTTTTGATGTAATTGAAAACCCCATCCCTGCAGCACCAACCAGAGGTTGGGAGTCACAGAATGTAAGGGCCAGGACTGCTATAATTCTGTGTGTCTCAGATGATCAGTTGGTGCATGTTCAGCATTTAGAAAATGCGAAAGAGGTATGGGACACGCTGCGTACAACGCATCAGAGAGATGCTGGTTCTTCAGCGTTGCTGTATTTTGAGAAATTGACCAATCTGAGACTTGCGCCTGATGGAGATGTTCAAGCGCACCTGACAGAAATGAAGTTTCTGCGTCAACAGATGGTGGAACGCAATTTTCGTCTTCAGGAGGAAGTGTTTTGCTTCATGATGATAAACAGCCTTAGCCGCACCTACAAGGTTGTTGCCAGTCAGCTTGGTTCCCTACCGGCCGCGCAGCTGACCGCGGAGAGAGTTTGTGCTGTGGTCCTGAATGAACACGACAGACTTGCTGCACTGGAAGAAAAAGACAGGGGGAGGGAAGAACAGAGTTCTAATTCCCCCACTGATGATGCTACTGGGAAGCATGGTGTAGCATTGAGTGCTGTCCGATGCTACAATTGTGGACAGACTGGGCATCTACAGCGAAACTGTAAGAAGCCGCGCCAGTCAAGAGGAGCAAAGAGCAGCTCTACGAAGCCTCAGGCGTCAGGCAAAAGCCGTACCAAGTGCCAGGTGAAACCTGCAAAGGCTATGATGGCGAAAGGAACCACGCCAGATGTTGGGAACGCATTCATAATCGACACGGGCTGTACAAAACATTTGTGCCCGCACAGAGGACTGTTTTCGACGTTGAAGAAGCAAAGCTTCACTGTGAAACAGGCCAACGGTCAGGAGTTGGAAGCGACTGGAATTGGGACTGTGTATCTTGAGAGTCTGAACTTGACTATAAGTGATGTTTACCTGGTTCCAGAACTGAGATTTAATCTGCTGAGCGTGTCGCAGATTGCAAAGAAAGGACTGAAACTGTCCTATGATGCTAAAAGCTGCAAGATCTACAAAGATGGAGAACTGTTTCTTACTGCCAAAGAGAAAGATGGACTGTATTTGTTGACTTTTGATCAAAGTGATTACATGAAATGTAATTCTTCTGTTTCTAACGAAATCTCTCTTGCAGGGGTGACCAAGACCAGTGTGAGCACCAGGAAGGTGACTAAGACCAAGAAGGTCGACAGAGCATTTCAGCGGGTGTATGCTGATGTGATTGGTCCTCTAGAACCATCTAGAGGCGGTGCACGATTTTACCTTCTGTGTGTGGATTGTTTCACTAATTATTCTTGGGTTTATATGATGGAGAAACCGCAAGAAACTTTAGAAAAGTTTCAGGAGTTTTGTGACAAGGTTAAAAGTATGCATGATGCCAACATTGATTGTCTTTTCACAGATGAGAAGCAAATTTTTCTGTTGCAGAAGTTTCAGAAGTTCCTGGATGGAAAAGGGATAGACCATAAAGTTGCAGTTTCACAAGAAGCGTGGAACAGGGGGGTCTGTGTAAAAGTGAACAAAGAATTGCAAAAGGGGATGAATGCGCAATTGCTGAGTTCACATTTGCCACATGAATATTGGGCCGAATCGCTAGCGTCCTATCTTCATGTGTGGCTGAGAAAAGTCTCAACAGAGTTGGGATGTTCTCCTTTTGAGAAGCTGTTCAATAGAAAACCTTCTGTTGCCTATTTTAAGGTTTTCGGGTCTCATGTGAGAACAGAAGCTCCAGGTGGTGTAAAGAATGCCAGAGGCATTTTTGTGGGTTATGAAAAGGGTCTCTACAGAGTAATTTTGTCTGAATCTGGTCAGGTGATTCTCACAAAGTTCCTAGAGAGTGCTCCAAAGCAAGAGCGGATAGTACAGACATTTCCCACAGGAAACGATTCTGATGATGATGATGATGATGAGTTTGATCTTATTGAGTTCAGTAGTACTGATGATGACAGTGAGAGCTCAGAGAGTTCAGTTGTAACAGTCATTGAGAGGAAATCTCACACAATGGATAGACCTTCACAGGTGAAGGAAGAACCACTGATTGCTACTGGTTCTCAACAGAGTCCAAAGGTTGAACCAGTGAGCACAGAGGATCAGAACCTCTTACGTAGGTCTGAGAGAGCAACGAAGGGTGTACCACCCAAGAGGTATTCAAAGGAGTTTGCTAACCTTGCATATGTTGCTATTGTAAACGACCAAGGACAGATTGAAGCTGTGTCTGAGTCAGAGACAAAGGCACAACAGAGAGTTGTTAACCAAGGTAATGCGAAGTCACACAACCAGAGAGGTACATTGGTTAAACCAGTGGCGGGTAGTTCCAAGGGTGGAACTGAAACAACAGGGGAATGTTATAAATATAACAACTGTTTGATTTCTTCTCTGGATGACGCTTTGCTCGCAGCACACATTGATACTTTAGGGGGAGTATGTTACCATAAAGCACCAATGCTGCAGCAAGCAAAGGCTCTAGCAGCTCAGCCAGCTGCTTGTGGCTGGAAAGCCAGACAGGATGTTTGTGACTGTTGCCATGGGAACAAAGGGGCAGTCCATTCTGTACTGAGCACCGGATGTTAGCTCAGTGTGTGTGTGTCATATGACCCGTACTGGATGTACTTGGGAGGAGTTTCTTCTTGCTGTTGTTGAGTGCAGACATGATTCTCTGTACTGATGTAAGAGGCAGAAATAAATGATGTAAATAGTTTTCTGTCTGCTTCTTTCCCCTCCCTGGGGACACCAAAGGGGAGAGAGGAAGAACGGTGTGTTCCTCTCATACATCTGAGAAGAATCGCCGGACCTCGCCTGCTTATCAGCAGAGTGGAGACGCGGGGAGGTCGACAGGAATATCTGCCGGTGCCTACGCTGTGGCACATTCCTCTGACCCAGGCAGAATTCCAACAGTGCAAGCCTCAAAAGCAACAATGGCACCCTGGAATCTTACATTTATTAATTTGTTTTTATCAATTAATTTTCTATACTGTCCTTCATCCGAGGATCCCAGGGCGGTTTACAATATAAACACAGCAGCCTTCGCATTTATTGTGTTGTTGCTTCATGTGAGCCAGTTGTCCTAACACAGGGCTATACAAGGTTGTGACACACAAAGCTGAATGCTGCCCATGGCAGATGGATGAAGCGGCCTGCTTTCCCTCCCCACTCTACCTTCTCAGTCAGCAAAAACAGTGCGTTTCCTAAGCTCCTGAGCAGTCGCTATCCACTGCTGGCAGGGGGCTGGATTCCATTTTGCAGGTTATCATTTGTGGAAGCCTGCCTCAACATAAGTTTTTTATTAATTTGCCATAAAAGCAGGGACGGCAGCTCCGTACAGAGAAAGGAACATTTCTCATGCTGCTATCTCTCGGATTCCACAGATCAGCTCTAATCGATAATGTCTTTTATTACTCTAGGATGGGTTCCATAAAAACGGGATTAGACGAGGAATTCTCAGCATTGCAGCTGATCGCACTGGACAATCCCTTTAAAAAAAAATGACGCCTAGTGCCTAAAATGCCTTGTCTGAAGGCAGCCCTCCATGCCATCAAGGCTATAAATCTAACAGCTAAGGAACCCATTTGAATGCCAGGTACTGTATGCACATTTAATTAAGCTCGATTACACTAACAATTCACTTCACTGATCAGGCTGTATCCTGGAGCATATACCAGAGGAAACCCTTGCACTAAAGCTTTTCGTTGTGATCCAAATTGAATATTTCTGCAAAAGTCTGTGTGATTCTTTTTTTTGGAGGGGGGGTGTTCAGTATTTTGTGGTGCTTGAGAATCGGATGACATGCATTCGACAACTGCTTTTATCATGTAAAATCTTTCTCTTCCTTTGTCTTTCATATCTTTTTTTGTCTCTTTCCACCGCCAGCTTTTGAGTCTGTACTTCATTGCCCACATTCCCCCCGTAGCTATTTCCAGAGCCACCCCACACTGCTTATCTCTTTTGTTAGGCAGAAGGCATTAATCAATTAATCGGTGTGATTAATTAGGTAACGACAGATTAAAATGGCTTCCCTTTGTCTCCCTTTGGCAATTGCCAACCAATGTTTTTTTCTTTTGCACTCTTTTTCCCATATATGCAGAGCAGTGCTTTTTAGGTGCTTCCAGATAACCTGCTTATTGCGCATTCAGCCTGATTTGTTGGTGGGGAGGTTAGATGGTGTTGTGTCAAAGCAAGCACACTTTCCAATGCATTTCCCCACTCACTTTCCTTACCGGAAAAAAGTCTGATCTTTGGGGAAGGTGGGTTTGCTGCGCAAGATCTCCCAATCAACTTTAATTGAACAACCTGCTTTTGCAACTGAGTACCACTCAAAAAAAGGGGGGTGGCGTGGGTGGCGCTGTGGGTTAAACCACAGGGCCTAGGACTTGCCGATCAGAAGGTCGGCAGTTTGAATCCCCGCGACAGGGTGAGCTCTTGTTGCTTGGTCCCTGCTCCTGCCAACCTAGCAGTTCGAAAGCGCATCAAAGTGCAAGTAGATAAATAGGTACCACTCCAGCGGGAAGGTAAACGGTGTTTCTGTGCGCTGCTCTGGTTCGCCAGAAGCGGCTTAGTCATGCTGGCCACATGACCTGGAGGCTGTACACCGGCTCCCTCGGCCAGTAAAGCGAGATGAGCGCTGCAACCCCAGAGTCGGTCACAACTGGATCTAATGGTCAGGGGTCCCTTTACCTTTACCACTCAAAAATAGTGACAATCTGGAAATGCCCTTAGTGTCTGGAATGATAACATGGAAAGCTAATATGCATCATTGCACATAATTTTGTAAGTTGCCAAACTAGACAACGTAGCAGAGATCTGTGATTGGGTCTCTTGCCTCTTTACATGTTGGTCAGTGTCAGCTGTAGAACAAAAATGAGGGGGGGCATCCTAACTCCTTCCCCTTTTATCTTGCCAGTAAAAACCTCCATCATCCTGAAGCAACCAGTTGCCCCAATAGGGAAACAGAACATATTCAGGATGTGTTCACATTATGTTTTCCCCAACGGGGCAGAGAGGAAGGAACTTTTTGGCCCCCCCTCAATAAAAATACATGGCTGACGGAGGTTCTGCCCCCCAACAAAAGTCCTGCCTACACCCATGGGTGGGAGGAGGTGATCAGGAAAATTACAGGAGACAGGGGTAAGCATTCCTCCCCCAGAGCCATGTTCCTGGCCTGATTTATAACCCCTGCTCTTGCTATTGGTCAACACTTAAAGAAACAGGGGCTCCTGGCACCAATCTATGTTGGATTGTCTACTTTGGCCCTAGAATGAAATACAACTAGCCAAAGCATAAAAGAAAAGATGGCACTTTTTGTTGGGCTTCCAGGACAGGGCTCTATATCCCTGGCACTATATCCATACCCCCACTTCCTCCACACAAATATGCATGGCCACAGGATTGTTCAGTGTTCATTAGGGACAGGGTTTCCTCCACTGAACACCCACAAGTAGTTCATTGCTGAGCCACCAGTTGGGCCTATGATGAGGACTCACACCTCCCCAAGTAACCTACCAACCCCTCAAGTTCCTTCCCAGCACCTTTTCACCACTGGGCTTTGGCTCAACCAGAGCTCTAGCCCCACCAATGAACTTCTAACAACCACATCTCCCCAACACCTTCCCTTCCTCCTCAATTGTAAGGAACTCATCAATATTCAACTGTAAACAGCTACCTCTCCTCTCAGCTGTTCCTTATCCAACTCGTCTCCCACCCATTCTCCACCAGAAAGCCCGGCTGACCAGGGTCCTGCTTCTGCAGCCACACAGGAAGGAAGCCCAGGGGACAGTGAGGTGGTTCCTCCCACTTTTCCATGCATAATGTAGCGCACAGGGCGTTTTGTTATATTACGTTTACGGTTAAACAGTTTGCTGCCCTGACCATTTATCTCTAGGCAAACCTGACCTTTTTGTTAGGCACTAGAATTCATTAATAGCCCCTTCCCCCTAGAAAGCAACAACCCTTTTAAAAAAAATCCTTATCCAAGCAGTCATGCAGAATCATACATGGTGATTAGCTTGTGGGCTGCAAATGATTTATTAGATCTAATAAGGCAAGCCACATGTAGATGCTTGTAGGGCAAAAGGGAGGTTGGATTGCATAGATCTTACACAAGCAATGAGACTCAGGCCAGCATTGCAATGCTGGTGAATTATGGCATTATCAGATTGGAATTGTGTTGTGTAATGCAAAAAATGCAAAATGGGTTTCTCATAGATTTAAAAGGCATTATTAACGCATCTCTAGAAGCTATCTTAAAAGCTCCTGCTGTATTGATGGTTCAAAATTGATGGTTCGTTCTGCCCGGATGCTGAGGTCCAGCGCCGAGGGCCTTCTGGCGGTTCCCTCATTGCGAGAAGCAAAGCTACAGGGAACCAGGCAGAGGGCCTTCTCGGTAGTGGCGCCCACCCTGTGGAACGCCCTCCCATCAGATGTCAAAGCGATAAATAACTACCTGACATTTAGAAGACATCTTAAGGCAGCCCTGTTCAGGGAAGTTTTTAATCTGTGATATTTTACTGTATTTTTGGTTTCTATGGAAGCCGCCCAGAGTGGCTGGGGAAACCCAGCCAGATGGGCAGGGTACAAATAATAAATTATTATTATTATTATTATTATTATTATTAAATCCTTTCTTTGCCTCTGTGTGTAGTAAAAATAGTACTGACAGGTTTTTAGAAAGTTTTCTTTGGGTTTCTGGAAAAGCAGTTTTAAAATCTCTCTCTTCACTTGGTAAAAAAGAAACCCCAGTTCCCCTGAGGAGTTAAAGTGAACAATCGATCAGGAAAATCCTATCCCAACTGCATCAGTCATCATCTACAGTGGTACCTTGGGTTACATACACTTCAGGTTACATACGCTTCAGGTTACAGACTCCGCTAACCCAGAAATAGTACCTCGGGTTAAGAACTTTGCTTCAGGATGAGAACAGAAATCGTGCTCTGGTGGCGCGGCAGCAGCAGGAGGCCCCATTAGCTAAAGTGGTGCTTCAGGTTAAGAACAGTTTCAGGTTAAGAATGGACCACTGGAACAAATTAAGTACTTAACCCGAGGTACCACTGTATAGGCAAAATATTAGACGCTGTAAGAGGATAATGTCCCACTTGGGTCTCTCCTAGTAGGGACTGGTCCATTAGGGCAAATGGGGTGCTGCCCCATTAACCTCAGTCTGCCTTCAACCAGACCCCAGTTGCCCACCTGCCTGCCAACCAATCCAGGGGGTGGCATTGCCTGTCATTCTCCTCCTCAATCTCAGTGTTACCTGTATAGGCGTCAACAGGGAGGAGGATGGGGACAAAAATAGAATCAGCTGGCTCCACCTGTGATTGGCTGTGGCTCTACCTACTATTTGACCTTTGCCCTACCAGTCTCATGACTGTCCTAAATGCGCTTGGAGCCATTACTTACCCCTAGGAAATCCATTCACAATTCCAGTGTATTAAAAGCCTATATTTCACTTTAAGGTTAGCAGATGGGAAAGCGCCAGGGGTAGAGAGACAGCAGCAAAGTGGGAAAGGATCAGCACCTCTTACGTGTCCCCCCTTGGTCTTAAAAGCCACCCACCCCCTGCTTTATGCATGATTGGGGGAGTCTAGATTTCAATGCCACAATCTAGTTTGGACCTGGAGTTTCTGTTCCAACATTTTATGAGTACCCAGGCACCTTCTTCCTTCTTCATATTGGGCCTAGCTGTGATGACTTTCACATTGTGTCGCTAACTTTGGGAGTGTTTGTCTTGGCTTTTAAAGCAGCTAGTTCTTCATTTCCTGGCAGGGTCTTGATTGTCCCAAACTTACTTCCTTGAGTATAGTCCACTGGATAGAACTGGATTTGGAGCTGAGAGCTTCGCACGCAAGGTGCCCCTCTCTCTGCGGCTCAACGTGTGATTTCTGACAAGTCTTTCTCAACTTAATTATTTCATCTCTAAAATGGGAACAATATGGGGGGGGGGGGTTATAAACAGCTTAACTGCCAAAGTGGCTTCGAAGTGGTTCACAAGTATGAAACTAAATTCTCTCTCGCAACATGTAATTAAAATACACAATAAAACAATGTCAATTTTAAAAAAATAAATAAACATCAAGTAAAATGGACAGCAAGACAAGTCCATTAAAACATAAGTGAAACAGTCAAAACAGCAATTAAACCAGGAGGTTTAAGTCAGGAGATCAGGCGAATCCTTGTGCACCTACTACACACAATCTTTTGAACATTATTGTGAAACCTGGCTTTTATTATTCCTATTTCACATACAGCGGTACCTTGGTTCTCAAACGCCTTGGTTCCCGAATGCCAAAAACCTGGAAGTGTTCTGGTTTTCAAATGTTTTTTGGAAGCCAAACATCTGATGCGGTTGTCGGCTATTATTTCCAGGGCACCTGCACCAATCAGAAGCTGCGCCTTGGTTTTCAAACATTTCAGAAGTCAAACGGATTTCCGGAACAGATTAAGTCTGGCACTTTTGTTTTTGCTATTTATTTTGCTTTTTTGTTTTTGAGGCTTTTTCGGTTAATTTGTTTTTGTGACTGTGTGGAACCCAGTTCAGCTACTGATTGATTGATTGATTGATTGATTGTGTGACTGCAGAAATGGATATGACTATCATCAGTGCAGGTAAGAAAAAAAATTCGTTTTAATTTTTATCATCTGCAATACTGTCTTATTTATTTTATAGTACAGTACTTTAAATATTGCTTTCATTTTATGGATCAATGGTCTCGTTAGATAGTAAAATTCATGTTAAATTGCTATTTTAGGGGTTGTTTTTAAAAGTCTGTAATGGATTAATCCGTTTTGCATTACTTTCTATGGGAAAGCATGCCTTGGTTTTCTAACACTTTGGTTTTGGAACGGATTAAGTTTGAGAACCAAAGTAGCGGTGTATAAGGTAACTGAGGCCAAAGGCACTTTGCTATAATAGGGTAGATGACTAATGTAACTTTTTTTGGCACATCACATACTTTGCTTCAGATAGATTTCTATTCTACTTGGGGCCTCAAAAACCCAGATGTTTTCCTCTGTTAGTGCACTAGTCCAAACTAGCCACAATAATGTGAAATCCTGATAAGGGAGGTGGGGAGGCTCGGCTGCTGCTGTTGTGAAAATAGCCTTGCTGCAAGGGAAAGCTGTATGTGCTTTAAAAAAAAAAATGCAGGATGCTCTAACATCAAAGAGAAGAAACCTCTTACGAAAGGCAGCACACATGACTTCCCAAGTATCCTGTAGCATAACTCAAGGGCAGCTAATGTAAGACAGTATGTGTCAGCCCAGAGTTGCACTGCCAGATCCTCTGCAATGTTTTTTTAGCATGCAATATGAGAGCTGTATCTTGGGGTCCCCTGAATTGTTTGAAAGGATTCTGGTGCACCCTTTAGATGCACAGTGTTGCACATCAGCAACTTGAGAGGAGTTCCTCTATACAATCACAAGAAGTGTCCTGTGGGTGCCTAGATTGCATCCTGCCTCCATTTCCCTTGGCCACCTTGAACCAGAGGGCGAGCTGCTGCCCTTACAAAAACAAATCACACCTCCAGCAATTGCTTGGAATGCTTGTGCGGTCAAGTTGGCCTTGCGCACATCCTGTTAACTGACCCACAAAGCTCCCTGGAATGTTTCCAAGTTTCTTAAGGGAACAGACATATTGTGGGTAATGTTATCAGATTGAATTTGTCCCAAATGAAACAGAAATGAAAAGCAAGGGACGCTGCCGGCATCTCCACTGAGTTGTGAGAGCAGGGCAGGGGAGGGAGAGATTTCAGCAACCAGCAGTGTCAGCCTAATTGTGTTTAGGTGATTCTCTGGCCACACTGAAAGTCCTGACCTGCTGGTGAAACAGGAAGCCTGCATTCCATAAGGTCCAGAGAAACAACCGAAAGGTTTGTGCACCAGGCCAAACATCTAATCTGATGTATTCTGAGTCCCAGAGCACAGTATTTAAAGGCAATCATGAGATATGTCCAAAAATGAGCCCAAATAATTATTAGATGTGCAAGAGCTCCAAGAACATGGACATACCCCGCAACTGTTCTGGTTTAAGCGGGACATCCCAGATCACAGAAACCAATTCTGGCTTCTGGAAGGTCCTGTTTAAGACTGGCACCCTGGTGTGAGTCAGTGTGCCTTTGCTTTGGCGATTGTCAAAGGTTCGTGCCAAAGTGCCTCTGGGAGGCTGTGCTGACCACCACGGGAGGCTGCGGCAGAGGCAGGAGAAGATGCAAGGGGAGAGCAAGCAAGCAAGTGACAGGGATGGTGGGATGGTGCTGGGATTTCTCCTTCTGAAATGTTGCAGGCTATGGATTGAAAGTGGCATTTAAGCACCTCTTTACCTGGCCCAATGCTACTGCCAGTGCTGCACAGCTTGTCATCTACAGAGGTGAACATGAATCCCCCCACTGGTCCAGGTAGGTCATTGCAAGCATTGTCGCTTTACTCATAGAATCATAGAATCATAGAGTTGGAAGAGACCACAAGGGCCATCGAGTCCAACCCCCTGCCAAGCAGGAAACACCATCAGAGCACTCCTGACATATGGTTGTCAAGCCTCTGCTTGAAGACCTCCAAAGAAGGAGACTCCACCACACTCCTTGGCAGCAAATTCCACTGTCGAACAGCTCTTACTGTCAGGAAGTTCTTCCTAATGTTTAGGTGGAATCTTCTTTCTTGTAGTTTGGATCCATTGCTCTGTGTCCGCTTCTCTAGAGCAGCAGAAAACAACCTTTCTCCCTCCTCTATGTGACATGCTTTTATATATTTGAACATGGCTATCATATCACCCCTTAACCTCCTCTTCTCCAGGCTAAACATGCCCAGCTCCCTTAGCCGTTCCTCATAAGCCATCGTTTCCAGGCCTTTGACCATTTTGGTTGCCCTCCTCTGGACATGTTCCAGTTTGTCAGTGTCTTTCTTGAACTGTGGTGCCCAGAACTGGACACAGTACTCCAGGTGAGGTCTGACCAGAGCAGAATACAGTAGCACTATTACTTCCCTTGATCTAGATGCTATACTCCTATTGATGCAGCCCAGAATTGCATTGGCTTTTTTAGCTGCCGCGTCACACTGTTGGCTCATGTCAAGTTTGTGGTCAACCAAGACTCCTAGATCCTTTTCACATGTACTGCTCTCAAGCCAGGTGTCCCCCATCTTGTATTTGTGCCTCTCATTTTTTTTGCCCAAGTGCAATACTTTACATTTCTCCCTGTTAAAATTCATCTTGTTTGTTTTGGCCCAGTTCTCTAATCTGTCAAGGTCGTTTTGAAGTGTCATCCTGTCCTCTGGGGTGTTAGCCACCCCTCCCAGTTTGGTGTCATCTGCAAATTTGATCAGGATGCCCTTGAGTCCATCATCCAAGTCGTTGATAAAGATGTTGAATAAGACCGGGCCCAAGACAGAACCCTGTGGCACCCCACTAGTCACTCTTCTCCAGGATGAAGAGGAACCATTGATGAGCACCCTTTGGGTTCGGTCAGTCAGCCAGTTACAAATCCACTGAGTGGTAGCATAGTCAAGACCGCATTTTACCAGCTTCTTTACAAGAATATCATGGGGCACCTTGTCAAATGCCTTGCTGAAATCAAGGTAGGCTACATCCACTGCGTTCCCTTCATCTACCAGGCTTGTAATTCTGTCAAAAAATGAGATCAGGTTAGTCTGACATGACTTATTTTTCAGAAATCCATGCTGGCTATTGGTGATTCTAGGTGCTCACAGACTGTTTGCTTAATGATCTGCTTCAGAATCTTCCCTGGTATTGATGTCAGACTGACTGGGCGGTAATTATTTGGGTCCTCTCTTTTCCCCTTTTTGAAAATAGGGACAACATTTGCCCTCCTCCAGTCTGCCGGGACTTCGCCTGTTCTCCAGGAATTCTCAAAGATGACTGCCAGTGGTTCTGAGATCACATCTGCCAGTTCTTTTAATAATCTTGGATGCAGTTCATCTGGCCCTGGAGACTTGAATACATCTAAACTAGCCAAGTATTCTTGTACTATCTCCTTAGTTATTCTGGGCTGTGTTTCCTTTGCTGAATCATTTGCTTCAAATTCTTCAGGTCGGGCATTGTTTTCTTTATCGGAGAAGACTGAGGCAAAGAAGGCATTGAGGAGTTCAGCCCTTTCTGTGTCCCCTGTTTGCATTTCACCATCTTCTCCTCTGAGTGACCCCACTGTTTCTTTGTTCTTCCTTTTGCTACGAACATACCCATAAAAGCCTTTTTTGTTGCTTTTAACCTCTCTAGCAAGCACAACAAAAGCAGAGCAACCTCCCTCACCACAGCATATTTGTGGTATAAAAGGTGACTGGATTTCAGCAGCAATTTACAGAATAGGTGCTGGTGGGAAATGTCTGCCCCTGAACTTTATCAGGGGCAAGCAGCATTGAAAGCTGAATCACGTGTTATCTCCCTATGCAATTGTGAGCATATATCGCTATAAATGCACAATAAGGATGGCGAGACAGCACTGAAGTAGACATCTGCAATGCAGAGGGAAGACCCATCCAGTCTAAAAGGCAAAAAAGGTTCTCTTGCTTCAAGATCTGGGACTTTTGCAGGCATGCCGCTTTAAGGTCGCCAGCTGGCTCCACCACAAGAGAGGAAATGGGAAGAGTGTCTGCAAGAAACTTGCAGAGAAGCAGACTGCGTAGTTTTACACTGGTATGCAGTGGTCAGAACGTCTGTCAAATCCATTTGATTTGGAAAACACAAACAGCAAAGACATTCCAAGGGACCTGCAGGAAGCAATGGGTTCATCAGCATATCATTAAATGTGAGCTCACACACAGCCAGGGCACCATTCTTTGCAGTCAGTTCATGGCAGACACTATCGCTGTCACCCAAGTACAATCAAACTGGGATTTCATTGGAGATTTTCAGCCCCTTTGAAAATGGGTTACTATCCTGAAAAAGCTGGCAGACTTATCCAAGGCATTCTTTTTCATTGGAAAGTGGTTGAGCTTTCTCTGATGCCATGCTGAGAGGGATTCTGTATTCTCATGATGCTTTCCTCCCTGCAATATTTTAAAGTTTTCATGCTGCAAATAAGTCTTGCGGAATCACGTGATAATCTTTCTGCCAAGACTACAAGCTGCATGATGCAGTTTGACTGCGACGGGTACAATGCGCACGCAGCCATGACTTGAAGTAAAGGTAAAGGGACCCCTGACCATTAGGTCCAGTTGTGACCGAATCTGGGGTTGCGGCGCTCATCTCACTTTATTGGCCGAGGGAGCGGGCGTACAGCTTCCGGGTCATGTGGCCAGCATGACTAAGCCACTTCTGGAGAACCAGAGCAGCACATGGAAACGCCATTTACCTTCCCGCCAGAGTGGTACCTATTTATCTACTTGCACTTTGACATGCTTTCGAACTGCTTTTTTTTTTTTTAATATAATATTTATTGGAGTTTACAATAAAAATAAATGTAACAGGCAATATAACAAATATCTTAACATAGTTTCACATTTTTTTGGACTTCCTCACATCTCCCGCTCCCACTTTCATCGTTATAACTTTTTACCAGCAATTTGTTATCTTATTTGCATTCTTATATCCCTTCTATATTTCATAATCTTCTAGTTCTCAAAAAGAGTTATATTTTCTCAATCTCACTTATTTTCTTAAATCATCTAAGTTAGTGGTGCTCAATTATTTATGATCTAGCATCCTGCTTAGCATTCACTCAAGTTGCAATGTTTTTGTAAATAGTTCTTAAATTTCTTCCAATCCTCCTCAATCCTCTCTTCTCCCAGGTCACGAATTCTGCCGGTCATCTCAGCCAGTTCCATGTAGTCTATCAGTTGCATCTGCCATTCTTCCAGTGTGGGTAGATCTTGAGCTTTCCAGTGCTTTGCAAGTAGTATCCTTGCTGCTGTTGTTGCATACATAAAAAATGTCCGGTCCTTCTTTACCACCCCTTGGCCGACAATACCCAAAAGAAAGGCCTCTGGTTTCTTAGTGAAGGTATATTTAAATACCTTTTTCAGTTCATTATAAATCATTTCCCAGAACGCCTTCACTTTAGGGCAAGTCCACCAGAGGTGGAAAAATGTTCCTTCACACTCTTTACATTTCCAACACTTATTATCAGACAGGTGGTAAATTTTTGCAAGTTTGACTGGGGTCATATACCATCTATATATCATTTTCATTACATTTTCTTTCAAAGCATTGCATGCAGTAAATTTCAATCCAGTACTCCACAACCTTTCCCAGTCCTCAAACATAATATTATACCCAATGTCCTGTGCCCACCTTATCATAGCCGATTTAACCATTTCATCTTGTGTATTCCATTTTAACAGCAAGTTATACATCCTTGAAAGTACCTTAGTCTTTGGTTCTAACAATTCTGTTTCTAGTTTCGATTTCTCCACCTGGAACCCTAATTTCTTGTCATTTTTAAAAACTTCTGACATGCTTTTGAACTGCTAGGTGGGCAGGAGCTGGGACCGAACAACGGGAGCTCACCCGCTTGCAGGGATTCGAACTGCCGACCTTCTGATCGGCAAGTCCTAGGCTCTGTGATTTAACCCACAGCGCCACCCGCGTCCCTCATGACTTGAAGTAATAAGTCATTAATATTGACAGATTGGCAGCACAAGTGGCAATGGTTGTCATTTCCCCATGAAAATCTGCATAGGAAAAAAATGATTTGAAATAGATTTCTCTGCACACAGATGTCACACATCTCTGGTGGGCAGAGGGAGGGCAAGAATCTCTCCCCCAAGCCCCTTCTCTCTCCCCTGCTCCCTGTATCTCTTATCTTCATCAATCTCCCTCTTTCCGTCAATATATAGACAGTGGAACTTCCCAAGGGAAGGACAGCACTAGAATTTGCTGATGCAGGATATACTGTGGCTGACAGATGTGGAGGAATCCCTGAAGCATCAATCAGCATTGCCCAGAAACCACAGTCCAAAGTTGGAGGATGCTTGTATAAGGAACATCACTCTGGAGCAGAGTAGCAATTAACTCTCAAGCCAATAGTGCAGCAGCCACACATTATCTCTCCCTAGAGATTAGAGATGGCTTCTCACTTCACAGTATACATTCACATGGTCTAGGCCAAAGCCAGCCATCATTCCAGGCTAAAGAACGAGCATGTGTTTCTAAAGAAAACAAACAAGAAAGGGTGGTAACCTCTACAATTATTGCACAATTCCCTCTGGTCAGAGGCTCGGCTAAACATTTACATTTTAGCCATAGGAAGAACCGCACTTGATTTCCTTGTGGATAAAATACACATCCTAATTACACACTTCCTTGGGAGAAGGAGCCATTCAAATCATCTGAACGTGCTTCCTGGCTGGGAAGCCTTATATGGGAAGCTGCCTGATCCTGGCTCAGACCATTAATCTATTTAGCTCAGTAGTGTCTACACAGATTGGCAGTGGCTCTCCAGGGTTTTGGGCAGGCATCTCCCAGCCCTCCCTGGAGATGCCAGGGACTGAACCTGGAACATGATGCATGCAAAGCAGATCCTCAGCAGGTACCCCTGCTGGTATGCTCTGGCTGGGTGCAGGAGTTCTATTCAAATCATATCCAACTAATGCCACACTTTTTGCAGGAGTGAGAAACATACCTTCATCAGAAGTAGGACTTGCCCTCAATAAAGCATTGGGTTCTGACTAAGGTCTGCTTCCCTGCCCGTCACCCTTCCCTTATGCTGGTTTGGGTTTTGCTAGCATACACGTTATATCTGCAGCGCCCTCCTGCCAGCCGAGGAGTATTGCTGAATCAGTTTTTCCTGCAAGTCTTGCATTGTACTCCACCAATCCATGGGGAGTTGGTACAATCCTATCCTCAAGTCTGTATCTGTCAGGGGCTGGCTGGGCGATGAGGAGTGGTGGGAGGTTTCAGCTGAAGAACCCCCTAGGGAAACCTCAGAAGAGGAAGGTTCAGAGCCAGGGGAGTGGTGGTGGGACACAGGTCAGAGGATGAGGGGGGGGGCAGAATGGTAGCATGCTGAACAAGCAACAGGCTTGAGTGAGAGAGAGGAAGAAGGGGCAGAAAGCACTGCAGACCTAGGACAGCTGAGGAAGGGGGGGCTCAATCTGCAACAGGAGCCTGCCAGTCCTACTGTATTCAGCCCCCATGCTTCCTTATCTCGAAGGGCATGGAAAGATTTGCATGCAGCAGAGCAAAGAGCACAGAGAGCCCCTCCCCAATGGCTGGGGAGGAAACTTGGGGGGAAGTGGGAGGGACAGTTCTGGCAACTGCTTTCCTGGGGCAGTCTTGCCATAGGTTTATCTGCTTGTATTCTGTTTCCTTGAATAAAGAATTAGCTTTATTGCTTGTATCTGAGTCTCCATGCTGACCTACAGCTGACAATATCCCATGTAATGACAGGATAGAAACTTCTGTTCGTACATCCCTGTTCCTTTCTTCCAGGGCTTGTTCTGAATGAACTAGATTTTAGGTCTCATTCAGGTGTGAACTGCAGAAAAGTGACGGCCTTATTGGTCAGTCAT
Organism: Podarcis pityusensis; assembly: GCF_964106645.2. Classification (NCBI taxonomy): domain Eukaryota; kingdom Metazoa; phylum Chordata; class Lepidosauria; order Squamata; family Lacertidae; genus Podarcis; species Podarcis pityusensis. The sequence continues at coordinate 16,575,604 of NC_138036.1, read as the reverse complement.
TGAACCCAAACTCTGCTTTAGCCCTTGTGAAACTGGATGCTGATCTACACACTCCCCTTATACATAAGGGCCTAACTGCCATGCTGTTTACTGCTGCCTGTTGAGAGATTGCCTCTCATTGGAAAGACTCCAAAGACCCATCTCTGATGGGATGGGATGTGAAAATTTGGGATCTGGCTCTTCCTGAGCATTTGATGCAACACAGAAAGGGTGTCAGAGGCCAAACTAAACACGATCATTTTGACAAGGTATGGTTCCCATAGATCAGCTATGTAAACAGAAGTGATGTTAATGTCAGACCTCCAGCCACTCATGCTTACTTATGGTGAGGTTTTGTCACGGATAGTTGAAGTCTTGGCAAAGTATTCAATGACTTAGTTATTTGACAGTCTCCCAGCTCCACTTTTTTTCCCTTGTATGCGACCAATGTATACATGTAACACCCTACAGGTTTTCTTAGTGTTTATTAATGTCATTTTACTATAAAACCAATAAAACTTTGTAAAAGGGTAAATAAAGCAGCCTCAAATTTCTGATACCATTTTTGTGATACAACGTGGGAAGCCAGGACTCAAGTATCAAGTCCATGGTGAGATCTGTGAGCAACAGGTGACCTCAGTGCAATGTATTGTTGCCCCTTCCAATCAGAACTTACTAAACACATTTTTGAAAGTCTTCGTTGTGTGGATGCCGCCAGATTGTCAGTATTTTGCATGTGGGATTCAAGTGCATACCAGAAGTTTAGGCTTGCACAATTAAAGTGGACCAAAGAACTCTGTCATCCCAGCACAACAAATCCACTCCCCCCCCCCCCAAAATGACTTTTAGTGGTTCAGAAAGTGCTGGGGAAATGCAGTACAAATCGTGGGATGAGCAAATGATTAAAGAGAAGCCTGGTAAACCCTCTGCAAGCAAATCTCCGGAAGATCTAGAGGAATGCTTGTTGTGCTATAACCATCCCACAAACAAAGAGCACATGCTCAGTAAAGACTGGACAGAGTATTAACAACCTTGTAAGCTTTGTGCAAGAAAATCAGGATGAATGATGCATGGGTCAACAGGCCATCCAAAGGCGCGCAGGGATACTTTCTTTTCAGGGAATCTAACAGCTCGTGCAAAGAGGGAGAGTTGGTCCAAACATGTGACCTTTCGGTAATTTTATACCACATATCAGGACTTTTGACAATCAATCCAGTCAATCCTACTTCTAATTTTTGGAACTAATGTAGCCAACGTTTCGAATTACTGCAAGAATCTATTCACTTTGATCTGCAAGGTTGCATAGCAGAGAAGGAAGCACTAAAGAGAAACATTATGCAAACAAAAGCCAATGTCTTGGTCCTATGTGAGGAACAAGAGACTTGCAATGTCTGAAATCAATAAAGTCCTAAATCGAGCTAATCAAGTAATTGTTTCAGAGAAGGAAACTGGTGGATTGGTTTGGATAGTTTAAAGCAGTTCATTTCCCTTGTGGTAAATCACAACATAGTGAAAAGGATCATGTAGCAAATTACTGCACTGGAAACAGAGGTTACAGTAATTAATGCATACCACTGTAACTCTTGATTAAAGAGGTCCTTTTACAACAAGCCGTGTCTGCACAACTTGTCTGGCTCATACCAAGGACAGCAGTATAATAAAAAAACAAAACAAAACAGTATTTCTGTTAATGCTAACATGCAGAAATGTGTTTCCAAAAAGGTTTCCTTTGCCAAGCAGGGAAGGGGGGTGGGATGTATTTCACTGAACAGAAATTATTCTCTCCCAGGCCCAGCCAACAAGATTTTGGATCACTTCCAGATGGAATCTGGACTTTGAAGCAACAATATCCCTGTTGAGAGCACATTGTATATCATAAGGTATTTAGCCAAAAGGGCATGGAAATGTAATTCATAGCCTCAAGTGCACTCAAGTTCAAAGAAGGTGGTTTTGTGGGTTCTTCTCCCCCCACATTTGTTTTCCATTAATGTAACCAACACGTTTTCAAGAATGAGATATAACAACAGCATGAATACAGGCACTGATTGAGGTCCTAGATTTTAGGAGATATACTGTAGGAGCCTCTAAGAAACAGCAACATCTGTGACCCTGTTCATACTCTAGACAAAATGGGCACCATCAACATGTGCTGGAGCAGCAAGATCACACCTGTTCATTCTGATCCTAACCCTGCCTTGTTTGTACAAACAACGCATGTGCATGTAGTGCTCAAAATATTTTAGTTCATGTATAGTTTCAGAAAGTGCGGATTTGATAGGTTCAGCTATAAATACAAATCAAATTGAATGTCTCCTCCATCCCTAAGCTTGATGGGCAAATATAATATAATGCAACTTCCTACATGTTTCCAGTGATGCCAACCGAAAGTACAGGTTTTAATGTTTAAAGCCCTCCAGAAGGATCACCTCCTTCCATGTATATTTTCCCAGACCTCATAGTCATAATTGGAGGCCCCCGTTTGAACGTCCATGACTAGGGTGGCTGCTTGCAAGAGAATCTAGTCTGTGGTCTGTCCTGCAGAACACCCTCCCAAGAGAAGCTCTCCTTTTCAGTGCTAGGTGAAGACTTCTAAAGGGTATTTAAGAACTTTTTAGAGGCTTTTAAGGCGTTGACAGTTCTGAATTTTTGCAAGTTTTAACTCTGCTTGTTGTGCTGTGAGTAGTACTGGTTAATTTTAAGCTCTTCTGCCATTTGGTTTTATGCCGCATTTGTATTTTTGTCATTTTGGGTTCCTTATGTCAATTTCTGAAGAGAGAACTTTGATTATGGGGTGGTTTAGAAATATTGTGAATAAATACGTAAAGGGCCTTTAATCCCAGCCAATGTACTCAACAATTGTTTTCATGAGAAAGGAGGTACAGAGAGGAACTGAGAGGAGCCAATCCAATGATGGCCATTAGCCAAGAGCAGCAGGATTTGACACATGTATTTCCGGCTGCAAAAGGAACCGCAAGAGCAAACTGGTGCTCCGCACGAATATTCCCAGGCTGAAAACTTCCCTTCAGGATCTGGAGCTGCCTGTGTAAAAGGGAAAAGGGAAGCCTCTTGTTTCCCATCTGTGCCCTGGACAGATGATCAAAGCCTGGCACTGGTGTTGACAATCTGGTGATGAGGCTTTGGATGAAGCTTTCCACTGTGGGCGAACAAACAGAAACGCCAGCCCCCTCCTGTGGTATTTTGCTGTGCCAGTGCAGAACTCCCATAAGGGAGGGAAAAGCATTAGGAGGAGAAGGGGGTGTGTGTTGGGGTGCAACTCCTGCAGCCAAGCTCTTTGTTCGCCGCAGTGCTGCCACCGCATCATGTGGTGTTTGCTACCAATCAAGCAGTGCTCCAGAAGTTTCTGGACTCCAATTCCCATCACTCCTGACCGCTGGCCATGCTGTCTGGGGCTGAAGGGACCTGGAGTCCAACAATACCTGCAGTGCTGCTGGTTTCCCCATTTTTGGACTAAAGATTCAGGTAGGAGTTGTGTAAAGCAAAGGCCTTTTTATGCAGCAAGCAAAAAAGAGAGAGGAAGAACTCTAGATGCTAAACATGTAGTTTATTATAAACCCAGTATCTTTTCGCAGCAGTATGCAGTATTCCTTCAGCATGAGAACTGTTCCTAAAGCATGCCCCTGAAGAAAGAATTTTCCAAAATTCATTGGGCTTATAATAAACTGCACCTGGAGTTCTTTCTCTTCCATGGTGCCATACTAGTTTTGTGGCTATTTTTCTACCCTTAGTAAACAAGCCTTCTCCAAACACCTCACTTTCTGTCTCCCTCCTGTCTTGGTGCTGTCTGCATGGCCAAGGACTCAGCTAGACTGGTAAAGAAAAAGTGATTTATATGCGTAGTATATGCCATATAGTAAGGGATGCGGGTGGTGCTGTGGGTTAAACCACAGAGCCTAGGACTCGCCGATCAGAAGGTCAGCGGTTTGAATCCCCACGATGGGGTGAGCTCCCGTTGCTCGGTCCCTGCTCCTGCCAACCTAGCAGTTCGAAAACATGTCAAAGTGCAAGTAGATAAATAGGTACCTCTCCGGCGGGAAGGTAAACGACGTTTCTGTGCGCTGCTCTGGTTCGCCAGAAGCGGCTTAGTCATGCTGGCCACATGACCCAGAAGCTGTACGCTGGCTGCCTCGGCCAATAAAGCGAGATGAGCGCCGCAACCCCAGAGGCAGTCGTGACTGGACCTAATGGTCAGGGGTCCCTTTACCTTTATATGCCATATAACATTGTGCCACCAGATGGCGATGTGGAGTCCTGTTTTTCTCTACCTGTTTTCCCTGTTTAAAATTACAATGCTTTAAACTGAAACGCTCCTTTGGTGTGTCTAGATCCAGCCCAAGTCACTGAGTTTTTTCCCCTGCCTGCTACTTCCGCAACTGTCCTGTCTAATTCCATGTACACAGAGGGAAAGCAAGTCACCAGGGAAAGAACTGCCCACCTGCGTTGTTGTACCTATTATATTAATTTGTGGATAGCTTTCCACATGAGTCTCGAGCCAATTCAAAACAACTAAAAATAGCTTTAAAGACAATACCAAACCCACCCACTCCAGCAAGTAAGATATACAGAATAAATACTTAAGCTGGAAAAGCTGGTAGGATTAAAAAAAAAAAGTCTCAAATTGTTTCCAGAAAGGACAAATCTCAACAGGGATGCTGTTCTCCAGAATGGGGGTGGCAGCAGAACTGTTGACAGAAACCCTATACTAAGAAGTCTGGGGAATCTGTCCCCCCCCTTGGATGTTACTGGACTATACCCACCAGCCCTAGGCCAGTGGTCGAGGTATCACCTGAGTTGTGCTCTAGCCACATATGGAGGACCACAGTTTCCCCATCCTTTAGAACCTCTTTGTGGCTTCCTGACATTGAGGGACTCCACAAAGGACCATCCTTCACAGGGACAATATGTAGGTGGCACACACTTTCCACCTGAGAACGCAGGTGAGTTGAGCAGGGTAGGGTGGTGTTCACAAAGCTGATACAGTTCTGGAGGGCTCACATGAATAAGCCAAGCCTCATAATACAGGCCTTGACAGGCAGCAAGTGAGCTTGTCAGCTCCTTTGTCTCGCTCCGCAAATGGTCACCGCTTTGTTCTTTCACCCCTCTGCACTGATGCAGGATGTACGCTGGGGACAGGCCAAAAGTCTTCCTCTGAGCTACTTCTAGGATGCAATTTTGCCATTTCAGATCTCGCCTTAATCTTGTTTGCACTCCTCTTAGATACCATTCCACTGGATTATCTCCATGGTGATTCTTTAACCATCTGGTGCTCCTTTTGTCATTTGCCGTGGATTATTTTAGGGTTTGAAGAAGCATTTCTAAATGAGAAGTGTGAGGGGGTGTGTGCTTAAAATAGACCCCACTCTCAGATTGTCTCTTACATTTCTCTACTCCTCTTTCCTCTTACTCTAGGAGAAACAATGTCAAAACAAATTTAAAAATGCCACAAATAAAAAGGTAACCGGCATTTTCAGCAAACCATTTGCCGTCCTTTCCAGTTCCTTTTTTCCCCTAGCACACCCTCCACAGGCTTTTCATAATAAAGCAAGCCTCATGTTGCCATCTTTTAAACTCGCCCTGCTCCTGTGCCTTTCAGAGCAGCCTGACACACAGGAATTGAAGTGATGCCAGGGCTTTTTTCCAGCTGGAACTCAATTCTGGCACCTCTCAGTTGGGCACCATTGCCATGATAAGAGAACAAGGGAGGTGTTTGTGGTGAGTTCCGGCACCTCGGTTTCTAGAAAAGTAGCACTGAGCAACCCTATTCTTGGCATGAAGACATGATGCATTTCTGCTGTTAAATCTGTCAAGCTGCTGTTAAAATGCACAGGAGCATGCCCAGTAAAAAAGGTGGTAAGACTGCTTATCAAAGACTGCAAATAATGTGTACTCTATCCCACATATAGGGACGCGGGTGGCGCTGTGGGTTAAACCACAGAGCCTAGGACTTGCCAATCAGAAGGTCGGTGGTTCGAATCCCCGCGACGGGGTGAGCTCCCGTTGCTCGGTCCCTGCTCCTGACAACTTAGCAGTTTGAAAGCACGTCAAATTACAAGTAGATAAATGGGTACCACTCCAGCAGGAAGGTAAATGGCGTTTCCGTGCGCTGCTCTGGTTCTCCAGAAGTGGCTTAGTCATGCTGGCCACATGACCCAGAAGCTGTACGCCAGCTCCCTCGGCCAGTAAAGCGAGATGAGCACCACAACCCCAGAGTGGGTCACGACTGGACCTAATGGTCAGGGGTCCCTTTACCTTTACCTTTACCACTCAAAAATAGTGACAATCTGGAAATGCCCTTAGTGTCTGGAATGATAGCATGGAAAGCTATCAGGGCTTTAAAAAGTGGAGTAAATTTTGGAAAACTACACTGTAGTGATTATAGCAATCAGGAACAATAGAGAATGCAAGTGCCAGTGGTGATTACAGCTACATCACATTGCAATTTATACTGTGCAGTTACTGAGCAATTATCCATGATTCTAATCCAAGAGACAATTACATGTCCCAGCATGGAGTTTGGTTAGAAATGTATCTAATACAGTGGTACCTCGGGTTACAAACACCTCGGGTTACAAACACTTCGGGCTACAGACTCCGCAAGCCAGAAATAGTACCTCGGGTTAAGAACTTTACCTCAGGATGAGAACAGAAATTGCACAGTGGCAGCGCGAGGCCCCATTAGCTAAAGTTGTACCTCAGGTTAAGAATGGTTTCAGGTTAAGAACGGACCTCCGGAACGAATTAAGTTCGTAACCAGAGGTACCACTGTATAAGAGGTCTCCAGTTATTTGCTTTCAGGCAGATTTACTGCTGATATTTAGACATGACTGCCCTCTAGTGGAACTTGCTTTCTTTCTCAAGCCATAAAAATCTGCTCTCTGTCTCCTTGACTTGCAGGGAACTGTGCATCAGGTATACCACTGTGGTAACTGTGAGAAGAGGATACTGAATTAGTTGGACCTTTGGCCTTATCCAGCTGGACTCTTCTGGTGATAAGGACTGAGAGGTCTAAAGATTAAAGAAGTCCTTGGAGCAGGACGCTAGAAGGATTTTGGTCTGCCTGAAAAAGATACAATGAGGAGCGAGTGATTTATCTCTTTTCCTCCACACATAAAGAATCATAGAATTGTAGAGCTGGAAGGGACCCTGGGAATAATCTAGTCCAACACCAGTGCAGTTAGGGAAAATGTACAAAACTAGTTCAAATATATGTTGGAAGTGTAAAGAAAAGGAGGGGACATTTTATCATATGTGGTGGGATTGTAAGGTAATTAAAAAAATTTGGGAAATGATATATAACGAATTGAAGAAAATGTTCCATTTAACATTTGTTTAAAAACCTGAAGCATTTTTATTAGGGATTGTAGGGAAAGATCTGCCAAAAAAGCTGAAAAACATCTTCATGTATGCAACAACGGCCGTGAGAGTTTTAATAGCACAAGGATGGAAGACTGAAGAAACCCCAACTAAAGAATCATGGCAAGAAAAATTGATGGACTATGCAGAACTGGCAAAACTGACATACAAGCTACGGGACAAGGATAACTGTGACTTTAAAGATGAATGGGAACCCTTTACAAAGTATTTGAAGACGCAACAAAGCGAACTGGACTCCTTGGATGGTTTTGAATAAATATTCACAAACTTTTTATTGATAATTATCAGCTAAATACAATAGAGGATCTATACAACTGTATAACATGCAGAAAACAGCGTTTTTAGAGAAATCAAAGACTGGAACTGAGGGAAGTCGGGGGGTGGGGGTGGGTGGGTTCTGTGGGGGGAGGAAGGGGAGGGAGGAAAAAATGGGGGGAAATAAGGATGATATGTTTCTGGATAATATGTTTTCTTTTAATTTTGAATTAAAAAATAATTTTAAAAAAGAGAGAGAATAATCTAGTCCAACCCCCTGCAATGCAGGGATATACGGCTGTCCCATATGAGTTTTGAACCTGTGACCTTGGCGTTATCAGCACCATGCTCCAACCAACTGAGCTATTTAGTATTAGACAGTTAACTGGATTAACTGTTTGGTGACAGCCTCCCACCTCCTCCCATGTAGTGCTTGTGTCTGTCGAAAAGTTATTGTATAAACTGGTTGGATTCCATTTTTAGATTTGCTGAAAGGAAATGTTTTGGAGAGGCACCGAGACTTTCTTAGAAACTTCTGACTGATGCACCTGGTATACAAGGGGGTTGTACAATATCTGCACCAAGAGCAATATGCAGGATCTGTGTCATAGGTACGGAGAATTATTTCTATCGACAGGAGCATTGCAAAATGTGAGGAGTGCATGTTAACAGGAGGAGATCGTTTTAATTAAACAAGCAATATGTATTTTACTAATTTGGAATTCTTCAAAAGCATCGGTAAGTTACACAAGCTATTTTAATAATATGAGACAAGGAAAGCAGATGCTAAAGATGAAAAAGACTTTAGATCCACAACAGCAAGAAACATTGAAATCAAAGAGGTCAGCACATCTCTTTTCAGCACAGAATCCCCCAGAGAACAACCACCAAGTCAAGCTTGGACTGCCAGCTCTGCACCACAGCGCCCCCTCCTGGCAAAACTGCGAGTCAGTATGCACTGAACATCAGATGAGCCTGAAACCTGCTCAGACTCTCTCTTCCTTTGTCTGTCTCTCTGCTGTTGACTAGAAAAACCTCAGGGGAAAGTGCACACACAGATCCCCTGCATCCACAAATAATGCACTCACATTTCCCATTTGTTTAGTCGTTTAGTCGTGTCTGACTCTTCGTGACCCCATGGACCAGAGCACGCCAGGCACTCCTGTCTTCCACTGCCTCCCGCAGTTTGGTCAAACTCATGCTGGTAGCTTCGAGAACACTGTCCAACCATCTCGTCCTCTGTCGTGCCCTTCTCCTTGTGCCCTCCATCTTTCCCAACATCCAGGGAGTCTTCTCTTCTCATGAGGTGGCCAAAGTATTGGAGCCTCAGCTTCAGGATCTGTCCTTCCAGTGAGCACTCAGGGCTGATTTCCTTCAGAATGGAGAGGTTTGATCTTCTTGCAGTCCATGGGACTCTCAAGAGTCTCCTCCAGCACCATAATCCAAAAGCATCAATTCTTCGGCGATCAGCCTTCTTTATGGTCCAGCTCTCACTTCCATACATCACTACTGGGAAAACCATAGCTTTAACTATACGGACCTTTGTTGGCAAGGTGATGTCTCTGCTTTTTAAGATGTCACTGCCTTGCCGTGGTGAAGGGGCTTGAATAACTCAGAGGAGTTATGAGCTATGCCGTGCACGGCCACCCAAGATGGACAGGTCATAGTGGAGAGTTTTGATCAAATGTGATCCACCTGGAGCAGGAACCGGCAAGCCACTCCAATATCCCTGCCAAGAAAACTCCATGGACAAAGACAACAGGATTTCCCATACATTTGGGGAATTTTCAGGGGTCCCATGCCAGATTACCATATTTTTTGCTCTATAAGACTCACTTTTTCCCTCCTAAAAAGTAAGGGGAAATGTGTGCGCGTCTTATGGAGCGAATGCAGGCTGCACAGCTATCCAAGAAACCAGAACAGCAAGAGGGATTGCTGCTTTCACTGCGCAGAGATCTCTCTTGCTGTTCTGGCTTCTGAGATTCAGAATATTTTTTTCCTTGTTTTCCTCCTCCAAAAACTAGGTGCGTCTTGTGGTCTGGTACGTCTTATAGAGCAAAAAATATGGTAATTGTAGATAGGGTGAAAAAGTGAGTGGTTGCCATCCCCACCATCATTTTTTAACCTGCCCTGAAGGACACTTTCGATTGCATGGGCTAGGCTACTTTCAGATCAGATGCATCTCTGAAAAGTAATAAACAAATCTGAGCACACTATTTGGACAGTTTGGAGAGCCAGTGTTGTTTAGGGATTAGAGCAATGGACTAGGACCCAGTATTCAGGGTGAGACTCACTGAGTGACTTCAAGCCAGTCACAATACCTTAGCATAGCCTAATAGAATCATAGAATTGAGTTGGAAGGCACCATGAGGGACATCTAGTCCAACCCCTGCAATGCAGAAATCTTTTGCCCAATGTGGGGCTTGTAGTAGCCCTGTGTTTGTATGTGTGCACACTATCCATTTAAAAATCACAATATTTTTGGGCTTCTTCCAGTATCTGGGCACTGCTGGCTCTCCCTGCCACTTGATCAATAATGCCAGGGCCCTGGCTCCTCTTCCTTGGAATAGGCTGCATTTCGTGGCACGCTGCAAAGTCTGCCTTTTTTGTATCCCACTGTAATGTGCACCACGCAAAACTGTTGCTGAACTACATGACTAGAAAGGAATGCACACAAGTCAGGATTTCTTCAACCTAACACTTGAATTGCCCTCATGGCCGTGACCTGGCAAGAATCCTATTTTAAATCAGTTCTTTTCCCAGGAAACAATTTAAACAGCAAACAGCTCAGCAAACAGATGGCAACCGAAAAAGCTGACACAAGGTGGACATTCCACAGCTGCTGCCTGTTTGAGACTTGTGACAAATAATTTTCAGGCAGAAGCGATGTTTTAATGAGAAAAGGGACAAATTCTGCAGGCATATGGTCAAATTCTAGGAGTTGCTATGCTGTTGAAGCGGTGCACCGAGGCCTGGATTAACCATTAAGCAAAACAAGCACACGCTTAGGGCATCGAGGCAAGGGAGCACCACAGAAACTTTCCATTGCCAGATTTTTAATATTAATGGTCACAAATTGCTCTGCTGAGTGTTCGTTTTCTTGGCTGAGGTATATTAAAAATCCCAACAGAACAACTCTGCAACAAGGCAGGCTGGGTGCTTTATCTCATCTAAGTATAGAAGCTGGTGTATTACATAAGGTTAGTTTTGAGGATCTGATATAAGACTTTGCCATTAGAAACAGTAGGAGAAAAAAAATTCAAATAATAAAGTGGAAGTATACAAAAATAAACATTGTTTTCCATCTTACAGTAGGTTTTGTTTCATTTCAAAAAATAAAAATTTATTTTATGGTTTACTATTGTTTATATTTTGAATCAGATATATATGGGGGCACCAAAGCCTTTTAAGTGTTTAGGGCCTCTAAAGGTCTTAATCCAGCCCTGGGTGCACACAATGCAATGCTGTAGCTGTGGTTTGAAGGAGACAAGTCTATCCCTTTGCTCAGGGCTTAGATGCTTTCCCAGCCCTTTGATGATGGTGCCTGCATGGCTGTTTCTCCCACGGTCCTTACTAAACTGACTTCTGACACAAGCCCCATTGCTTAGCTGTAGTGGGGGTGGAAAGGATAAGGGCAGGCTTTTTCTTTCTGGTAGGAGTTTCCTGGGAAAATATTTCAGGCGTAGGAAGATGCCAGTCACCTATAACTCAAGAAGAGACATGCCCGGTTTAAGTTACAGGAGGTCATGACTAGGGAGCCTAATTGGCTAAATCATTGAAGTTCCAACATCAGCAAAGAACAGTTAGGGAAGAAGGGTGTGTGTGTGTGTGTGTGTGTGTGTGTGTGTGTGTGTGTGTGTTTAGTATGTGGTATTTTTTTGTCAAGTTAGTAATAAGGGCAAGAATTATTATACAAAAGTTGCTTGGAGCAGCCCACAAAATATCAGTCCACCAATATTAGTAAATCACTGTGACACTCTCTTTTAAGCCAAAGTTGAAGGCCTGATTCATTTACACAACCGCTTGGGAGCCCCTTCCCCATTGCTTGGTGCCACAACACTCCAACAATGCATATGGAGAAACTTTGAGAGTGAGATAAGTGACCTAGCATCTTTCCATGCAAGCAACAACCTTAAACCATAATTTAAAATAAACTGTGGTTCAAGAAGAGATATCCCGCTTTATCACTACCCGAAGGAGTCTCAAAGCGGCTAACACTCTCCTTTCCCTTCCTCCCCCACAACAAACACTCTGTGAGGTGAGTGGGGCTGAGAGACTTCAGAGAAGTGTGACTGGCCCAAGGTCACTCAGCAGCTGCATGTGGAGGAGCGGAGACGCGAACCCGGTTCACCAGATTACGAGTCTACCACTCTTAACCACTACACCACACTGGTTGAACCTTCCCTGCTCCTTTCCATGCCATATATGGGAGGAAACAACACAGAGTTTGGGTCATTGTGATGTGTGAACACATCGTTGTGGCTTAGTTATCTCCAAATAAACCACCAGTGGAAGCCAAAGTTTCTTTTTGGCTTACCTCTTGAGTTTTGCATTTCATGATGAGCCAGATTCTAGCTTGTTTCCTTCCCTGGATGACACAGTTAGGAGCATTAATCATCATTGATTATGAACTATGGTTTAACATTGTGTGTTGCCTATGAAAGAAACCACTGAAGGATTGGTGTATCTTCTTAATATTTTTTTATTTGCAAATATACTTGTGAAACATATTGGAAGCAAGCAGACTTCTAAAGAAGGCAGCATAACCAATGGTCCTGCAACAGATTCCTAAAGAACAACAGTATATTGCATCTGCACCACCATTACTAACACCGGGGCGGGGGGGGGACGACGACGTCCCAGCTGTCTGACTCACTCCTTGTTCAAAATCAGACTGCAACTGCTTTCTGTTCTACCACACGTATAGGCAGAAACTGGTCTCATAGCCCAACCCGCAGGTAGACTGCCCATTCAGGAAATGTCTCCTAATAAATCAACCAATCATCCTTGACCAAGCAGCCAGCTTAGCAAAATATGGCCAACTTTTTCTTGATCGGCAGTTCTGTTGAGCTATATCTGATGCAATAGAAAAAGTTAATTTACCAGCATGCAGCCTTGTTTGCTTTGGCTTTTTGAGGCTTTTCAGGCAACTTTCTGAGACGGAGCTCTGGTGTTACTCATTGGATTTTGTCCCATAATCTGTGGCTTGGATAGTTTCAGGAAGGAACTGAGGAAATTTGCTGTTTGGAAAACCAGGTGTCTGCCCAACAGCCTCCTATTAACCAGGAATCTCCAAGGCTCTGTATTTTGGAAATGTCATGATTATAGATTGCAGAACTGCTGGATTTGAACAGGTTTGCTATCCATCTGCCTTTCTTTCCAGGGCCTGCCCCCATTTCCTTCACAGCAGTTTGACACATTAAATTTAGCAGACAAAGATTTTCCTGGTATGAAGCTAGAATGACAGAGAATATTTCACTTGATCAATTGGTGCATATCAGACTGATGCAAAAGGCAAAGGACCAGAACTACTTAAAAAGTTGCAACCTGACAAGGCGCTTTGAGAATTTTTATTGTATAAATGTAATCAGCAGCAGAAGCAGCAACCTTAGGTTTGAAAATCTGTTGACGTCTGGTGACAGGAGTGGTGAGAGAGAAAACTAAAGCACTGACACCTATTGATCAAACTATGGTATATTAGATTTGCACACACACACACAAACCTGAAAAGTCATTGTTTCCCTACTAAAGAGGTAGAAACTAATAATTTTTCTGGTCTTGGGTTCAGATTGCTGTAAACATCTGGTACAATTTGATCAGGAGGTTTAAAATTTTATAGTTCCCTTTCCCACAATCACATTACTAAAGATCAGAAACAACCGAACACATGTTTATGGGAAGGCTAACCACATTTTGCAGATGGTAGAGATAAATGTTCAGGAAGTATAAAATTAATAATAATTATTATAATATTGCTGAGCTGTGCAAAAGCCTAAACAGCCTAGGCAATGCTTTTTTGCTCCTCTCCAGGTTCGCATAATTACCGTTAATTTGTTATCAATAATGTATTTATTGATAAAAACACATTATTTTTTAAAGAAAAAGCCGAGAATGGCTCATTTCATTACAGTGGTACCTCGAGTTAAGTACTTAATTCGTTCCGGAGGTCCGTACTTAACCTGAAACTGTTCTTAACCTGAAGCACCACTTTAGCTAATGGGGCCTCCTGCTGCCACTGCGCCGGCGCTGCACGATTTCTGTTCTCATCCTGAAGCAAAGTTCTTAACCTGAAGCATTATTTCTGGGTTAGCAGAGTCTGTAACCTGAAGCGTATGTAACCTGAAGCATATGTAACCTGAGGTACCACTGTATATGGATAGAGAATTTCACTGGAAGGAAGTCAATTTTAAATCTAACCCAGGGCAGAAGTCAGAATTACCCACAGAAATAAATGGGGACATCTAACCAACATCTATCCAATCTGGAAGTTTCATCCAAACTTTTCTATCTTTGTGGCTAAAATAATGTCTGTCTTTCTGTGTGTCCTAGAATTCCCTCTTTCTTCTGCAGCTTATTTCTTATAGAGGCAATAGTTTAAGAGTCACAATCCCATATGTTTTAAACAAAGACAGAACTCAAAATTAAAATGTCACACTACTGCCTGATAGCTTCCTTTCTGTTAGTCAATTTGTTTGGGTTTTTCTGCAATCACTTGGGAGACCCAAGGGGTTGGTTTTGGTTGGTCATCCCATCGGCTGAGTCAAGGTTGGGACCTGGTAATTTAGGGTGGGTAGGGAATTAGGATTTGGCAGATTTTGGTGCAGGAGAGAGAAGAGAGCTGACTTCAGGTTGAAGCTGTACAGAGCAATGTATCTTCTGGTGAGCCCCCCCATATATTGGTGGACTGTGACATGCTCACCTGGCAATAGCACCAGACAATAGCAGTGCTTCAAGGAGTACTGGGTGCCCGTGAGCTGCCATTTTAACTTCCCAAAGTACCCCATAAAAATAAAATAAACTCCTAGAGGAAACACAACCCTGAATGAGTGCTGGAAACCCCTGGAATTTTGCTGCTGCTCAGCAGAGATTGAGGTGGCATGTAACAATAATTAGGGTGCAAGGAAGATCACAGCCTTTGTGTCAAAATCATGCTTACTTCAGATTCTGCTCAAGCAAGAAAACCATGAAACCATACCTTCTTTGATTTCGTCTTCCCCTTCCCCATTTATGTGTGCTTTGAATGGGCATTACTCATCTGGAAACGTTTTGCGCTTTAATGCCACAGGAAACTCCAGAACAGCATTTGGCAAGCTGTTAAATTGCTATCACCAGCTGAAAACAGCAGTGCTGTCCCTGTGTTTGCTGAATCAAATTGTTAAGTGCCAAGGGTATTCATGTTTTCTCTGACTCATCCATATGTCTATGAACTCCTGGGGTTTAACCATTGGCTACCAAGAACATCCAGTTCCTACTAAGAAATGGGGGGGGGGGGAGGAGAATAATGAGATGGCCATAGCTCCTAAAATCTGAATTTCTTTGTAACTAGTACTTCATACTGCTATTTACAGAGAATTGCAACTTAAGAACTTAACATAGAGCCCTGCTGTATCAAACCAAGACATCTCTCTTGCCTAACATCCTGTTTCCCACAATGTTCAACCAGATGCCTCCAAGAAGCATAGCTGTCAACCGTCCCTTATTTGGCAGGAAAGTCCCTTATCCCACCCCTGTGTCCCGCTGCTGTCCCTTATTGATGATGTCCCTTAAATTTCCCGGGTTTCAAAGGAAGCAGCTCCTCTCCCTCCTTCCCTGCCGGCCAGGGAGGAGGGAGGCTCCAACTGTGGTGCTTGGCTGCGTTGCTCACCCAATAAGGAGACTAAGAACGACTGGGGGGTGGAGCTTGCATACCTTGTGCCAATCAAATCGGCCGCATTGCCCGGGGACTCGCCTTTGCTCAGCGCTTCCCAGCGGAGAGGTGACGGTGGTTTTCCTTGCTGCATCCCCTTTGCCGGGTTGCTGCACTGTGGGAACCACTGCTTGAGGCTTCGTTTGGCTGCTGGCTGGGCTTTCTGCCTTTGGCTCGGAGGGGCTCAGAAGTTGAACATACCTGTGCTCTGAAAATCCCTTATTTTGGCTGCTGATCCCTTATTTTCGAGGCTGCTGGTCCCTTATTTTCAAATCTGTAAGTTGACAGCTATGCTAAGAAGCCCAGAAGAAGGCAATAGCTCTCTCCTGCTGTTGCTTCCCCATGGCAGCCCTATCCTCCATGAATTTGTCTAATTACCTTTTAAAGTTGGTGGCCTTCACGTCTCGTGGTAGTGAATTCTCTACAGTAGTTTTGACTGTGCTGTGTGAAGAAGGACTTCCTTCCTGTCCTGAATCTCCCAGAACTCAGCTTTGAATGGATCAGCATGGCTGCAGACATTTTACAAAAACAGAAATTTCCCCTTTAAACCACTCTCCCCCCTGGCCTTTTTTCATGGCAAATTATCTCCCCAAAATCAATTTCTCTTGCAACTTCATACATGATAGGCGAACCAGCCAGCTAGGTAGCTTGCACTTCTTTTAGTTGCCTTTGATGAATTTCATTTTCACTGAGCGGTCCAACATGACTCCAAGATCCCTGTCCTGGTCAGTTGCCACCAGTTCAGATTACATCATATAAAGCACTACTTTTAAAAGAAAAATAGCTTATTGAAAATGCATATTGATATTGTGACTATATGCAAATTCATTTAATTAACCAAGCAAGCACAAGACAGATAGTTACAGAGGAACAGCAGCAGCTTTTCATTCAGAGTAAACTTGTTTTTTTGCATGCAATCAAATGCTTTTACATTAATTTTCTCAGTTATTGTATCAGTGTGTTAGGGGCATGCTAAAAGCTCCATCCTATGCATGTTTATTCAATGGTAGGTTCTATGCCATATGGCAGGTATGTCCAACAGGTGAGGAGAGAGACTCCATCAGGCAAGGCCTCCTTCCACCTGCCTTGCCCCACCCTCTAGTCTCTGCTTCTCAATTTGCATTGTATTATTTTATGTACTGTGGTTTGCCGTTGTTTTATTGATTATAGTTTAGAAATTATTTATTGTAACTGTTGAGTGGATTTCTGTTTAACTTTTATATGTTGATATTATTATTTTATACTATTCTAATCATTGTTGAATGTTACTTTTTTGATGTAGGTTGCTTATTTTAAAGTTTTGTTTTATTATCACATTTTTGTATTGCATTAGATTGTTTTAAGATGTACATTTTTTGTTTCTTCAGCTTGCAAACCGCCTTGAGTACTGTAAGATAGAAGGACGCTATACAGATTAAAAATGATGATGATGATCCTGGTAGATCTCTGGCCCCTCAGTGATCTCCACCCCCCCCAAACAAAGCTCAACAACTTTCCCTTTCCCAAAAGAGCTCAACAACTGTGGCTGCTTTAAAAAAAGTGGCAATGGGTAGATCACTGCCAGTTTATTATACTGTGAGTAGATCACAGTCTATTGGGAGTTGGACGTCCCTGCCATAAGGCGTTACACAAGATATTTCTAAAGAGCTGAGCCACTGTGTATTCCCTTCTGTCTCTCACCCGCTCTGTATATAAGACATTTGACTTTGGGCATGATTTTCTTGGCTATCCAGCTCCAGAGAAGATTAAGGCAGATGACATCTCTAATCTATAGGTATAGGCATGTTGTTCTCCAATGAAAATCCTCTATTTCGTAAAATGACTTGAAGCTGGAAATATTTTCTGGAGGGTCTCTTGTATTTTTAGTATCCTGGATGTTTATTTGTGGGTAAGTTCAGAGGAACATTAAAATGAGATTGTGAAGTGCTCCAAAGCATCTCCCTAAATTGAATAAATGGACAAAATGCGGTTCAATGTAAGTACAGATTACAATCACGGGGTAATTTTATAGGGACATGATCATTTATAAGCCTGAAACATGCTTCTTAAGTTCATGTTCATCTATCTTTTCTTGGCAGGAAAATTGAATTTGGTTTGGCAACCGCCTCTAGAAAAACTTCAGAAATTAGAGGCGGGGGGAGATGTTTAAGCGGAAAGCTCAAGCTTTGCTCTGGGAACTGGGACTCAATATGAGCCTGAATTCAACTGTCTGTTTTCAGTCTCCAGTTTTCCACTCTCCATCCGCAACTAGCACACAAGCAAACATTTGACTGCTCTAAAGTGAGGAAGTGTAGTAAGATTCAACCAGCAAGTCAAAATCATGGGCAAAAATCTCCCCTTGTGCTTTTGTTTCCTAATTGCCAGTACATTAATATATTTTTTTCAGAATGAACAGATAGTGTTTTGTGTATGTGTGTGTGTTTCTGGCCAACGGCTGGAGGACTCTATCCAAAGTCCAGAAGACCTTTTAAAAGTCTGAATTCCCAGCTTTTCCATGTCTAATCAAGGAGCTTAAAACATTTGCCACATGTTCTTCATTTCCATCTCATTTCATCACACTAAAGTGAAAACATGCCAAAAACGGAGGAAAAAGGAGCAACATTTGTCAGTGCCCCCAAATAGGAACCACAGCTGCCCATTAAATACAGTGGCCATTTCCAGCATACAAATCAATTTTCCCTGCAGTGGGGGGATGCGGTGAATAATGACTGGGTTGTTTAAGGAAGCATGACCGATTTGGGATGAAGGTTCCTGCCACTCTGACATTTTCATAGTATAATTTATTGCACACAGCATATAAAGCTGCGGTAACCAAGTCTTCTTGCCAGGCTTAATAGTGGGGAATAGCCTGAAAGACCACATCACGGCAACGGCAGATCTTTCCCTTGTTAAAAGGCACTTGAACTCCTGAGACCTTGCTATGTTGAATAGTATGGCATCCAAGGATTTCCTCAATTGGAGTCTCCTGGCTTTGCTTCTGTTGCTTCGCTTTTGCCTGTGCCAAGATGAAGACACGGAGGTGAGCAGAAGATATAATAACCCAGTGGCCAAAGTCTTGCAAAGTCACCACCAGACTGGTCAAAAAGGTTCCAGCAGCAGGGAATTGTTCAGACAGCGGAGTCGACTTGTTGAGTGGACGGTTGAGAATGATGATGGTAATAGCCCTTCTCCTGACCAAAATGCCTTGAAACCAGAGGTAGATGATGTAGCACAGACTACCTCAAACAGAGTCCAGGTACTCTGAATTAATATTCTACGACGTTTAGAAAGTTAATGAATGGGATTTTGTTTTGCTATATGAGACAACCAGCACTACTTTTTAAAGAAGTGGTTTATTGAAAATGCAGACTGAAACTGTGACTGTGCAAATTTGTTTAATTAAGCAAGCAAGAATAAGACAGGATAGTTACAGAGGATTTCCAGCAGTTTTTCATTCAGAGTAAACTTCGTCTTTTGCAATGCAATTAAATGCCTTTACATTAATTTTCTCATTCATTGTATCAGGGTATTTTGAACATGCTAACAGTCCCATCCTATGCATGTTTATTCAGAGGTAGGTCCTACTGAGTTCAATGGAGCTTACTCCCCAGCCTAGTGTGACTGCAGCCTAAGGGTGCAATCCAGCCAAAGTTAAGTGCTTCTAATTCCCACTGAAATGAATAAGGCTTGCATAACTTTGGCTATATCAAACTATAGTTTTATTGGAAATCCAGGGTATAAAAGTTCCTATTCATTCAATATGCAAATTCTGTACAATGTGCAAACATTTGAATTCTTTATCAACCATGTCAGACTTAAATGAAATATTGTATAATTCTGGGGGGTAAATATATTCTTCAGGCGTTTGCAATGCATTTTATATGTTACATAATTAAGGCTGCAATCCTATACACACTTAATAGAGAGTAAGCCCTGTTCATTTTCAACAGCTTGATCCTGAGTAGCCCTTTATAGGATTGCTGTGTAAGAGTGGTGAAGGAAAACCAAAAGGCTGATGTACTGGTGATTTTTAACGCAGAGAAAATTGTTCAGTTAGTATGAGATTATTTAACATGTTCTTGACTCCATCCTCAACTCAGTTAGCCTTGCATTAAGAGATATATTTGGTATGTTTCACTATATTAATTGCTATTATGATTCATCTGACTTTCATTTAAGATGACCAATGCAACTAAAATTGGCTTTAAAATATGATCTCTAGTTCAAGTGAGCAGTAGGTTAGACTGTTCAACACTGTGCACATATAATACTTTATTTATATAAATACATACTGGTTATTTTCTTTTAAGTGTTATTTATTTAATTACTGAGAAACTTGCCTATTTATCAATGGCGGGGGGAGAATCCTCAAAGTTGTGAACAGTAAGACATACATATTGTTTTAAAAATTATAACAATGAAGCCTGCGCAGTGACACAATAATCAGAAACATTTATTTCATCCAGCAGGAGAAATTAAAACAGGGATAAGGTTCCTGCAGCCTTCTGGACCATACTGGTTCTTAGCTCCTATCACCCCTAACAATTGAACATAGTCACTGGGGCTAATGGGAGTTGGAGCCCAACAGCATCAACCCCTATCCCTGGATTAAAGTATGCCACCACAGACATCTTAGCAGTTTTATATTTTTAAAGGAAGAATTAACAGCACATATTTAAGGATTAACCTCATGAATTTAGTTGATCTCAGACCTCCGTAAATGCGGAACCACTACCTGTACTCAAAACATTCTATTAACTCTTGAAGCCAGTCCAGCCTCTAATGGAAGTGTTATCTGCAACAAAGTTTGAGGCAAGGAGGTCTGAACGCTTTTGCCACGTTTGGAATAGTACTTGCAAGAGCTATAACATCAGTTTGTATGGTCTATGAAGTCAACCAAGAGGGTAAAAATCTGGATACTTCACAACCGGATTTAACCAAAGCAAAAGAGTTTTCTAAAGTAAAACTGACTTTAGCTCCATTGATGTCAATGGTACTGAAATGTCTTCAATCCAAATACCGGTACTTTGACTTAATTGGATTGTGGATTGAGATATGTTTTGGGAAAACCTCTATGGAAGAAGAGCCACATGTGATCGAATATTAAGAGGAAGGAAATATTCAGAGGAAGGGCAGGGAAAGGGTTAACCACCCCATGCACTTCTCTGCAAAAAGGACTTTTGGGCTGCACTTGCATGTATTATGCACTATGGCCCTAATATAGATGGTAAGAAAGACATGGCAGCAAATATTCTAATTCTTCCAGATTCTGCCCTTGGCTCCTCAGGCTAACTTATAAGGCAAGAAGCTAATGACTGGTTGTTTTCATGCCTCCTGACATGTTTGTATCTGTACTGATTAGTGGAACTGCCTGCGCAAATATTAATGACCAACTGAAGGATTTTCAGATAGCAAATACAGACAAGTAATTAACAAAGGAAGCTGTTGTTCAACACATGGAGATTAGTTCAGATAAGTGCAACAAGGCAAGCAGATTAGAAAACACACACGCCTTACATCAGTTTCGAATGTGCTTTTCTCAGCAGAAGCTGGGAACCAATCCCTTCCCAACAGCTGTTCCCATGTATTTTGCTAAAAAAAAGAAAAGGCAATTTAAATGTACTTTCACCCTTCAGTTCTGGTTACCATGCATAGCGCTTGACTATCTCTACCCAAGTGCAAACTGTCAATTTAAAATCCAAGCTTAAGTTCAAATTTCATGGCTGCTCCATCTGGTGCAACGGTGTCCGCATCTGCTCTGATTGAACCCAGAAAAATTGTTCAAGGAATGCATGCTCATGAAATTTATATAGGGTTCCGGCAGATCCCCGTTATTACCTGTATTTCCTACACACAAATACACACCTCCCTTGAGCATTTAGCGGTGTCTGTATCATAGAATGGTAGAGTTGGAAGGGACTGCAACAGTCATCTAGCCAAAACCGTCTACAGCACAGTGCTCTTTTGCACAATGCGGAGCTCACAACCCTAAGATTAAGAGATTAAGGTTAAGAGTCTCATGCTCTACTGACTGTGCTATTACATGCAAGAATGCATTTTTATTTATTACTATAAGATACCACCAGATACCAAACTTTTGTGACTAAAAGAAGGTGGGGTTTCAGTTTTTTTAAAAATGATTCCATCTTCTTTCTGACACACAGGAGGTAATGCTTCTTCCAAGATGATGCCTGTTACAACATATTTATCATGTAAAAACAAAGAAAGCACACTTCTTGCTTTAAAAGGGGGGCTATATACAGATTTATGGAAATTTAATCAATAGATCCATTGATTAATAAGCTTAAGCTCAAATGATTAATTACAATTTCTTCGACTGGGTTGCAGCACTATAATTTTCTAAACATTTATTTACAGGTATGTAAAGTTGACAAGCATTTTAATATATTTTTATAATGTAATTTATAACTGCTGATCTTACTTGTATTTTGAAAAAGAAATAGGCCAACTCGTCTTCCATTTCTGACTTTTTATAAGTAACTTTAATGTATTTTTTATGTTTTTATAATTAAGCAGTATACAAATTCTGTTAAATAAAAAATGTATGTTTATGTGTGTGTGTGTGTGTGTGTGTGTGTGTGTACACACACACACACACACACACACACACACAAAATGAGCAGGCAGCAAATAGTAAGCATGGATGCAAGAAGGTCCAGTTTCACAGCAGTATCAATCAGTCCATTAAGCTGCTTCCACTTATTTGTAAATGTTCCCAACCAAGTCCATCTCTTTGGGCCCATTCTTAAAGTACTCTCTCTAGCACTTCTGCTGCACATATATTTTTGCTGAGATGTGGATTTCCACTATAGATTATTGACAAAGAACCTGACAGGCCAATCACTGATGGTCTGAAAGGAAACAGCTTACAACAGAAGAACCAAGAAAGGCAGGCCTATCTATCTGGCACACACAAAATAGCATGGCTATAGCAATATACAAGCGGGAGATTAGTACCTTGTTGTATGTGTGCCTCTATGTGCAGCAGTGGATATATTCTATAAAATGTTTTTGTTCCTGAATTTTGTATTGGCAGACTATACACAGTGGACCTCAAAGCCCACCAGAATGTGGCTGCCGGGGGGATTTTGGATTTCGGGGTTATCAAGGCCCACCAGGGCCCCCTGGGCCTGCTGGAATGCCAGGTAAAGGAAATTAGAGTTTAAGTTGCATAAATGTTAGTGCTTCAGGTTGTTGGAGGGCTGCTAAGATAACAGCAGGCATACTGTGCTGCACTATGCTCCTACCAAACTCCTAGACTCCTATGGAGCTGGAAGGTCTGGTACAGTGATAGACCTTGCCTTGTTCTTTTCCTTCTCCACCTCCCAGCTCATTCCTGCAGTCCTTATGCCAGATGCATGCTTGGGAAAGTGGGTCAGGAGTTTTTGTTTGCATTGTCTTGCTAACAACCATGCAGCTCTGGCCCTAAAAGCTCAGTTTATGCAACAGCGAGTGTTTGCACAACATGCAAGTAGCAACCAGACTGTTCTTCTGTCAATCTCCCCCGCCCACACCACAAGCCATTGGCAGCAGTAGGTCTGACATCCTGTCCATATAGTGCAGCAGACTTTCTTTAGCTCTTTGTTGGTACTTTAGCAATAAGAATTTCCAGTAATAAAAGTATGACATAGTTGCATAAAAGTGCTTCTATAAGCAGCTTTGGATGGCAAAAAAAGAAGAAGTACAAATTGCGTGGTTCCTTTGGTATAAACCAACAGTGATGAATAGAGCTTATTATGTGAACCAGCCACCAACTTTTCATTCCATAAAAGTGTGGTATATGATTTCAGTCATAAGCACAGAAATGTCCAATGATGACTGAAGTGGCATGGGATTTGGCAACCTAATAAAGGATGGTGTAATTTTTTAGATTATACAATGCATTACCTTAAAAAGCAGTACATACAATCCCTTCAATCTGGTATCTCAACATAGAAAATGATGTGCATCTTAATGTAATTAATCATGAACTTCAAAGAACATGCAACTAAAAAGGATATGGGTTGTATCCAGTGGTGTCCCTTGCATTAGTCGAAGTTTTTTTGATTCCAGAGAGGTCCTCATCAGTGGAAGGAAGTGATTTTCACTTATTCCTTCTCTCCATGTGCTCCCACCTTCGGCTCTAGATGAACTTTGGAAGAACATCATGGAAGGTGGTAATGGGACTATAGCGGGAAGGGGAAATTGATGAAAATTGTCTCCCTTCCTGTTAAGCTGATAGAAGTATCTTCCAACAGCACAAGGGATACCATTTGCTATAACCCTTTATTTTCAGTTCCACATACAAGTTCTAAACATTTTTCACGTTATTTAACTTAAAGACTATCAATTTGGTTCAAGTTGTCTCAGTACCTGATCATTACTGTAGCCAAGGGGTGAGGAACCTTTGGCTTGTGGTCCAAATTTGGTCCTCCGGGCCTCTTCATTTGACTCACAAAGTCATTTCCCTCAAAACCACGACCTCCTGCCCCACACCTGATGCTATATGTAATATGAAGTATGGGGTAGGTTGAAGCGCAGCAGATTCCTTCAGAAAGCAGGATTAAACTCCAGGAGCATCACCTGCACATCAGATGATGTTTGGAGTTAAATCATGGTTGGCTGCTGTTTCCCCCACCCCTGCAGGACAACTTTGAGAGATATGGCCCTCTAGGTCAAAAGGATTCCCCATTCTTCCTCTAGCCATTGTTACAGTCTTTTCAGAAGCAACTGACTGGTTAAATTTATCCCAGAAATTGTATCCCACATATGGGACTGATGCTGAAAGTTGGAACTGTCTGAATCTCAGCAATGTTATTTTTTAGTCTCTCTCATGCAGACTTCTGTGGAACCATCAGTCCAGAAAGGCCCCTGCTCCATGTTCTCTCTCTCACTATACCCAGGCTTAGGCCTATTGCGCCAATGGTGGCCAATGATGTTATCAGCCCACAGTATGCTAGGCCTTGAGGCTTACTAACATATGAGATATACCGTATTTTTCGCTCTATAACACGCACATAGTTTTTAGAGGAGGAAAACAAGAAAAAAAATATTCTAAATGAAACAGCAGATGTATGATTTTTGTGGTTCATGCTGTGGCCACAGACATGTGATATGACGGTGAGTTTGGGGTAGCCCAATGCAAAAATCCTGAGGATCCATGTGGATCCATGCTTTGTAACCACGTTTTTGCACCACTGCAGCCCCAGGCATGATGTGCATGATTTTTTTGGTGCAAGCTGTAGCCATGGACATGCTATGTGATCTGATGGTGAATTTGGGGTGACCCAGTGCAAAAATCCTGAGGATCCATGTGGATCCGTGCTTTGTAACCATGTTTTAAGTGGGGAGGGAAGAAAAAGCACCCAAGGGACAAGGAACACGTGTGGGGTGGGTGGAGAAGGATGCTGTTAATAATGCAGAAGAGGGGTATAAGAGGAGAAAGCTCCTCTCCTCTCCCGCTTTGCTGTTTCAAAGCAAGCCACGGAGGAGGGAAGGAAGGGATCCTCTACTCACAACTGCAGCAGATCCCCCCGCCATCCGTAGGCATTCGCTCCATAACACGCACAGACATTTCCCCTTACTTTCTAGGAGGAAAAAAGTGAGTGTTATGGTGCAAAAAATATGGTAATCATGAAGATATGGTTTGTTTCCAGGGAATTCACCCATTGCCAAACAAGGAGAGCTTCCATCATTGCTGTTTTATATGTGGTCGAGAAAATGTTTACTTTCTTGTAATATCATGAGTGAAGGGATTAGGAACCTGAGGCCTCAGGTGTTGTTGGAATGGATGGCTTAAGTGGGTGTTGCTCTCATGCTTCATGCTGGTTTCTGTTGCGGCTCTACATTTCCTCCCACACAGACCCTAATAAAACACGCTCTTCCAGCCATGCAGTTTCTTCTCAGTGCCCAACCTGCTTTTCTACTTCTTAGAAATCAGAAATAGAAAATTGAACACATGAACAAGTGTCTTGGGGTGGATTACTGTTAAATCATTTGTTCTAGACAAAAGAGTAGAAAATGAAATTGGGAGGGGTGGCGCTTTTAACCAAGAAACTTTAAACCACACACACACACACAAAATCCCTTGATTTGTTTTAAGGAAACCATGGAAACAATGGAAATAATGGTGCACCTGGCACTGAAGGAGCAAAAGGTGACAAAGGAGACAAGGGAGACATTGGACTGAGAGGAGAGCGGGGCCACCATGGACCAAAGGGAGAAAAGGGTTACCCTGGCATCCCTCCAGAACTTCAGGTAAACTTCCTTAGAAACATCAATGGGGTTGCATCCAGAGTGGTCATTTGCCAAAACTCCAATATAGTTGGTGTATGCCTAATTTTTGAGAGGAGGCTAGTCCACAGGGTTATGTGCCACCACCTAAACAATATGTGTGAAAGGACATGAACTGGATCCATACCATTCTGTCCAGCGGCAATCTTTTCTGGAGAGTGGAAAAAGTCTCCCCAGATAGTATCCTTTCACCAATACTGACAGTCCACACTTCACTGATCATTTATTTGCTTAATGAGCTGAGATATGATCTCCTCCTTTCTGAGAGAAATGATGACAACAAACCTAGAAGTTTCCAGTTAACTATAGTTTCCTAAGTTGTCAGAACCAGCAAACTCTTGTTTACACTTTGGAACAAGCCAGTAAGTCATTGTTTGAAGTTGGTTTAATATTCTGGTTTGTTTTGAATCTGTTAACCAGTTTCTTGATTCTGATAAGACAGGAAACTATAAGCAGCTGGGGAATCCTGTTTTTTCCCCCTGGTTTGCATGAACAGACTGTGTAAATGGCCATAAGGTTTGTTCATTTCTTATCTTATTAAGCCAAAACATAACAGTCTGAAAGCAGCCATAGTAGGAACAAAAAAGGAATTAAGTTTTTAGTAATTCAGAATGGACGGTTCTAGAGAAATCTATGTGATGAAAATGTGAAATATTGCTCTTTGAGGTCCTTTTTTTTTTTACTTTCTACACTGCAAAACGATTTTGCAGAATTTACTGAGCCCTCCTCTGTCATTCCAATAGCCAACTTAAATAATGCAGATAAATTAAATAGAATCAGTTGTATTTTGCTTAACTAATTTGTAAAAGTTAAAATTTTAGACATTTTAGCATATTTTTCTAGTCCCTCCATAATTAATCTTAAGGTTTTATTTTAATGGCTTATGCCAAAATGCTGTTATGTAGACAAAAGCCACATTTTGTGAGGATGCTCTGCACTAAAAACATTTTTTTTAAAGTCTGCACCCCCCCAAAAAAAACCCCTGAATGCTGCAACTTTAAAAAACAAACAAACCATGCTTATTAGGTAGACTTGCACAATTTATTATGTGCTGAAGCCCCACTTCCAGGGCAGGCCAGTCTTTTACAATGTTGACTTAGAAGTCCTACATATGCTCAAGTAAGTTTATCTAGAACTGTAGCCTTCATTAGGCACCTAAGATGCCCCCAGGCACTGCCTCTGTAATTCCTAGTCCTTAAAAATGAGAAAGTCAATTTTATGCTCAACAGATGTATTCTGCGATTTTTCAGTTCTTGCACAAAACTGAAGACAACTCAGGTCTTCATTTCTTCCTGCTTCCTCATAACTGCTGAGATGGCACTTGATGCAGAAAATCCCCCCCCCCCCCACACCACCCCGGGGACCCAGTCACTATAGTGCTTTTTGTGTTAAAGTGAAATTTCAAACCAAGCTGTTTACCCTGAAGTCACGTGTCTACATGTCTCATTTTCTGCACATGAATAGTTCTGTTCTTACATAAACCAATGAGACTTTTATCACTACAGTTTGCTGAGAGCTGGCCTAGGTCCTAAATGTACATTTAGGAAATTAAAGCAAATATGTCCCAAACCAAAGTGGGGAAGAAGCCCATAAGGAATGGATTGAGCCAACCATGCCTTCCAATTTGTCTTTGTCCTACTTGGTAACTACTGCTTAAACATAAGCTGTATTTGTATAGGTTGCATTTATGGCTTCAATGGCAACCCATTTCAGTAACCAGAACAGTGGAATAATCTTCAGTAGTGTTGAAACCAACGTTGGAAATTTTTTTGACGTGATGACTGGTCGATTTGGAGCACCCGTGAATGGTAAGTATAAAGAACAGCAGATTTTATAAGAAGTCACCTAGACTTCTTAATACTGGCTTGATTACGGCCAGAATCATACATACCATGGAAATTGATCTTACTGAACTAAGCGGGTCTTCTGAGTAATTATGCATACAATTGGAATTGGCATAGGGTGTTATTTTCTGAGGAAAGAAGTAGAGCAAATGCAATTTACATCTCTAACAATATATTATGGATCATTGATTCACCCAATATTCCATTTTTATTTTGATTGAAGTCATTGTGGCTTCACAGAATTCAGACCATTAGGCAAGGATACAGGTTTCAGAGAGGGATTGGTATGCAAGGAATCAAAACCAGTTTCTTAGTAGTTAGTACCCATGTTTTCTTGGAAGTGGACATATGCAGAAACACTTTGTATGTTACATTCTTTGCCAGGGCAGTAACTTGTGTAAGAATTGTCTCATCTGAACTATTTTGTATAAACAATTTAATCAGTTATATGATCGTTTTTCAGGAGTGTATTTCTTCACCTTCAACATGATGAAGCATGAAGATGTGGAGGAAGTATATGTTTATTTAATGCACAATGGCAATACAGTTTTCAGCTTATACAGGTGAGTTGAGTGGCATTTCTGGACTTCGTACACTTCCAAATTTTTGTCCAATGGGATAGCACATACTTGGCTTTCAAAGTCCCACATTCAGTCAGTTTGCAGGTGATGTACAAGACCTTGGTAGGAGAGCTGAGGCCACAAAGAACAGCCAGCCATGGGTTAAATTGACAATATAACCTGGTGTATGGCTGTCTATTTTTGAAAATGGCAGGTTTGCCCTTAAATCAGGCATCCCCAAACTTGGCCCTCCAAATGTTTTGGGACTACAACTCCCATTATCCCTAGCTAACAGGACCAGTTGTCAGGGATGATGGGAATTGTAGTCCTAAAACAGCTGGAGGACCGAGTTTGGGGATGCTTGCCTTAAACCAGATATTCTATTTGAATAAGATTGCAGCTGGAAATTTACATTACTAGGCAATTAATGCTCCTAAACACCTAACCTGCTGCTTCCGTGCTGCAAAGCAACACTAGGAGAGGGGGATTACAGATGAGCAGTGGGACTCAATGGGATACCGGGTCCTGAACGCCCCCATTAATTTTTAAAATTTTTCTCCCACCTTTCATAAGTTCCTAGGGCATGTTACAAATGAAACAAAAGGCTTGATTAAAATAACAGAATCAGTAAAATCAATAAACTAGACTCCTATTTCCACAGTGGGGGATTGGTTCAAAATAATAATGTACAGATAGAAAGTTGACCTGTTGTCTTCTCTTTATTCTTAGCTATGAATCAAAAGGTAAAACTGACTCATCAAGCAATAGCGCAGTGCTGAAACTTGCCAAGGGAGATGAAGTTTGGCTGCGGATGGGCAATGGAGCACTCCATGGGGATCATCAACGCTTTTCCACTTTTGCAGGGTTTCTTCTTTTTGAAACCAAATAGACTTAACATTTTAAGACAGATTTTGCTCTTTGCTTTCTCTATCCTTTGGAACAACATGGTAACGTACTTCAGGGCCCTTTTTGAAACCAGTATGCTGGGGTCTAAATCTATGAAGCGGTATGAGAAAGGTTAGGCATGCTTCCTTATGGGTTTGTTGTTGTTGTTGTTTCCACTGAAATCTGAAATCCTATTCCAGATAGCTGAATGCTGTGATGATTACAGCCTTTGGCCCCAATCAATGTGGCTTCACACTTGTATGGATTTGTTCAGCATACAGGCCTGTGGGTCTACTTTCTTCTTTCAAATTGATTCAGAAGTCATTGGGAACTTCATGTGTGCTTCTTAGCTCCTTCATCCATAACAAAAAATCAGAAGCACACCTATTCTGCGCACAGCACCAGATCCAGTATGGAAATACAGATATGGAAGTGAATATACATAGCTGTTCCATTATAACAACATGACCTCTGAACTGTTAAAATTAGTTGCTAACTGGTGCATCCACTTTAGGAAGAATAATAGTTTAGAATTTTTGCCTTCTTTATCCTTATAAATGCTCAAATCTTGATTTGTATGCTTTGGGTGATCTACAACTAAATTAAATTGAATTGTCTATAAAGTGATTTACTCATCCTGTATGAATGGTTAGGTATGTTGGCTAAATTCAAGTACTTTTACTTAAAGGAGTTTGTAGAATGAGGAATATACTATTTTTTACTATGTAGGCTTGTTTAGTTTGCACGACTGAAAATCTTCATGTTTTAAAGTATATCAGCAATTTTTTGCATGCTTTAAAAAACAGAATCAATTTGTCATTAGTTCTTATTAAAGTATTTTGACCCTAGCTCTTACTAGAATGAAACAAGTTTGAATTTTTGTCATGAATGTGTTTATTTGCTTATTTTGTAAACTGATCACTTACTAATTAAAGACCACTTTGGACAAATCTCTTGCATGCAACATTAAAATTATTTTCTCTCTCATAAGGTGGGATATAGATTTTAGGAGCTTAAGGCGACATACTTTGTTCTCCCCCAACTCATATTATCATCAGGGCAGCTTTTTGAGGTAGGTTAGGCTGAGAGATGGTGATTGAACCAAGGTCACCCAGTGGATTTCATGGCTGAGTGGGGACTTGAACCCTGTTTTTTCCCGATCCAACACTCTAACCTGTATACCACACTGCTTCCTCAGTACACTGAAAATCGAGAAGACCGAATGAATAACCCATATTGGATTTTTCAGAACTCTTTAGGAGTGGTTGTAAGATAGGAAAAACCAGGATTGTATTCAGAAAGATATACTCCAGCTGAGCTCTGGGGAAGAACTGAAGCACAAAAAATACAGTCAGTGCAACATAACCTTAAAAGAAAAGTTAATACAGTTTGTTCCATGTTACTATTACCTATATTTCTACAAGAAGGATCTTAAGAAGTGTCGTGCTGTGTACAATGGCATGATGTGAATATACACTGGCCATTCTCATACAGGTGTATCTTTTGTTGTAGTAGTGTGAGCTTCTATAAAAACCAGGGTTTTTTTGTTTATTTCACATAAAATGCTTCCAAAACAAAGCCAGTAATTTTGCTTAAGCTGCCTTGCAGAATGTATTCCCTGTTATCACAGCTTGTTTTTCAAAATAATTTGAACAACATTTTGAATGTCAAGGAAGATGGGGAAAAGGAAGGAAAAAAATCCAACACAATTACGCCTGCTTCAAAGAAATTATATGCTTATCTGCCATCTGCAGGAGAGCACCTCCAAATAAAACAGCAAATGAAGAACCAGAAATGCAAATGCTCTGGTCTCTTCCTTTGATTATTCATTGTCTAGAAACATAAAAGGCAGCTTTGCCACTGTAAACATTCTTCAGCAAGCATACTGTACTATAAAGCTGGGTCTAATGCCAATACTTCAAAATACTGATTGGGCCGAATGGGCCGTTGGATGAAGAGATCTAGTACGTCATCTGTTAGGCAGGGAGGCTGAGCAGCCTCAACAAAGCCCCATTGCTTCTCTGACTCACAAGGACAGCTGCTTTGGGCTTTGACTTGCAAGCCACAAGGGTGTTCCCCATTTCCACACATTTCACTGAGGTCTGGAATGTACCCACACACCCCAGTAAACGGGGAGTTGCCTGTAATAACATTTCCAAGGAACACCACTCCATCCAGTCCAGTCCAGTGCATGCTTCCTCGGAAGCAAGTCCCACAGAGCTCAATCAAGCTTACCTTATTGCCTAGTAAGCTTTATTTAGGATTGCACCCTCACAGCTTGGCCCTGTGTGCCCTGGGTGGGGGACATGGGGCAGGGCCTTCTCAGTAGCTGCTCCCAGATTCTGGAGAAGGTCCCTTCCTAGAGAAGCTAGACTGGCTCCTTCCTTGCTGTCCTTCCTCTGGCAAGGGAAGACTTCCTTGTTCCAACAGGCTTCGGGGAACTGGCTTTTACTGAAAGGGCTGCCGCCATGCATTTTTTATTGCAGTTCTTCATATGGTCTTAACAGATGTTATGTACCATATATAGTGGTACCTCGGGTTAAGTACTTAATTTGTTCCGGAGGTCCGTTCTTAACCTGAAACTGTTCTTAACCTGAAGCACCACTTTAGCTAATGGGGCCTCCTGCTGCTGCTGGAGCACGATTTCTGTTCTCATCCTGAAGCAAAGTTCTTAACCCGAGGTACTATTTCTGGGTTAGCGGAGTCTGTAACCTGAAGCGTATGTAATCCGAGGTACCACTGTATAGCTTTACTTCTATCCATGCTTAATCGGTTTTTAGTGATGTTTTCCCGCCTTATGTTTTTAGCTGTTCTTGTTCTTCTATGAAAGCCATCTTGATTGAGGAAAAAAAGGTGGGGATATATAAATAAATATGTGGCAATAATAAGACCTCGCTTTACTCCATGGGGCTTTCATCTTCAGGGTCCACCCAGGGCCGCAGCTTGGCAATGCCTTTCAGTCACGCTCACTTCTTTAGTGCCATGGACTGGGCCCTACTAAAAGCACGTTTACTCTGACAGGAATCCCCACTGAGCTGAACGTAACTTGCTCCCTGGCAAGGCCGCCGCACGGGATCGTATCCTCGGCTTGCTGCAGGCACCGGCCTGATTAACCTTCGGAACCGCCGCCGGGAGCTCAGCCCTCCGGAGGGCGAGGAGGAGGCGCCAAATCGGACTCGGCTGGGGCCTGAGCTGAGGGAGAGGCTGCCTGCCTCCTTTTCTCTCGGCCATGGCGCTGCGCGGAGTGAGGGTGCTGGAAATGGCGGGCCTGGCGCCGGCGCCTCTGTGCGGCCTCATCCTGGCCGACTTCGGGGCGGAGGTGGTGCGGCTGGACCGCTCTCCCCGCGCGGCCGTGTCGTCGGACGTGCAGGGCCGCGGCAAGCGCTCCCTGGCGCTCGACCTGAAGCAGCCCCGGGGCGCCGAGACGCTGAGGCGGCTCTGCCAGAAGGCGGACGTGCTCATCGAGCCCTTCAGACCAGGTGCCGAACCGATTGTGGGTCGCGAAGGGCCAGCGGGGAAATGGGGGGGGGGGGTTGGTGTCTCCCCTCACAGTAGGGCGAAGGCTGTGGGGTGGGAGGCAGTTGCCGCTTCGTAGTAGGACGTGAAGTGTTGGTAGCGAGGTAGGGATGAGGCAGCCTCAAGAGGGTGCACCCCAAAAACTGGGTGGGCGCGGGTTGGACTCCATTTCCCAGCCGCCCCAGCTAAGCGTGGCCGACGCTCAAGGATTGTGGGAGTTGTAGTCCAGCGACCTTCTGGCGGGACCGAAGTTACTCTTTGCTTGTCGTAGGGGGGGAAAGGGCAAGCGGAGGTATTTTTGCCCTGACAGCTATTCGCAAATAGTTGTTGCCTTTTGCCTCGTCCCCCCCACCCCTCACACGCATCCCCGCCTTCAGTTTGTGTGGCGGCGCTTCTCTGTCTTCCCGAGGAAAAATTTCATACGCCCCCCCCCTAAATGCAGATGTTTATCGATATGGCTCGTAGATAAAAAACAACAACAAGCAGACAGAATAAATAGCTGTGTAAAGTGCGAGGTGGGCATTTTTGTACCAGCTTGCAGTTTAATACGTGGAAGGTTTTTTTTTTAAAAAAATTAAACCCACGAAAAAAGAAAGTGCAATTTTTTAAAAAGTAGCAGCTCAAGTTAATTTTATTAACTGCGCCCACAGTTTGGATTTGAGATTCAGCTGCAGGGTGTGTGTGGTTTTGCTCACAGGAGCAGTGTAATACTTAGCACAGACACATTTGAACAATCACAAGCAACTACTTTCACAAATGGAAAATGTCATGGTGCATTTTCCTTCCTCCCACCCCCCATTCACAGAGGTGAATCTTCTGTGTTTGTGTTTCAGGTGTTAATTAAATACTGCATTTTTATCTGCACTGACACTTGGGTTGCACACAAGAGTAGAGCAGAACTGGCCCACCCATAAAGCAGGGAGAGGTGACTACCTCAGGGGGCAGGATCCAAGGGGCACTGGATCCCAATGTAGAAATTTATTCCCCACTTGTTCCTGATGTAGACTCACCTCTTCTGCCCTGGTGGGGAGGAGGCACCATTCCCAAAAATTCCCATTTTCCCAAAAATTTGAAAACAAAAACTAGCCATACAGAATATTCCATTAAAGAGAGATAAGAAAATGGAACAGGCTACTCAAAAATTGTCATGTAACAATTCTGCCTTCATCTTCAATATGTGTATAACTTCACACTCTGTATAATACTATTTATACATTCACATGTGTTGATCTGCTTATTTTTTAAGTAGAGTTGACTTATTTTATCTTCTTGTTCAGGTGTCATGGAAAAACTTGGTCTTGGCCCAGATATCGTCCTCCAGGACAATCCCAAACTCATCTATGCTAGGCTGACGGGATTTGGACAGTTGGGAAAATATGCCAAGTTGGCAGGTCATGATATCAACTACCTGGCTGTGTCAGGTACATTGTGTGCCTTAATCTCTTTTTTAAAAAAACAGCAACCTTATATTAAATAATAATTAACTTGAAAGAGATTTGTGGTTAATATAGTTAGCATTAATTAGGAGGCTGTAGGGTACAAATTTTGTTGCTCGGTCCCTGCTCCTGCCAACCGAAAGCACATCAAAGTGCAAGTAAATAAATAGGTACCGCTCCGGCGGGAAGGTAAACGGCGTTTCCGTGCACTGCTCTGGTTCGCCAGAAGCAGCTTAGTCATGCTGGCCACGTGACCCGGAAGCTGTACACCGGCTCCCTCGGCCAATAAAGAGAGATGAGCACCGCAACCCCAGAGTCGGTCACGACTGGACCTAATGGTCAGGGGTCCCTTTACCTTTACCTAGGGTACAAATGGGTGGTTGGGGTACAAATAAAATTATTATTATGCAGACGTGCTTGGTTGTAATTCATTAATGTTCATTTTTTTGCATTTGGTCAATCATTTATTTTTATTTGGATAGTAAACCAAGGCTACAGTTCAACATCAGCTTTTAGGGTGTTTTACTTTTGTTTTGCTGGGAAGAGCATACCTATAGACTATGCTGCAGAGTCCAACTGTTTTGAGATTCACAGTAATTTCTGTGCATGTTTACTTGTGATACTTTTATAATGTCATACTTAGATTTTTCTTTGAAATAATAAGTGGTATATAAATTACCTAAATTAATAAATGAATGAAATGGTTCTTAACTCTTCCTGACCTGAAGATGGTTTGGGCTCCAACCCACACTTACCTGGGAATATATGCTATTGAACACATGGGGATTTATTCCCAAGTAAACTTTCATTGGATTGCACTGCTGAACAGCAATGGTATATTTCAGTAGATTATATGAAATATAGTAATAATGCTGTCATGGAAATCATATTATTTACTGAAAAAATACTTGAAACTTATTGATTAGAAAGCAAACCATAGTTATTTATCAATCAGAGAAAACATTTCTATATTAGGAATTCCTCAGTGGGTCTTTCAATGCAAGGGACTTAGTTATAATTCCCACGTCTTTTCAATGAAAGGCTTATACAGGTGTTTGTTGCTAAAAACCATCTTGAAGACCTGGCAAGCATTTTCCCCATATGTCTCTTTGCAAAGCCTCCACCCCAGTACAATGCATTCAACAGCTTAAGAACATAATTGGAGATTGTTAGAAAATTGATGACTATACATATCTGTGTTTAGAAGACATTCATATGGCTTTCATATGGGGAAATTGATTTCATTATTACTTTGTGTATATCTATTATTGTATATAGGTGTTTTGTCAAAACTTGGTAGAAAAGATGAAAATCCTTATGCTCCTATCAATCTTCTGGCTGATTTTGCTGGTGGCGGTGTGATGTGTGCAATGGGCATCATTATGGCACTCTATGAACGTACAAAATCCGGCAAAGGGCAAGTCATTGATGCAAGTATGGTAAGTTAAAAAAAACAAAATAAGTTACAGACTGTTAAAGATAGGGCATGTGGAACTGTATGTACTTTAAGACCAACACATCAGTCCACAAAACCCTTTTTTGATTCAGTTCTTATTACTCTGTTGTGTGTATGACTTGCACCCCCTTTGAACACAGCCGTCAGATTCTCCGGGTGAGATAAGCAGACCTAGATCAGCTGGATATGGGGATTTCTTTGTTAAATCCAGCTAATTACGTGGTTATCTCTTCTCTTGATTTATCGTTGCATCAAATTATTTTAGCATCAGATTAATTCATATTTATTCAACAGCTGGGTCTCTGCTCGTGCTTTCATTACAGGTACTTCTGTAGGTAACATAACTACAATAGTGTGCTGTGGATAGAAGCTAGCAGTTCTAATTCCATCTGAAATGCTCTTTCTGGCACTTGCTCAACATTAATCTTTGTTTGCTAATTTCTCAATAGGGCAAAAGGTATGGAAGCTTCCACAACTGTAGAAATAGTGAATAATCCCGGGTGCTGATGTTCGTATCTGCTTTAACACATTATCATATTGCCTATATTTTGGCAGCTACAAACATTTCTGTTTCTAAGCATTCTGCCCTGTCATTAGATATGTGATCCTGAGGAGTTTGGATTTTATGTTATTTGTATTGTTGATCTTTCTTTTCTTTTGGTTTATTGCTGTATGCAGCTTTACACAAGAATTATCCAGAACAGCAGCCTTGAAATGTTTTACATTAAATAATAAATAAACACATTATATTATATAGCTATGGCTGGATATATGGGGTTCATGAGAGGAATGGCAGGCATGTTCATCCATGAACAGAGTTGGCACACGCGTGGCGTGATTGAGTGCTTCTGCCCTTGCGCACACGACGAAACCCGGAAGTATACACTTCTGGGTTTGCCGTGGCCGTAAGCTGAAGATTCCGTATCCAGAGGGATATGTAAGTAGAAGTATGACTGTTGTTGTCATTTAGTCATTTAGTTGTGTCCGACTCTTCGTGACCCCATGGACTAGAGAACGCCAGGCACTTCTGTCTTCCACTGCCTCCCGCAGTTTGGTCAGACTCATGCTGGTAGCTTCGACAACACTGTCCAACCATCTCGTCCTCTGTCATCCCCTTCTCCTTGTGCCCTCCATCTTTCCCAACATTAGGGCCTTTTCCAGGGAGTCTTCTCATGAGGTGGCCAAAGTATTGGAGCCTCAGCTTCACGATCTTTCCATCCAGTGAGCACTCAGGGCTGATTTCCTTGAGAATGGATAGGTTTGATCTTCTTGCAGTCAATGGGACTCTCAAGAGTCTCCTCCAGCACCAAGTATGACTGTACAATAATTTAGTTTCAAATATTTAACATATTAAAAAGAAACAAGTACATTGCAATGTACCTGTGTGGGTGGGGAGGGGGGAATTGAAACTATGAAGTTATTAATGAATTTCAGAATCAGAAATGTGTTTGTGAGCAACTCTGGACTGGTTGGAATGTGGGATCTGCATAAGATGATCATCAGGCATCCTTGACAAGATTATATAGCCTCTAGCAGTTCGCCTTCCACATGCTTACGACATTCTTATCACCTAAGGAAGGCTGTTGAACATACAATGAGCAGGAGGGGGAGAGGGGAAAGGAAGAGCAGAAAATCCTGTTTTGCAACTTTGCTATTTCAAAAAAATTCTACTCTCACCATCTTGTATTTCTGTGCTACATCACTATGGGGTTTTTTTTGGTAGAAATAGAGGTGTATTTTTAGCTATCAGGGTTCCACTTGCTTCAGCCACATGGTGAGAGTAAGTCACAGAATGATAGAATTGGAAGGGGTTCTTAGGGTCATCTAATCCAACCCCTTGCAATGAAAGAATATCAACTAAAGCATCCGTGATAGATCCATCCCAAACGTCAAGTGAAAGAGAGTCCACCGCCTTCTGAGGAAGTTTGTTCTACTGTTGAACAGATCTTACGGCCAGAAAGTTCTTCCTGATGTTTAGTCAGAATCTCCTTTCTTGTAACTTGAATCCATTGGTTTGGGTCCTACACTCCAGACTGCAGAGCTTTCCAAACTGTGTTCTGGGACACGTTAGTGTGTTGGCTGCAGTGTGTAGGTGTGTCATGCAAACACTCCCTGTGCTCCTCCCGAGGCTGGAAAGGGGTTAGTTTAACCTCTGGTTTGCTAGTAAAACTGAATTACTGTGTCGCAAAATGCTGTATGTCTAAAAAGCGTGTTACCAACATGAAAAGTTTGGAAAGCTCTGTTCCAGAGCAATAGAAAACAAGCTTGCTTCCTCTTCCATGTGACAGCCCTTTAGATTTTTGAAGTTGCCTGTCATATCGCCTCTCAGTCTCCTCTTTAAACATACCCAACTCCCTCAACCATTCTCCATAAGTTGGAACACATTGCGATCTTTTAATAGATGTCCTGTTTGACTGACAACTGAGTCTGAATCTTATTGGCTGTCCAGCCTGAACCCACACTAGGGAAGTTTGGGTAGTGATGATAAAGCTTCTGGTTCCAGTTGATGCTGTAGATTGTAGAACATCCAAGGCATTCTAAGAACTGGGAGAATGAAACAGGTAGCACAGAATATTCACAGGCATTCTGCTCTGAAGGAAATAAGACATCACTTTGTGTCTGCAACATAAACTTGGGCTGATTTTATTTTCTTTATTTCTAAATATCAAAACTGGACCAAATCAGCTGAAAGATAAAAACAATAAATGTACTGCTAGCATTGCAAAACGATATAAATTAAAACGAGCAAATTGTTAAACAATAAAAAAACCAATCAAGGGTAATCTGGAAAAAACCCCTCAAATAATGCCTTAAATCAGGGCTATGGAACCTTTTTGGGTTAGTGGACCAAATCATTAAACCAAATCTGATAGATGAATGGGGCTACCCTCTTGTCGAAGTTCCTTGTGTAGTGTTTCCCAAGCACTGGACAGCTGGTTATTGGGCACCTGGGAACTGTAGTGCAAAGGGCTGTCCCAGCCCTGTGCTCAGCAAAGCTCAAGAACAAGACTCTGCTTTCGAAAATGTTTATTTTAAAATGTAAAATTGGAAAGTTAATAAAAATGGGGCATGGGGGGGGGAGACTCTGCTTTCTGCAGTTATAAACTACAGGGTTGGGAAACCTGCGGCTCTGCCTGTGTTGCTGGACTCAAATTCCCACCACCCCTAGCCAGCATGGCCAACAGTCAGGAATGATGGGAGTTGTAGGCCAACCACACTCAGAGGACCACAGTTTCCTCACCCTATCCCTTCATTGAAGCATTTGCCAAGGCCAAGGATTTAGTGACATCCAAAGTAGGAAACATATTTTGGACTCTCTAGCGAAACTAGAATTAATATTACCAAACAGTGGGCAGCAATGTAAAAACTAATAAGAGGTGTTTTGGTTTTTTGTCAGCTTAGGGTGTTATTACCTCAGTCAGAATACCTAGCAGAAAAATATTTTCACTCTTACTAATATTTTTTTCCACAAAACATTAAAATATTTTTTTAAAAAATGTTTGTCTTTAAGGTAGAAGGCATAGCGTACCTGAGCTCCTTTCTGTGGAAATCACAGACCATTGGCCTTTGGAACAGATCTCGTGGGGAGAACCTCCTGGACAGTGGTGCCCCTTTTTATGAAACCTATAAGACTAAAGATGGGAAATTCATGGCTGTTGGTGCTCTTGAACCACAGTTCTATAAGCAGTTCATCAGTGGTAAGTTAATCTACAAGAGGTGTGTTTTTAAAGGAGGAAGGGAGGAAGTTTTGGGGTACCATCTGTTTTGAGCAAAGATGCAAAAATTAGTAGTACTGTAGCACTTAAAATGCAAAGTAATTTGAAGATTTATCTCCATTGTCTGTACAACAAATATTTCCGTTTTACAGATGGAAGAACCAAGCGTTATAGCCAATGAAGTAGCTCTGTTAGCACAAGGATTTCTGTTTGTGCATCATATCTTTGCCTCCATCTCCTCTCCCTGTGTGCCTCCACACCCTCTCCAAATCTGTTCCAGAGTGTTGGAGGGAAATCCAGCGCAGATTTTGGGGTGGGTGAGGTGATAGGAGAGGGAGGGCAAGTTTCATTGTGCAGCCAGAAGTCCTTGTGCTAATGGAACTACTTGGGGCTTGAAAGACTTAAGATTTCCCAAAGGCCACCTAGTGAATTTATTTATTGCAGCGCTGTTAATTCAGCTTCAAGCCCTGGAATGTTTTTTTTAATCTGTTGAACTATTTGGTTAAGTTTCTTGTTTTTCAGGTGAGAGCTTTATCTAGCTTTATTTCATCAGTGATTAACCTGTTTGTTGCATCAGCTCAGCAAGTGTTCAACCGTCTTGCAAAACCAGATTTGCTGACAGAGCAAAGTGGCAAGTCATTTGCTACACTGTGTGCACAGAGAATATTTGCTAATGGGTACAACCCTTACAGTGAAGTTCTCAATTGGTTTCTATCTTCATAAAGGTCTACGCTTTTTTGTGAGTTTACAAGGATTGGCAGCTGAGCAGAGAATATGGACTGCATACCAGATTTCTACTAGAGTAGGCAGTCATAGTGACTCAGTTTGAGGATTTCTATTACAGATATTAATATCCAGTGCACCATACCATACAGATGAAAAATGCTCTTAAAAGGAAACAATGCAGATCTAATGCAAGTTCCATCTGTCACAAATTGGCATTGATTCTTACTAAAATACACATTTAGATCTGGGGCTAGCATTACTCCAGGATGTTTGCTTTAATAACGAAAACTGATAGTTTACATCAGTATTCCAGCGTCTGGTGCCCCATTTCCTTTCTCTCCCAAGTCTAATGCTAAATTGGAATGCTTGGTCACCCCATCTCATTTGTCTTGTCCCTTTGACACTCAGCTTTCATTCATCATTCCTTTTATCATGGAACTGTTTTGTATTTTTAGTCTTGAATGAGGCTGTTGTTCCTTTTAGTAACTGGGTATATTACTCAGTATAGTAGGCATAGGACAAACTTTTCTAATAATTGTTTTAATCTGACGCCAAGAGACTTGGCATAACACAATGTTTTCCTTTGTAATATTTTTGGATTGCACAGAAGTGTTGAAATCTTTAAAAAAAATATGAAGTTGCTGTTGTCTACAAGTTGAAGGCAAGGGTGGGAAGAGACATGATCACTAATATTTGATTTACTTACTTAAAATGTTATGTCTCACCTTTCCATTGAAAAAAAGATTTCCAATGTGGTATCAAATCAGTATAAAAGCATAGTAACATAACAATGCAATCATGGCGCCAGCAACAATAAAACAATAGCTGCTGAAGATTACATAGTCAATAACTGCATAATGGAATAATGGAATAATTGTATTTATATAGCTTCATGTAGGGGATGTTATCTTATTCAAAGCTAATAAAATGAATTTAGAACATTAAAGCTCTCTAATATCCACATATAAAAAACTAGTGCCTTGGGTTTCAGTAATTTCCTGGGCTATAATATATATCCATGGATATCATTTCCTGTTAACGGCTTGTTTTCTGTTCGGTAAAGCAGTAAAATTGATTGGTATGGAAATGTACCCTGAAGTTTTATTATAGAGTCGGTTCCTTTTCCTTCCAGAGACTCCATACTTGCTGTAGGAGGCCAGCTGTGCAAAACCTATAGCATACCCTTCTATTAACCATATGGATTGTTGCCTGAAAAATGAGAACCAATAGGGCATGTTTGAAATTTGCACAGAGGCAAAAGCCAAAGTTTGAAGCCCAATAAGTGCCTGTTTTCTCTAACCCTCTTCTCTTGCTGCTATAGTTCTCTCTCTGTCATATATATCTTTTAGCTATTGATGTTGTGTTCTCATTTCAGTAAGGGAAAATTCAGAATAGAATCCTAATGAATTCTCTTCTTGGGGATATTTTAAAAAAATACTGCTGCTGATTCGATACAGCTACTGTAAAATATTTCCTGTACTCTTCCAACTAGTTATGTTTGAGATAAAGAACTCCTAGGTGAAATCTACACACATAAAAACCGCTGTGAAAATGCTTTTTTAATTTTTTTTTGAAAAATACATTGAATTTTGCATAGCTCGCTGTCGCCATCTAATGTCACATTTGTATATTGCACTTTACAACACATTTTAAATGTTTTATTTGCAGCCGTATAACTGAGTCCCTAAATTGATTTGTTAACACGTTCCAAGGGTTGAATTGGAGTACGAAGGTTAAAAGAAAGTCAGCAAACACTGCCAAGTTAGGGTCTCTTGCTTTGCCTTTTATCCTTGGATATAGTAGTATGTGTAGAATAGAGTAAGTTGCTTTCTGCTGAGTCAAATCAATGGCCCATCTAGCTTAGCCTATTCTGTCTTGCCTGTTCTTTCTGGTAGCAGCTCTCTACGGTCTCTAGGACAGGTCTTCCCAATCTTTTCCTACCTGATCCTTTTTAATGGAGTTGCTGAGTAATGAACTTAGGACCTTCTGTGTGCAGAGCAGCAGCTACATCTCTAAATAAGTGATCACACAGACAGTATCAGAATTCTTGTGGCATAAGCATTCATTGGCCAGTAAGATTTATCTACTGTATTATCTTCAAGCTAATAACATTGAATTTGGCCTACAAGCATTCATGACACAATTAATGAATTCATTTCTAAGATGCCACAAGGCTCTCTGTTTCTGCTGCTGTAGACTCGCACGGTTACACTTTTGAAAAAGCAGAGCTCATTTCTGGTGGATATATCTGCAGTTTCCCAGAGGAACACAGTGATATGTGGATGAACCAAGATGTTCAGGTAGACTGTGTGGCTGAAACAACCTAGTGTTCCTTCTCTGGTTTGAGACGCACTGTCAAGATAATGGTTGCTTAAGTAAGTTTGTGCATTGGCACAACCCTGGGGATATGCGTGTTTAACTGTAAACGTGAGGTGTGTAGCTATAACCTGTTTTAGACATATCCTGTAGCCATCTCTTTAACCTTTGGCCTTTATACTGTTCCTGGTTGTTAGTAATAAATACAACTTTTGGCAAATCTCTGGGAATTAAATTGACCCATTTTATTTTATTTTTATCTCTTCAGGTCTGGGGCTAGATGATTCTAATCTCCCTGGTCAGATGAGTTTCTCTGACTGGCCTGCAATGAAGAACATGTTTGCAGATTTATTTTCAAAGAAGACCCAAGCAGAATGGTGTGAAATCTTCGATGACGTGGATGCTTGTGTGACACCAGTCTTGGCTTTTGATGCTGCTGCCTCACATCCGCACAACAAAGAACGTGGTTCTTTTCTTGAAAATGACCAGGAGGAGATAAGTCCTCGACCGGCTCCACTTCTTTCTCGGACCCCAGCTACTCCTTCTTCCAAAAGGGATCCGTTTATAGGAGAGCACACTGAAGATATCCTCCTGGACTACGGCTTTTCCAAGGAAGAAATTTCACAGCTCCATTCTCTTAAAGTAATTGAATTCAATAAGCCAAAATCCAACTTATAGTAACTTCACAAATCAAAAGAGTCCCACACACTGGCAGGTTATATTTTTATCCCAATTTGTGCAGTATTCTTAGCAGGGAGACGTGTTTCAAATTATCCTTTTCATTTTCTTTTCAAGAGGATGCTTTGAACGATAGTGAAATTCACAGTATCGTGCAGCTAGCTAGGCTTGGAAGAAGCTCGTTTCCTCCCTTCCTGCCAATGCCCCTTGAGAGCCATACATTTAAGCTGTGAGAAATGAAGCACTAGCCAGAAAAGATGTACACTGATCCACGTGGATCATCATGCAGTGCTGGCACTGAGAATCACACTGTTGCAAATATAGGATCTGCTTGTCCCAGTGTCCTGCAAAGGGAGGGGGTATGTTGGTCTGTGTATTGATCGCATGAAAAAATTATTAATGCCAAGTCGAGGCAGATTTTCCAGCTGTGTAAATAATAAATAGACTTCTTTTGGGGGGGGAACAGAACTGTGCTTCCTTAAAAATTACACCCTGAAAGTATTTTCAGAAAT
Organism: Podarcis pityusensis; assembly: GCF_964106645.2. Lineage (NCBI taxonomy): Eukaryota > Metazoa > Chordata > Lepidosauria > Squamata > Lacertidae > Podarcis > Podarcis pityusensis. The sequence continues at coordinate 16,532,155 of NC_138036.1, read as the reverse complement.
GCCTTAAAGATTTTTACTCACAATGCAAGGATTAAAAATCTCCATTGCTTTCTTCAGTAAGCTTATTCCAGAAAGCAGGTACTGTTATTTTCAAAACGATGTGCCTGTGGAGTAGAGGAAAAAGAGGACATTATTCTCTCTGTACAAGAGAGCCTTGGGTGTTTAAGGGATGTGGGCATTCATCAGTTTTTACCTCCTCTAGATTTTATGCTTACAAAGAATGACAAATGGAGCACACAAAAAGTAGCTTCCTTTATGTTAGCATTTGCTATAAGAATATGATTGAATTGTAATGTGGTTAAGTAATTTTATTATTTTAATTAATGATGCAAGTGAAGGATTGGAGTTATGCTAATCTGGTTTTACCTCTTTGATTTTGCGTTTGCAGTTTGCTGAGTCATTTTGTTGTGGTTGAATGTCAAAACAAGCATATCAAAATTAATTGAATGTTCTGTAAGTTAACGATCAGGATGTTGCAATCCTTTAGTCTCTTTTAAATATACTGTAATTATCTAAAGACAAGTGTTTTTCATAACATGTGAAAATGCCTTTTCTTACAAATAAAAATGTAAAATTAATCCCCAGCAAGGAAACTGGATTTTATTATTATTTCAGAATATGAGATGCTTGCATTTAAAGCTTGACCATTATTTCAGAAGAATTCCAAGGGTGATATCCCAGGTAAGTCATACTTGGAGTTACTTAAGTCATTTGGCTTCAGTTGGTCCACACTGACTAATATTAGATATCTCCCATAGAAAACGAGGGCGTGGGGAGTGCCTTGAAAAACTCTTTGATACTGTTTGCTGATACTGTGGTAGGTGCTGGTTCATTATGGTGGAGGCTTATGATGCCTTTTAATGACTGTTTATATAAAAATCTATGGGCTTAGATGCAATGCAGCAAGCAAAGGTAAAGGTAAAAGGACCCCTGACCATTAGGTCCAGTCGCGGCCGACTCTGGGGTTGCAGCTCTCATCTTGCTTTATTGGCCGAGGGAGCCGGCGTGCAGCTTCCGGGTCATGTGGCCAGCATGACTAAGCCATTTCTGGCAAACCAGAGCAGCGCACAGAAACGCCGTTTACCTTCCCGCCAGAGCGGTACCTATTTATCTACTTGCACTTTGACGTGCTTTTGAACTGCTAGGTTGGCAGGAGCAGGGACCGAGCAACGGGAGCTCACCCCGTCGTGGGGATTCGAACCGCCGACCTGATTGGCAAGTCCTAGGCTCAGTGGTTTAACCCACAGCGCCACCCGCATCCCTGCAAGCAAAGGTAGTGGACCCCAAACCTTAACACCCACTTGCAAACTGCTTTTCACACTGCCTTTCTGGCAATTACCAAAAAGTCACATGCTCTCCTGTCACCTTCAATGACTATTACATTACAGTGGTGCCTCGCAAGACGAAATTAATCCGTTCCGCGAGTGTCTTCGTCTAGCGGTTTCTTCGTCTTGCGAAGCAACCCTATTAGCAGCTTAGCGCTATTAGCGGTTTAGCGGCTATTAAAGGCTTAGCGGCTTAGCTGCTAAAAGGCTATTAGCGGCTTAGCGGCTTAGAAAAAGGGGGGGGAGCGAAAAAAAATCTCAAGACTCGCAAGACATTTTCGTCTTGCGAAGCAAGCCCTTAGGGAAATTCGTCCTGCGAAGCAACTCAAAAACGGAAAACCCTTTTGTCTAGCGGGTTTTCCGTCTTGCGAGGCATTCGTCTTGCGGGGCACCACTGTACTCAGTAGTGTAGCACAATGGAAGTCTGTTTCTCTACCCATTTACTGAGGAGTAAGCCTGAGTTCATACTTCTGAGCAGTTGCGCGTAAGACTGCAGTTTTGCTCTGCGGAGTGCCTACCATTACTCTGCAAAGCAAGCCGCTCTTCTGCTTTATACTTCCAAGTTGCATGATGGTGGCTTGGTTAAAGCCCACAATAAGTGCTTGGTAGAGATGGGATCTGATCTCGGGTATCCCATATCTAAGACATCCTTGTCTTGATCTTTGGTTTGCCCATCTTATTTAAGTGGTGAGTCAGCCCTCTAGCCAGAGTTCATATTACTTCTGTGCTTTGTTTAGCAGTTGGCTTATTCTTATTCTTTGGTAAATGCTAAAACAGTAGTAATTAATGAACTTTTTAGAGTCTCATCAGCACAAAAGTGGATTCGCAAAGCTGGATAAGATAATTTGGAAAGAAATACAATTCCTTTACATTCATTGGCCGGAATGCTAAGTGACACAGGGTTAGAATGCTGCCTGTACATTTTACTTTTATTTTCTTGTGCGAAAGACATAGACTTTCACTGCTTTACACAAGATCTGGAGGGGAGGGGGAGAGAGCCGGAACATTCCTTGGGAACACAGGCCCTAGGAAGCATGAAAGCCAAACTTCAAAGCACACAGGATTAAATACCACAAGGAAGGATTGCCAGCCTCCTGCCATTTCTTCCTCCAGACTATCTTAAAAGCAGTTCTGTTCTGCTCTGCAAACAACTTGTTGCCTGAAATGAAACCACGGAAAGGATACTCTTCCTTGCAACATGCAAAAAAAGTGGCTGATGCACCAGTGTCTTCCAACTATTAACTTTTGCCTTCCGACTAACTTTGGCTTCGGGCATGTGAGCATAGTATACACACATGATCCACATTCCCCCCCTTCTCTGAGATAATCCTCCAGTCATAGCTGAGAACTCCCCAGCGAGCCAGGCGCTCTAATTGTGCTAATCTTCCGCCGCAGACACACACAAGACGCACACTCCCCCCGCCACTCCCCCCTCGTGCAACTTGTGATTCCAGAGAGCCCTGAAAAGTATGTGCGTGCCCCTCCTCCAGCTCCTTTTCCTACCGGCTGACCCGAGATCCATGCCTGGCAGAGCACGCTCCCAGAAAGCAGCCCGATGACTCTAACCAGGCAGGATTTCGGTGGGACACTTCCGCGCCCCTGTGAGTTGGGCATTGCCAGCATGGAATGCAGCAGCGGCAAAGAGGAAACCATGCTGCAGTCCTTGGCAGCTGGAGAGCCCTTCAGGCCCGTGGAGCCCCCGAAGAAGGCAACAGGGAGGTTGGTGATGCACAGCATGGCCATGTTCGGCCGAGAGTTCTGCTACGCCGTGGAGGCGGCCTTCGTCACACCTGTGCTGCTCAGCGTGGGGCTCCCCAAAAGCCTTTATAGCCTCGTCTGGCTCATAAGCCCCATCCTTGGTTTTGTGCTGCAGCCTGTGGTTGGCTCGGCCAGTGACCACTGCAATTCAGCCTGGGGCAAGCGGAGACCTTACATCCTGGTCCTGGGCATTATGATGCTGGTAGGGATGGCTCTGTACCTCAATGGAGAGACAGTTGTCTCAGGTGAGTAACTGAACACTTTGTTGAGCCGTGCAAAATGCACCTTTGTGAATCCGAAGATGTGGGTGGGTGGGTGGGTGGGTGGGTGGGCCGAACAGTGGATTCCCCTCCCACCCTCGATTGAAAATGCAAGCTTTCTCAACAAGTTTGAAGCATGCATATTTGGTTATGTGTCTGTGAAGGATTAGCTAGCATCGTGAAAATTAACTAATGTGTGAAATAAAAGACCTCTTGCACTACAGGGCTGAACCTTGTGTTTGAAGGAGGCTTGGACGCAAATGCTGTTTGTATTCTGCATGCATGTTTGATACGACTGTTGCTGCCAGAGTCGCCTCTTTCCAGTCATAGACAGGTTCCAGGAGTGAAGAAAATAGGCAAAGAGCTAATTTCATTTTGAGACTAATCATTTTAATCATTGTTTATTTCATGAAAAAGTTGAACTATGCTGTGATTCCATGATGCAGAGGCTAATACTGGCAGAAAGTTACAACAACAACAACAACAACAACAATAATAATAATAATGGACAGTGTCTGTGAAGCACTTCAAAGTCCCAATTAATAAAACACAAATGCTCTTATTGATTGTTCAAGTACTTCACATACACCAGCATGGTGTAGTAGTTATAGTGTTAGACTAGGACCTGGGAGACCAGGGTTCGAACCCCAATGCAGCTATGAAGTTCATTGGATGACCTTAGGCCAGTCAATCTTGGCCTAGGCTACCTCACAGGGTTCTTGTGAAGATAACATTGGAAGGAAGAGAAATGTATAGGCCACCTTGAACTCCTTGGGGGAAAGGTGGGATAAAAATGCAATAAATAAACATCAGTAATCCCTACAACATCTTTTAGGATCCCTAAATTTAAGGTGCTTACAGCAGAGGCACTTAACAACAGGTAAGTGGTTTTATTAGAATCATAGAGCAGGAAGGGATCTCAAAGGTCATCCAGTCCAACCCTTGCCAATACATCCCTGATGTGGTGGCTGGATGACCACCTCTTTTGAGCTAGTCTGCTCCATTCTCAGGAAGCTCTTCCTAATGTTTAGTCAGAAACCCCTTTCTTGTAATTTGAGTCCATTAACTGTGGTCTTCCCTTCTGAAGGAACAGAAAGCAAATTTGCTCCACCATCCGTGTGGCATCCCCTCAGATATATAAAGCTTGCTTTCATATTGTCTCTTAATTAATCTCTTCTCCATGCCCAGCTCCATCAACCTATCTTCATAGGACTTGGTCTCTAGAACCCTCCCCATCTTTGTCCCCCTCCTCTATGGAGACACTCTAGTTACTCGATAGCCTTCTCAAACTGCAGTGCCCATGTAAATAAAACAAGCAGCTGTGGGTGCTTATTTTACCACAATTAAGGACCAATTCACGACACATTCTTTAGAGGCTTTCGAAATGAGGAACTTCCTGCAATAACCTTGTGAGGTTCAGCAGTCAAGATGACTGGGCTGTTAAAACGGGCTTTGAAACTTCTTTGAAAGTGCTCTGGTAGATTAGAAATCCAATAGATTTTTGACGCTGTTAACCCTACATCCCTAGCCACTGACTCAGTAGTCATCCTGCAGAAACAACAGGGAATTCAAGAATGGAGGTGTTGCAATACAATTTCCAAAGTGCTTGGGTCTTGCATTTAAATTGCCTTTGTCCCACTGCAATCAATTGAGTTAAATGGATTTTTACCAAGGGAGTTAATACCAACTAAAGTGGTTCAAAGCCAGCTATTCCCTTCCAGTGTGTGATAAGAGTCTGTTGTGGAAAATAAAATATAATCAGGTGCCTAATGAAGCCTTTGGTGTGTCCTGGCTCAACACATAAATCAACTTTGACTGTGTGATTTCGGCTGCCAGCTTGCCACCCCGAGATTGCGACTTCTTCATCCCAATGAAGCAGAAGACTTAATGGCCTCCACTGCTCCAGACAGCTTCCCTCTGTCCTTTTGTTATTTCCCTTTCTCATCCAGGTGTATCACACAGAAGGTAGAGCGAGGGAGTGGTGGGTGAACGGACCAGACCAGAGGGGTAGAATACGTTTGGGAAAGAAAAGCTGCAATGGTTGAGTCCCCAGCTTTGTTGGCCATAAGAACAGTGATATAGTTGCCCTAACTGGAACCCAGCATCCCCATTCATGTAACCGAATACTGGAGATATTGCAGTGGTTTCAGGGGCAAGCTATGGAGTAGGACTGATGCACATCATTCATGAGCTGGTACATATAATGAATTGGAATGATTTAGGATGACAAATTGGGGGGGAGGGAGGGTCGTTTTACAGGGAACCAGGCAGAGGGCCTTCTCGGTAGTGGCACCCGACCTTCCCACCAGATGTCAAAGACAAAAACAACTACCAGACTTTTAGAAGACATCTGAAGGCAGCCCTGTTTAGGGAAGCTTTTAATGTTTAATAGACTATTGTATTTTAATATTCTGTTGGAAGCTGCCCAGAATGGCTGGGGAAACCCAGCCAGATGGGCAGGGTATAAATAACAAATTATTATTATTATTATTTTTGGGGGGAGTGAAAACTCCTGGGGGGCAGAGGCAGAAACACAGATGCCAAAGAAGCAGCCTACACTCCAACATTTCTCAGATGAAAATGTCCCTATTTTCATCTGAGGAATGTTGGAGGTTATGCAACTGGTACACAGAGGCATACTGCCTTTGACAGTGCCGTGTAAGAGGAGTGAAATCTCCCCTCCTGCACCTTACCTTCTCCCAGTCAGTTGCTCCAGCCATACATCTCTGTTCCTAGATCCCTTCTGAAAGAGACTGGCACAGCCAGCTGCAAGGAAGTAAGGTACGAGTGGGTGGGGGTCCATTTTGGAAACTGCTGACACATCTAATGCACAAAAATAAAAAAGTGAAAATTGCTGCAATCTTAGAACAATCACAGATTGAGAAGCCCCCAGCATTCCTGTTAGAGCTTTCCCATGCAAGCGATGGCTTTTGTGAGCGAAGAAAGCAACAGAAAATTGCAGCCGCATTGGCCCTCAGTACTCCATGGTGTCTAGGAAACGGCTGTAAAGTGAACCAATTTCTTCTTTTGCAGCTTTGGTTGCAGACAGAGGCACCCAGAGGACTTGGGCGATAGTTATCACCATGCTGGGAGTGGTGCTCTTTGATTTTGCTGCTGACTTCATTGATGGTCCCATCAAGGCGTATTTATTTGACGTCTGCTCTCATCAGGACAAGGAGAAAGGGCTTCATTATCATGCCCTCCTGACAGGTAAAAGTCATAGCATCTGAACGGTTCTCTTTCCCCTCCCTTTAATCATACGGCGCGATGAGGGAGAGAGAAAGGTGGCAGCTGCCTGGAGTTCCTTCCTGTCTTCCCATGCTTAAGCTTCTTGAACAAGTTGGTCATCTGATGCAGTGCTTCAGTAACAAGCATTGTTTAACAGGTCATCTTGTGACCGCTGTAGCTGCTACAGAGAGGATCTGGAGGAACAGCTTCTTTTGAAAGAAGTAACATCCTACAATTAAAATTGAAGCCAAACGAGCAAGAATTTCCTCCTGCTTTTGGCATGTATTGGGTTGTTATACTGTTCTGTTTTTGCATATTTGTACAGTGGTACCTCGGGTTAAGTACTTAATTCATTCCGGAGGTCGAATTAACCTGAACTGTACTTAACCTGAAACTGTTCTTAACCTGAAGCACCACTTTAGCTAATGGGGCCTCCTGCTGCCGCTGCACCGCCAGAACACGATTTCTGTTCTCATCCTGAAGCAAAGTTCTTAACCTGAAGCACTATTTCTAGGTTAGTGGAGTCTGTAACCTGAAGCGTATGTAACCTGAAGCATATGTAACCCGAGGTACCACTGTATTTTCCGCAATGGGAACTGAAACCCAGCAAAGGGCCAGAGAAGATACAACAGCACAAGCTTTTTAAACCTGGATTGTAAACTCCTAGTCACATTGACTATAGAAAGTGAGTCCCAATGGGCTTAGTAAAATTTACACCTCAGGAAACTAGATGTGGACTCTGCTGCATACTTAAATACCGTTTAGAAGAGTGCAGTTGTCCCATCCTCTTCCCACTCACCCCCAGTGTCTGGTGGGAAATAAATTTGCCTGTCATGCCTTTTGATAGTGCTGCTACCACATGCAATGCAGAGTTTATTTTGCATTTAGATGTTACAAATCTGCTTATTATGCCATGCAAATCCTCAAGACATACAAAAGAGATGCCAAGAAGTTTGGGACGGCGTGCACATTGTACATTTAAAGAACAGAATACCTGCCCAAGAATCCTGGCAACCGTAGCTTACCCCTCACAGAGCTGCAATTCCTAGCACTCTTAACAAGCTACAGTTCCCAGAACTCTATAGGGAAAGTTATGTGCTTAAAGAATGTACGGTGCTGGGTATTTGGCTTCTTTGGTTTAATATCTTTAGCCCTTCAAAGAAGAATAAATATGATTATATTAGGGAACCTGTGGTCCTCAAGATGTTAGACCCATAATAAATATTAATTTTCTCTTTTTAACTCATCAGTATTTATTGACGTTTTGTTGGTGCTTCTATGCATACTGTTGTTGATTTTATTATTATATGTTGGACACCATCTTGATATTTTTTTAAAACAACAGTGTGGATTTTAAATAGATAAATAATTCTGGGCTTAAAGATTCCTGCATCGCAGAGGCTGGACTAGATCATTATTGTGGTCCCTTCCAACTACAGTGGTACCTCGGGTTAAGTACTTAATTCGTTCTGGAGGTCCGTACTTAACCTGAAACTGTTCTTAACCTGAAGCACCACTTTAGCTAATGGGGCCTCCTGCTGCTGCCACTGCACCGCCGGAGCACAATTTCTGTTCTCATCCTGAAGCAAAGTTCTTAACCTGAAGCACTATTTCTGGGTTAGCGGAGTCTGTAACCTGAAGCGTGTGTAACCTGAAGCGTATGTAACCCGAGGTACCACTGTACAAGTCTGTGTTTCTATATTTCTATCACACTTGTCTAGGGATGGGGGGGATTTGATTTTGTGTGCATAGTAATGTGAAAACTACCTAATTTGTACTAATTCTTCAAACAAACACATAGGAATTTGCTGGCAAAGTGTGTATGTTAATCCAAACTGCATACAAAAATGTGTTTGTTGGGAGAACTTTGCACTGAAATGCGGGTGAATTTTCATGAGGAGTTAACAAATAACAGTTCGCAAATTGCTGTGGAAATGTGGAGATCTGAATTTAAGACGGGAAATACAAGAAACTGAGTGGAACCAAAATAGACAAATTCATCCATCCTAGTCCTTGACCATTGTCCCTACTGGCTGGAGATGATGGGCGTCTAAACTCAACATCTGAAACATAGCTGTCAACTTTCAGATTTGAAAATAAGGGATCAGCAGCCTCAAAAATATTTAATATTTTTTTGGAAGCCGCCCAGAGTGGCTGGGGAAGCCCAAGCAGATGGGTGGGGTATAAATAATAAATTTATTATTATTATTATTATTATTATTATTATTATTATTATTGAAAATAAGGGATCAGCAGCCTCACCTGTCCTGGGGACAGTCTATGGGATATCTAACAATCCGGGATAGCAGCGGGAAACGGCGCTGGAATAATGAAATTTCCCGCAAAAAAGGGAACGTTGACAGCTATGATCTGGAAGGTCACAGGCTACCCACCAGAGCGTATGGGCTCCGTCTAACCCACAGAGGGAGAATCTGTGGTCCTTTAGATGTTGGGCTGTAACTCCCATCACCTCCATCATTGTTCTGTTCCCTCTAATAGCCTTGCTCTGAGCAAGGAGGTTCTCTCCACAAAGCCTAGTCCTTATTGACTCATTATGGCTGCTGCCCTCCTCACCTGCCATCCCATCTCACTCTTCTGCTTGTTACCACTTGGATTCTCCATAGTCTGGCCTGGCTGCATGCTCTTTACTCCTTTCCCTCCAGGGTCAACAGTATTTTCATGATTTGTGGGTGGGGTGGGGAAGGTCATGAAAGAAAATGCATTCTTTCCCCCCAGCTTGGAATATTTTCCCAGAAACTTTCCCCCCACCCCACCATAAATGAGAGTTTTTATTTCCTCAAATCCAGAGTCTCTTACCAGGTCACATCCAGAGTGACACTGGATGGTGGTGAGCGATGGAAGGAAGTTCCATGTGATTCAAATGCCTGCCGACCACACTGCCACTAAACAAAGAGAAGGTTGTGTTGCATTGCAGTCTGAGTGACGTCAGCCCCTAGCCGTTACTTAAATTGCGGGTTATATACATAGATTTGACCTTTATATTATTGCATATCCTGCTAACCATAGTATTTGTGGGTGCATTTTAGAAGCACTTGCAAATGCATGGTAAACGTTACGTTGACAATTTCCCATGAAGCAAGCCGTTACTAGAATCTGTAGCATCATAACGTTAACGTAGCAAGGGTCAGTCCTAGGGCCACATTCCTTTCTGGGTAGCCTCCCAGGGGCCACGTCCCAGTGGTGGGCAGGGCAATGAGTGTATATTTTACTTTTGTACAACAGACTACGTTCTACACTCACTCGCATGCTGTCAGCAATAAATCACACTGTGTCAGTGAAGTTAACTCTTAATTCAAGGAAGCAGGTTGACTCAGGGGGTCAGGCCTAATGTGCACAGCAACTCATCCTAGTAGATCTTGCTCCTACGAGGCACTTGTAAGGACTGAAGGTCCCCGCTTCCCCAAAGTTCACTACATTTCCTCCTCCCCCAGGTTCTTCGCAAGCAGAGAATTATTTGCCTTGTCTGCCTTTGCTCCTCCCTCTCCATACCTCTTCTGGTTCTGGGAGCTGGTTGCAGCAGGATGGGGACGTGCCCGGCTTCTTCAGCAACCTGCCTCATCTCTGTCTCCTGGCCCTCTTCCTCTCCAGCCTCTGCTTCTGGACTGCTCTGCCACAGCCTCTTCCTGCTCACTAAACCTTGTTACCTATTCAGCTTCCAACACCACTTCCTCCCCGTCGGCTCCCTCTTCTTCCTCTGACCACTCATCTTTGTCCTACCGCTATCAACAACCAACAACAAATAGCTCCCCTCCCACAAACAGTTTTAAAAGGCCATACATTGTTTATTCAACCAAGGCCTGGTTATAGAAAAATGCTTCTGCCTGGCACCTAAAGATTTATAGTGAAGGTGCCAGGTGAGGCTCCCTGGGAAAAGCATCCCACAATTGGGAAGCCACCACAGAAGAGGCCGATTCTCATGCTGCCCCTCTCTGGACCTCTCTTGGAAGGGGCACACAAATAACCTGACATGTTGATGTTAAATACGATTCTACTGTCTTTATTTTTCTGTTCTTTTTTAGGTCTAGGAGGGGCCCTTGGTTACCTTACAGGTGCCATCGATTGGGGGCATACCGTCTTGGGAAAATATTTGGGATCAGAATTCCAGGTGATGTTCTTTTATGCTGCTCTTGTGTTCCTCATCTGCCTTATTGTACACTTGTGCAGTATTCCCGAAACTTCTCTCGCTGACAAGGTAGAATCCGAAGCCCTGCTGAAAACAGCTGAGCCCTATCCATATGGTTCCATAGGAAAAGTCAAGAATGGTTATTTTAACAGCGGATATAATGAAATACGGGTTTTATCTCGGCAAGGGAAGCCCACCCTCAAAGAAGACATTCAGGTAATTGTACCTTTTTTAGACTGCCATCTCTGCCTTTAATTCTAATATATTTGACATGGTAACCCTGGACCCTCCCGTGAAGTGGAAAGTGATGTAATCAATTTGGAGGATCAGGTTATCCAAAATAAAAATGGAGGCCAGAACATGGGGCTGGGTCCTGACTAAGTAAGTTGTGCCTAGTTCCCATTGAAATCAAAAGAACTTCAGTTAAGTCATGACTAACTTGTCCTGTCTGTTTTAATGGGACCTAAGTAAGTTCAACTACCTTAGTATGGTTCCAACACATAATATTTATGAATGGCCTATTTCCTATACTTTGGGCATGATCTTAAAAAGTTAGTTATGATGGAGGCTACAATCTTATACAGTACTCACTGATCTGGGAATAAGCCCCACTGAACTCAGCGGGACTTATGAGTACACAAGCACAGGAATGCATTGTAGGCTCTGTTAAAGGCAGTGAAATTGAATGGGTGATCCAGACAAACATCACATTACTTTTGTGGAACTTAACTGCAACACACTTTCACTAGACTGTTCCTCTTGGATATAATCATTAAATTACCCCAGATTACACCGAGATACTAAGTATCTTGTATGGTGGTTCCTCCCTTCTGACTTGGTGCAGAAATAAGAAATATTGGGCGGGATTCACCTGATCAGCCCTTTTGGGGGAAGGACTTTCACTTGTGCAGTTGGGCTCCCACTCCCCCTGCACCTCCCAAAATTGGCTTGAAGGTCAGGAGGACTCCCAGAACAGCATGCAAGGAGAAGCTGGAATGCTTGCACTGATGGAACGATTACAAGAGTGCAATATTGAACTCCAAACATCGATCTCTGTGTGACTGTTATCTGAACTCTTATTTCACTCTTTGTGAAATAAGACCTTATTGTGTCACAGTAATTAATATTCTGTGGTCCCCTGTGAATGAAACCCACAGTCTGCGGGCTCCTCTTCTAATAGCTTTACATTTAGCTTTACATTTTTAAAGATAAGTCGTTGGCTGCAATCCCAGAGAGCAATATGTGTGCCCAGCTATCTGAGTTCACTGATCTTGATTAACTTTGCTCGGATTCCATGTCTTGCACTTAGCCAAGAAGGATCTTGGATCTTGGCAAAGCATCGCTATATTCAGCTGTCCCTCAGCCAGGTCCTCAAGTTAATGCGTTTAGTGAAAAGGAGTCAGCCGGTCAGTACATGCTGCATTCATTACAGATGTCAACAGCTTTTGCATGGTTCTTGGTCTAACAACACAGGATTCTGAATTGCATTAAGCATCTGGTGCATTCTACTGAAACACTTAAAAAAAAACCAGCTCTTTGAAAAAGGACCTGGAAATGGTCCTATGCATGCTTATTTAGAGGTAAGTCCCACTTTGTTCAGTGAGGCTTACTCCCAGATAAATGTGCATAGGATTGTAGCCAGAGTCTGGGGAAAATGAAACGTTAACATGTACCTTGTTTCCTAAAGATATATGAAGATTCAGATAAGCAGATAATTTTGCATCTAGATCTGAAAATGGCCATGAGTCACCCATGTAAAAACTGACATAACTTTGGCTAGAATTTTCTGAAGTGTTTATTTTCAAGTGAAGTTGATCTGCATGAATATTTGGTAGCAAGTTGATATATTTTGAAGCCAGTGGAGCTTACATTCTGCTTCTTTGATCACAGCTGTGTTGTGCCAGCCTTGTGCCAACAAGGAAGATTTTTTCTTAGGATTGTGCCAATCTTGTTCTGGGATCTGTAGATGTGTTTTACATCACTGGCAATATATACCATGGTGAGCCACTGCTAATCAGAATTCAAAGTACTAGGCCAGATTGATCAATGGTCTGACACTGTTGCTCTTGCGTCTGCTAATCAGTTTCACATCCAAACAAAAACGCATTCAAGGAAATTATGTGAAATGGATTTTTTTTGGGGGGAGGCATTTGTTTATTTCAAGCTTGTTTACCCTGCTATTTAATCACACTTCCAGAGTGATTCAGGGCTCCTCCAGACAATCTATTTATCCAGTCTTCATCTTGATTTGTACGCACAAAGTTTATGCATTGGTTAGACTGTGCCCAGACTTTCTTGAACATTTGTTCTCATTTGTTTCGGGGCAGTTATACAACAATGAGCATTCAACATGATATCCTTGTGGGGCGTTTGCATGTCTTCCTGTTAATCATTTGTTCAGCCCTCACGTTTCAGTGCATTTCCCTGTCACTTTCCTAACTGCAAAAAGTTGTTAAAAAACAGATTTGCTGGATCAGGACAGGTAGGCGTATAAGGAGCAATAGCGTTGCAAGCAACCAGTGTGAACAAAGCAGCACAAAATTGAATAAGGAAGACTTGATATCCAAATTCACACCAGCTGGATCTGATAATTCAGATAGAAGTGAGCCTTGAGTTGTTGGTTTAGCTAAAACCCCAACTATCTGATATTTCTAGAGAAAGTGCATTCCTTGTTTCTTTAGCTCTTTAGCTGTCAGCCAGAGGCAATTCCTGTGGGGTGAGATGTCTTGTTTCACCTTGCCAACCATTCAAAACAGCCTTCTGAAAGTTGCTTTCATGTGCTGGTTTATTTTCATGCAAGGCATCCACTCCCACAAACTTCGGCATCATCCATCAGTATCTGGAGAGACAGTGGTGTTACTTTTTATTAATAATTGATCTAATAAATTTATATTCTACCTTGAGGCAGAATAGGTAGGGCTCCCAGGTGGTCTCCTATCCAGGCACAAGACCTGACTTAGACCTCCTTAGCTTCAGCTGCACCATTTGCCCACAGACCATGCCCTGGGAACAGTTCTCTTTTAAGAATATGGTCCATCGGCCCATCTAACCCAGTATCCTTTTCACACAGTCGCTTACCAGATGCTTAGGGGTAGCCTGTAAGCTGGACATGAGCACAACAGCACTCTGCCCACCTGTGATTCCCAGCATACAGTATTCAGAGACATACTGCTTCTGACACAGGCGGTTAGGACATAGCCTAGATTTTCATGAATTTGTCTAATCCTCTCTTAAAGTCATCCAAGCTGGTGGCCATCACTGTCTCCTGTGGGAGCTATTTCCATAGTTTAACTAAGTGCTGCATGAAGAAGTTCTTTCTTTTATCTGTAATGAATCTTCCAACATTTAGCTTCATTGGGTGTGCACAAGTTCTAGTTTATGAGAGAGGAAGAGAAGGGGGACAAGAGAGCTGAGAAACTGAAGAGTGGAGAGACAGGGGAAAAAAATCCTCCAGGCTGTTGGTGTAGCCTTATTAGACTTTACCGATTGGTAGGGTGAGCGTTGCTCCCAGAACAGGGAGGAAGGAGTCAAATGACACCGAGGTTTGGTTCAGAGAAAGAGTTTATTCTGCTCTCCAGATAGCAGAAGGCACTGCGTGAATCGGTTCACAGCAAGCACAAAAGCAAGAGAAATTGCATACAGTATATATATATATCCTCCAGGCACCCTCTCTCCCCTTCCCCAGAAATCCTGACATGCAAGCTTATACACGTAAGTTGACATCACAGATGTTCCTGCTCCTGTACTCTTAACCATAAAAGGGTGTTCCTGTTCCTGTATTCCTTATCTTGGGTAAGAAGGTCACCAACTCTAAGAGTACTCCTGGCGCTGTTCCTGGGGGGCCTGACAAGGTCTGTGCATCAGTGTGGTCAGGATGTAAGATAAGACCCAGATGTGTCATCCCTGCTCCACTTTGGAACTGGCAAGGCCATTCATTAGGCGTCACGGACTGATAAAGGAGAGAGCTTTGTTTATACAGCTGTGTTCCTGTTATACATTTGCTCAAGAGCTCAAGTTAATGGTTTTTAGCTAATGCACCCTTGGAGAAGGAAAAATGGGATTTTGGGGCCCGTTTCAGACTGACTGCACAGTCAGGTTTTAGATTTTGGGGAACCCATTCTTTCATTGGGAGCCTTTTCAATGAAACGTTGGAACATCCTTCCTTTCAGGTTCAGAAGCAGATGACCATTAAGTCCCTCCTCAAAGCACTCCTAAGCATGCCTTCCCACTACCGCTGCTTGTGTGTGAGCCATCTGATGGGATGGACAGCTTTCCTTTCCAACATGCTCTTCTTCACCGATTTCATGGGACAGGTATGGAAAAGTAACCATCTTTCATCTGGGCAAATTCAAATTTTAGGATTTAACTTTCATTCGCTTGCTTGTGCAGCATGATGGCAGATTTCCACAGTTGTCAACATCAAGAACAGGCAAATTAGATTTCCAAGAACAAAAAAATGGATGCCTCCAAGCATTCTTCATAGAACTGGGTCCATTGGGTAGCTGGATTTTTCGTCTTTTACTTTTCAAAAAAGGTTTCTGCTGTTTAATCTACCTCAGTCTCCAAAAATGAAAAATGGCAGTCATAAAAACACAAAGGTTTCCATTTGTGGTCTAAATGTTTGATTCCCCTTCACCTCACTCTTGAATTCTGTAGAACTGATAATCATACCATACATTTTAAAGTTAGAAACTAGAGAAGAAGGCAGAAACGAAGATATTGGAGATATACTTCAGAGGTCCAGACTATGAGAAGCCCGGAAAAAATTAATAATTAATAATTTGGACTGTAATTTAGTTGTTTTTTTATTTTAGTTTATTGTTGTTTTGTTTAATTGGATTATAATTGGATTATGATTTGATGGCTATGTTAATTGGCTGTTTTCTATTGGAAAATTAATAAAAATGATTTAAAAAAATAAATAAATTAGAAACTAGCAGTTAATTGTTTTGTTTACCACATTAATGTATGCGGCATTTCCAACAGAAATAAACCTGACATTTCAGGCTCTCTGTTTGATGCTATTCAGACTTGTATGTGGGTTTTTCAAGTCTGATCCTTCCCCCTTGCTAGTGGAGGTTGTCACTGCACTGGCGCTACTAAGAACGGGATAACCAATGAGACCATCTTGGCTGTGAGCCCTGGAAGACCTGCTCCCTGCCTGGCAGGCCTTTCCCCACCTGGGTTGTTGCTGTTAATTTTCTGTATGTTTATTTTGGATCTTATGATTTATGTGGAAATTGTTCAATTTCTGTTTTTGATGTCTTGTTGATTGTTTATGACTGCTTTTGCTGTGTATGTAGTGGTGCAATTTTGTACATGTTGTAAGCTGCCTTGAGCATGGTTTTAACTTTGGAAAGCCAAACATAGTCTGCCCCACAAGCGAGGATTGGAAACCATGTTCAAGCTGAAGTTTACAATCCTGGTTTTCAGGCAAGAGAGTAAGCAGTGAGTTGTATCCCACATTAAAGGTAAAGGGACCCCTGACCATTAGGTCCAGTCGTGACCGATCCTGGGGTTGCACGCTCATCTCGCTCTATAGGCTGAGGGAGCCGGCTTTTGTCTGCAGACAGCTTCCGGGTCATGTGGCCAGCATGACTAAGCTGCTTCTGGCGAGCCAGAGCAGCACACGGAAACGCCATTTACCTTGCTGCTGGAGCGGTCCCTATTTATCTACTTGCACTTTGAGGTGCTTTCAAACTGCTAGGTTGGCAGGAGCAGGGAACGAGCAACGGGAGCTCACCCCGTCGCAGGGATTCGAACCGCCGACCTTCTGATTGGCAAATCCTAGGCTCTGTGGTTTAACCCACAGCGCCACCCACGTCCCACATTAGTCCTACTCAAAATCAACCCACTGAAATGAATGGGCATGTCTAACATAGGTCCATTAATTTCAGTAGGTCTGCTGTGAGTACCGGTATATCTTAGTTGGATACAGTCCTATGACTTAGCAGGAACTGGGACCACGTGTTTCTTTTGCGAGGGGAGAAAGATGGAAAAGGAAATTCATGAGCCCCAGGTTAGTTATTGTAATGCCAAGCCATGGTTTGGTGTGAAAAGACATAGAGTAGCATTGTGCTGCTGGAAAGCCTGTCTGAAACAGAAGCCAGACCGCAATACTATCAATTCTTGGCCCTGCGCTATTGGCAGAAAATTGGCTGACAATACCATCACCATCATAATTAAAGTCACCAACATCAAATAAACACAGATGCAGTCCTGTGCACATTTGCTTGGAAGCCAGTATTTTGTGTCCTGTTTTATTTAGAGGCATGATTACCAGCACAGCTTGTTCTTATTCTTTTCTATTTTGCCACACTGCAGATTGTATTCAATGGTGATCCTTATGCACCTCATAACTCCACAGCGTACCTAACCTACGAAAGGGGAGTAGAGATCGGGTGCTGGGGAATGTGTATCAACGCCATCTCTTCCTCGCTTTATTCCTGTGAGTACTACCAACAAATGGATCACTTGCGATCTGACCAAAATATAACGTGCATTCATACAGGCAGGGCATTTCGCCTACATTCTCTATGTGACCATACAACAACTTTGTAAGGTTGATCGATACTATTTATGCCCATATTACAGAAACAAAGTTGAGGCTGTGAGAATGGTGGTTTGTGCCAAGGCTTCCTGGTGATGCCATGACAGAAGTAAGGTTCAGAAACAGGGCTTTATGGTAGAGCTCATGCTCTACAACCATGTCAGCTAATAATATAAAGGTAAAGGGACCCCTGACCATTAGGTCCATCCAGTCGTGACCGACTCTGGGGTTGCGGCGCTCATCTCGCTTTATTGGCCGAGGGAGCCGGCGTTTGTCCACAGACAGCTTCCGGGTCATGTGGCCAGCATGACTAAGCTGCTTCTGGTGAACCAGAGCAGTGCACGGAAATGCTGTTTACCTTCCCGCCAGAGCGGTACCTATTTATCTACTTGCACTTTGTGCTTCCGAACTGCTAGGTTGGCAGGAGAATAATATACTGACAATATTTTTATAACACTGTACAGTGCTACCTCTGGTTAAGTACTTAATTCGTTCTGGAGGTCCATTCTTAACCTGAAACTGTTCTTAACCTGAAGCACCACTTTAGCTAATGGGGCCTGCCGCTGCCGCCGCGCGATTTCTGTTCTCATCCTGAAGCAAAGTTCTTAACCCGAGGTACTATTTTTGGGTTAGTGGAGTCTGTAACCTGAAGCGTCTGTAACCTGAAGCATATGTAACCCGAGGTACCACTGTACTGTTTCAAAATTCATAAACAGAAGACATATAATATGTGCATGGAGTCACAAATTAATAAGAATCAAATATATTTTCCATGAACAGGAATGGTAGGAGTGGTAAGTCTCTGAAATAGAGGCAGAATGCCTTTCCACAGTCAATATCCTACAAATGTGAGATGATGAGTACCTCAAACATCACAATAGGGTGCTCCAAGCACAGCGGCAGACAGCAAATAAATGTTCCATGAACAGGAATGGTAGGAGTACAAGGTATAAGATTTCAAGCTTCCTTCATTGATATGCGTGGTAAGACCCAGAGAGTAGTCTAGAGGTGGGAAATCAAGTTTTTAGCTGCCGAAACCAAACAGATTTCATATGCAAGCTCCTTGGAGGAAGCGAGGTACAATTAGTAAGATTCTGTCAACAGCTTCACTTTGAAGGAAGGTAATATTATTTTCAAAGATATTGCAGACGTTTCACACTCCAGTTTGATCTACATTAAACAATACATAAACCTTGCTAAATAAAATAATGTTCAGCAATGTTTCCAATGGTTTCCTTTTAGACAGAAATCCCCCACCCCTTTCCCAATCTTTTTCTTCCAACAGATTTGCAGAAAGCGCTTCTGCCTTACATTGGATTAAAGGGACTTTACTTCATTGGATACCTGCTTTTTGGGCTAGGCACTGGCTTCATTGGGCTCTTTCCCAAGGTGTATTCGACTTTGGCCCTCTGTTCCCTCTTCGGCGTAATGTCCAGCACATTATACACAGTGCCATTCAACCTCATTGCTGATTATCACAAGGAGGAGGAAGAGGTAAGTTAGAAGGGATGGTTGTTGTCAGATCCTTTCCTATAGCATCCTTGTTACAACGCCCGTGCCTTTCCCTCCCCACTCCTTTTCTGGATGCTATGCAAGAAGTGAGTGCAGAAGTCTACAGCCAGGTTGCCTCTCTTTATTGCTCACACCTTGAAAGTCAGCTGACAGCACCTGAGCCCTGCTTTTCTAGACTTTCTGCTTAAAATCTCAGGGGAAAATAAATAGTGCTAAAAACCAGTGGAGTAGGCCTTAAAAAGGTAAAGGGGACCCCTGACCATTAGGTCCAGTCGTGACCGACTCTGGGGTTGCGGCGCTCATCTCGCTTTATTGGCCAAGGGAGCCGGCGTACAGCTTCCGGGTCATGCAGCCAGCATGACTAAGCCATTTACCTTCCCGCCAGAGCGGTACCTATTTATCTACTTGCACTTTGACGTGCTTTCGAACTGCTAGATTGGCAGGAGCAGGGACCAAGCAATGGGAGCTCACCCCGTCATGGGGATTCGAACCGCCGACCTTCTGTTCAGCAAGTCCTAGGCTCTGTGGTTTAACCCACAGCGCCACCCGCGTAGGGATTAAATCTGCACACACTGATTTAGACCAGTGTTTTGCACACAGTATTCTTTGCTCACAATATTTTGTTGCAACGTCATCCACAGAATGGGATGAAAATAATCCCACCAAGAATTACATTTTATTGGCTACGACACCCTGGATCAGCAAATGTTCTGAAGGCAAGGCAGGATGCTCAAGGAGCAGAGCTTCATTATAGAAGTCAAGGCTGAACACATCTCAGCCTCTTGAGTTAGCTTCATGATCAGAAGAAGCTGCGGAGGCTGAACTTTTTCAAGGATGTTAGATTTTGTGTGGTTTAGAGGACTTGAGAGTTCATCAAGTGGAAAGCACTGCAAGCCCGATGTTTCATACTTTAGTTGTGGGAAATTGCAGTCAAACTAATGTGCTAGTTAGTGCATGACGGGGTTAAGACCAGAGAGGACTGTTCCTAAACTCAGCCAGGTCATGCCCCCCCTCCAACGTCCATGAGGGAGAAAGTGAAACTTATTTGATTTCCTTTTCTCGCTCTTTTCGTGCCATGTAACAGACCAGGATGCATTACGTTCTGTATATTGCACCTGTGTTCTCTTTGCTACTGCATGGAACAACGTATGAACTAGACTTTTGGACTTAGTAGGTAAATTTTTTAAAACTTACTTAACTGTATGTGGTCTGATCATTGCAAGAAGGGTAGAGAGAGGGGGCAAGTGCTGTAAGCAAACTAAACAGGATATGAAAAGGGTCTAACAACCTGTATTCCATGTTATAATGCTGCTTAACTCTGAGAGTGTTTTTAACTCTACCAGGGTCTCTCTCCCACTGGAGAGGGCACCCAGCCGATATTTTTTTAATTACCTACACGAGGCTCATAGCTACTTTCCTCCCACATACTAGTGAAATTCATTTTTCATAGAAAAAAGTCTTGGTAACCTTAGCTTGTCACGATACATTTGCAGACATTTGATAACTAACTTCTTTGCTGAACTTTATGCCCTCCTGTTAACATAAGGCAACACAGTGGTCAGAAAACTGGGGAGATCTGGATTCACATTTCCACTGAGCTATGAAATTCACTGGTTGATCCTGGACCAGTCACCATCTCTCAATCTAATCTACTTCACAGGGTTGTTGTGGGATAAAATGAAGAGTGGGGGGAAAAACCTGTATATGTTTAATTTTATTTCCAGAAATTAGAAAACACTCTCTCTCTCTCTCTCTCTCTCTCTCTCTCTCACACACACACACACACACACACACACACACATACACATGTTCCTTTATTTCCCTAGAGGAAAGGCAAGATATAATTGTAAAAAATATTTTTAAAAATATGTATTTGATATGATGGCACTAGAAAGGTAGTTCAATTGCATGCTCTGTTAATAAAAGAGTTTTTATCTCCAGCTTTCTAAGGGTAATTATGGTTCAGCAAATAAGATAGTGTATCATTCATGACAAGCCCAGACCATCACAAACCCATTTTATTTAATTATTTATAAAAAATGCACTTCACATTGACCTTGCAATGCTTTTAATTTATCATTCAGAAAGCACCCTTGTTCCCTGTTAAGTGTGAATTGGATGACTCTTCAGTCAAGTGCCCTGGATTTCAATGTAAGCTAGTAGGGAAACATCATACTTCAAAGGAGTTTTTGATTTACTCCCCCAAAGCCCGGAGGACACAGCATTTAACGGAACCTTATGAACTGTCCATGGAACACAAGGCAGAGTTTAACAGCCATGCAGTCTAGCAAGTGGGGGGAAGTTTTAGCAAGAACTTCAAGGGAAATCTCCTTTCAAAACCAATGAAGCCAATTGCCAATTTCTGTAAAAGAAGTTGATTCCGGGAAAGGCTAGGTACATTCTACCAGCTTGAGTAGGGTTTCAGAGTATGTGCAGAGTTCCTTGCCAGTCATGCGGTTCGTGTGACTGTTCCCTATTCTGTGCGGTTCCAGCAGCCCAGAGGCTGTTTCAGAAAACTGGGAGGAGGACACCAGAGCTTTAAATCATGCCACTTATCGTGGGCACAAGAACAAAGTCTTGCCTTGCCTGCTCATCAAGACTGTGTAGTATTTGAACAGCTGAGATTCATGCAGTGAAACCAGCAGGGCAGGATTGTATGGTCGGCTGTGCCTTGTTTGATGGAGTTCCTATATCTGCTTGCTTTCAGGGCCAGACCGGAGGACAAGCCGGAGAGCACAAACGAGGAAAAGGTGTGGACTGCGCTGCCCTCACTTGCATGGTCCAGCTGGCGCAGATCATTGTTGGGGTGGGCCTGGGCTTCCTGGTCAGCGCTGCTGGGAGCGTGGTGGTGGTGGTGATCTCTGCCTCTGCAATCGCTTTACTGGGCTGCTGCTTTGTAGCATTCTTTGTTCGTTATGTGGAAGAGAACAATAAATAGTCAAAGCTTGGGAGAAGCTGCTGTCTTTGACAAAGGGAGAAACACGGTTGTTCTCTTGTTGCTGTTCGCACCCTAGTTATTTCTGTAGCAAGTTTTCGCTTTGGGTGTTTTCTGGGAATGTTTGAGGCCACTAGTTGTCCCACCCAGTTTAGGCAGGTCTACACTGTGGACTTAAACTGGTTTAAAGGGCATCCCTTCTCAGAGAATCACGTGTGCTATTTCTGTGATGAGGACTGCAGACCTCAAACTAATTCCCTCCATGCATAGTCTTCTTCTTTTTAAGCAAACAAAAATCCTAGAGTTCAGCTAGTGTGTTTTTCACTTTTCAGAATCAGAGTGCATATCCGGGCTCTCGTCCAAAAGGGAGCTTAATAATTCAAATGGGTTGTTCAGATTCATAGCTGTCAACGTTTCCCTTTTTTTAAGGGTAGTTCCCTTATTCCAAATAGGATTCCTCACAAGAATAGGGAAAAGTTCAGATTTCACAAACAGGGAGAAATGTGGACTAGCAGAGGGGCGTCCCAACCTGTGGTCCGTGGCATATCTGTGGATTTGTGGTTGAACATGTGAGTTGTCACATCCATCGTGTTACATATCCATAAGGGGTTTTTAATCGAATTTTACTTGCTTCTTATTTCTTATATCGCATTTTCTTGTAATACAATTTGAGTTCTATGGAATTCAATAAAAGACAATAGATAAGAAATAAAGGAAGCAACGACGATACAATTAAAAATCCCACAGCATCTAGCACAGCACATTGCTGTTGCTACAACAGACAGAAAAATCATTAAATGGTTCACCAAGATCCTCAGCCATTTTAAAGTGGGGGTTTTGGGGGGGGCGGGTTCGGGAACCACTGGGCTGGCATTTTGATGCTAACAATGCCATGTGGACCCTGGAAAATGGTTGTGCTGTTTCCACACTTGGGGTGTGGCTTACTGGTTTAGGATGTGACGGCAAAGGGCTAAAACAGTTCTGATGCTAGAGATCTCTGAATGGATCGTCCAATTTATTTATTTATTTGGTATTTTATAAAGCTGGGGCCCTTGTTTTCACTTGAGCAGCAATGGTGAGAAAGGGTTTTGTCATTCTTTCCATGCACCACACCCCAGCTATCGTTATTTGCCCTCCTAGGAAAAAAATATAGGCACAATGGATGATAACTTATATCAGAAAGAGTTAAACACCCTCTCCCTTAGCACAACTGCTCTGATAAAAAGTAGAACATCCCCACATGCCTGCTTTAATTTTAATGTACATTTATTTTTAAAACTTCAGTCATGAGCTACCCATATTATTTCTGTCTTTGCCTTAAAAAGTGTAACCCTGGAAGTCTCCAGTTCAAGTCAAGCTTTGAAATCACCTCAGGAAAAGGGAAGTGTGGGGAAATCTTGTGAATGTTGAGGTTTTCTAGCCATTTTAAAGATTTAAACAGACCAGGTGGAAAAGATCAGAACTTTTTTTGTCATGAGGGCTTTCCTTGGGGTGGAGGGAGATGTAAATGGGGCACATTTACATCTGTGGTATAGAAAAGGTATTGCATTTGGACATTTGCTGAAGGCATTCAGTCAGATTAGACATTTACTGGTGAATGTCGCACATTGACCAATACATATAAACAGTCTCTTGGTGATGTCTTGGAAGATGCCTATATTGATCAAATTTTTGACACATACCACAACACACCCACAAAGTGACAGGGCTTCCATCAAGATAGGACTCACTGGACCTTTGGCCTGAAAACTGTTTTGGCTGTTAGGACTCAGCCACTCAAGAGAATGCAGAAATAACGTAGAATGTTTCTGACCATGTGCAGAGAGCAATCCTTCATCATTAGGTCAGTACAGTTACCTCATACACCCTTAAGATTAGGGCAGCTTGGTAGCTCTCTGGATCCAAATGAACCTCTGTCGTGATGTATTAAACCACAGACTGGAAGTGATAGTATAAGAACAGATCCAAGGCAGGGAGTCTGAATCCTGACTCCCTAGTGGGAACTGAATTGGCTTCAGTTGCTTTTCTCCACATTCAGAACTACTCCCTAATGCTAGAAACCTCACACTCCTTTCAACATCTTTGAAAAAAGTTTCTCTCTAAAAATGCTCTTGACAGTCTATCCCAAAACACACAGGCTTCCCTTCTGAAAAAACATGACCTAAAATGTAAAAATGCCTACTACTAAATTAAATGCCAGTCCTCCCACCAAAAGCAATCTACTGCGACAGGATTTTTATTTCATTTTATTTTTGTCCATACATACTAACTCGCCCCCACCCCCGCCACCCTTCAGCTTTTGAAAAATGATAGGCATTCAGCAATTGCACTCAAGTGACAATTATTTTAAGCCTTCCAGGAACAGTATAATTCAGCTCCCATTTCAGCACCTACTGAAGCGATTTGTGGAAAAGCAGAAATGAAAAAAGGGCTGGTGATTATATCTAACAGCAAAGTGTGCTTGGTGCAGTCAACCTATATCTAGATTCTGGCTGTTCATATTTTTGACCAGGGTTTTCCTAAGCTTAGGTATCCAGATGTTTTTGGACTAGAAATCCCATCATCCCTAGCTAGCAAGACTAGTGGTCAGGGATGAGGGGAACTGTAGTCCAAAAACACCGCTTTAGACCAAAAATGGATTTGCCATGGCCCTCCAGATGTTATCTCTGACCACTGGCCATGCTGGCTGGGGTTGATGACATTTGGAGTCCAATCACATCTGGAGGGTCACAGGTTTCCCCCACCCCCAGTTTAGATTATCGGTCACTCAAGCAACAACATCTATATCTATACTATATAATATTTATCTTCCAGTACAGAGAAGTATCTTCCTTTGCCTGCCACCAGCTAAACCACTCCGAGGGGTGTGAGCAGGAAGCTGCCTTATCTCAAGCCAGACCATCTTGTTCAGAACTGTCTTCACTGGCTGGAAGCAGCTCTCCAGGGTCTCAGGCAAGATTTTGTCTCAGCCCTACCTGGAGATGCCGGGGACTGAACCTGGGACTACCTGCATGCAAAGGAGATTTTCTACCACTGAGCTACAGCCTTTTCCCAACCTAGTGGACCTGGGAGTAGCAGAAGAAGGGACTTCTGGAGGTAGCAAGTCAAGAGAAGGGGCAACTGTGAGGATGCCAAGGGGACTTGAAGGATGTGGACGGTGGTGGAAAGAGAGCAGGGGCAGAAAAGAGGAGCTGGGGAAAAGAGGACAGGAAGCAGGAAGGTGGTAGGATTAAAGGTAAAGGGACCCCTGACCATTAGGTCCAGTCGTGGCCGACTCTGGGGTTGCGGCGCTCATCTCGCTTTATTGGCCGAGGGAGCCGGCGTACAGCTTCCAGGTCATGTGGCCAGCATGACTAAGCCGCTTCTGGCGAACCAGAGCAGCGCACGGAAACGCCGTTTACCTTCCCGCTGGAGCGGTACCTATTTATCTACTTGCACTTTGAAGTGCTTTCGAACTGCTAGGTTGGCAGGAGCTGGGACCGAACAACGGGAGCTCACCCTATTGTGGGGATTCGAACCGCTGACCTTCTGACTGGCAAGTCCTAGGCTCTGTGGTTTAACCCACAGCACCACCCACGTCCCTGTGGTAGGGTTAGGGAGGGAGATATAGGAGTTTGAATGTGGTGGGAAATGAAGAATGATAGCATTCTGTCAGGACTTTGAATGGGAGTGCTATTAGGGCAGGACTTTGGGACAGATGTGCAAGGGTCCTTGAGTAGGAGCCCCCCCAAAACAGCACATCTGTCTTATCACATTTTGAAGCAAATGAAAACATATGAAAACACATTACCCTCCAGAAGACTACTTAGTCTGGAGCCCACCCACCCACTTCCAAATGAGATAATTAAGCCCAGAATCTAACTTTGACAATAACTGGTCGATGTCAGCTGAGTCAGTGGGTGAGCAATAGACACATCCATAGCAATTCAACTCTGTTGCTAGGTGAATATTCCCCCCAAAATTACATAGCATATATTTAGTGCTTGGAATTGTTTCAAGCACTTCCTATACATTGTGATCCTTGCTACAACCCTGTAAGTTGGGACATAATGGGGGGAATCAAATTGCTAAGGCAATTATTCCATAGTGCAAGCGTTTCTGCTTGGGCAACAGAATCTTCTCCCCTTCTCTTTCCCCTGGCCAACATGCCCCCCAAAATCTATTCAAGGGGCTGCCTCAGATTTGAGAAGGATGCATGCAGACGAAGGAGAACTGAGCTGGGATAGTTCACTTGGTAGAGCATGAGACTCTTACTCTCAGGGTTGTGAGTTTGAGCCCCACGTTGGGCAAAAGATTCCTGCATTGTAGGGGGCTGGACTAGATGACTCTTCCAATTCTAAGATTCTATGAGAGAGAGGAAAGTCTCATTGCACAAGTGGAAATCCTTGCACCAATGGGACTCGTTAGTGGAATACTACCCATTCATATTGCATGCAATGTGGGAGAAGGAAGGAAAATGGCTTACTTATGGCCATCTAATGCATCTATGGCAGAGGCTAGGTTACCAGAGCCATAACTCAGTGGTACAGCACATACTTTGGATACAAAGGGTTCCCATTTCAATCCCTGGGCATTTCAAGGTAGGGCTGCAAAAACATCCCATCTGAAACCCCAAAGAGCTGTTGCCAGCAAGTGGAGGGAATCCTGTGCTAGATGGACTTGGTTACAAGACAGGATTCTGCATTCCTTTCGAGAGGTTTGCTTTGGTCTGCAGCCCAAAGTAACAATGCTTGCATCGTATTTGCCAATGGGGTAGAAATGTTCTTTGCAGTTATGACACTTGAAGGCAGGTGACTGAAAGAGCCGTAGACTCTTCTGTTTGTGCTAATGTGATGGTAGCATAGATCTAGTGGACAGCGGAGGAGAGAAATTTGCCTGACACGCACATAATACCTCTGTTGCTGGGGAGCAAAAGGAGAACCAACCATTCACCTCTCCCCATTTTCTATTTTTTTCTTGTTTAAGAAAGTCGATGTGTACTCTTGAAACCAAAGAGGCATGCTCAGCTTTGCAACTAAGCAGAGTTAATGAAATGTTAGGTGTTTGCAGTAGGAGAATGCTTGCCAGGTTCGTGTGTTTGGTTTTTGAAATTCAAATGGACAACACAAGCATCTGAGAATTCTAGAACAGTCAGTTATGTACACAAAGGCACATGCATCAACACAAGAGAGATACTTGAAGTTTAAGTGTCTTTCCGCTGAGCAGAGGGATTGATTCTTTCCAGGCAATGCTTGGCTGCAGACAAGGCTTTATGAAGTAATAAGAATGCTCCATGTAATATGCATATGGTGGTTTAATAATCTACAGATAACAAGGTTCATACTTTCAATACAGAAATTTTTTAATACAAAACATTTTGCCTTGAAACATCCTTTCCCCCCAGACCCAGAACATCATCCCAGGTTTTTAGTACACATTAATTTCCAGGAATCACGTGCTCCAACATTGCAACAAGCAGTCTTTGGTGCAATCCCAGCCCTTGTGTGTGAACATGGTGTTGCTACAGTAGTAGCCATGGAGAATGGAGCATTCCATAGAAATCAAAATTGGAGAGAATTATCTCTCTGCATGGGGGTAAATGGTGGCAAAGAATGTAAGAGCTGAGGTTTTGAAAACAGGGAGTCAGGAGAAGGAGGAAATCTGGTCACCTATGGTTCAAGTGTGAAGTCCAAGACTTTTAAGTAGTAAATTAGTCTTGGGTAGAAATTTTGCCACCAGGTATACTGGAGAGAGAATCTTTCCAGAAGGTGGTCAAGAAAAGGGCAATCACTTCAAATGTTAAACATTTCCATGAAGGGCAGCTCAACCAACATGATTAGTCATTACAGCCAAATAGAACTTCCATGTGCAGTGGCAGTGCACCACCAAATTCCAAACACTGGTAGCAAACAGCAGGAAAGTGGTTTTGCCTCTTATGGAACATGTTCCTTGCCACTGTTGGAACCAGGATGCTGCCCTCAAAGGAGCTTTTTCCTGTTCTGGAATCCAGACTTGGCAGGAAAAGCCTGTTGTATGTCAGCTCCTGGATCTTTTACAACCTTCCTCACAAAATGAGTTTGCACCACCATCTGGTCTCAACCACCCACCTTGGCAGCACAGCTTTAATTTTTTATCATGCTCTTTTGAAATCCCAGATATCCTCTGCTAGTTCGCAAACTGAATCATCTCTCAGAAAAAAGGGTATGTTTGTGCTATACTTCCAGGAGGAGCCATTTCCAGGAGAACAGCCATATTAGTCTGTTGCAGCAAAAAAACCAGAACAAATACACACCAGAAAAGAAACTTGTGGCACCTGCAACACAACTGCACTGGTTAAGCATATGAATGGACTAAGGTTAATTCATCAGATGCATCCGAAACGACAAGCCAGCTTCCTCTTGTTCCCTCTCCCTTTGAATCAAAGGTTCACACCAGGATTAGAGCAAGATATGCCACAGACCTGTTATTTCTTTCCCTCTCACCTTCAACCGCCCCCTTAAGAAGAACACAGATCCCAGTATGGGCACTCAGAACATGGAACATACTTAGAACATCAGTCCCCCACCCCTGGAGAAGTCCCTGAGAAACCTTGTTTCATCTCCACAGGAACTGAACCCTCTGAGGGCCCTTCCTCTATAGACAAGTCTCTCACCCCCCAACAAGATGTAATAGCCAGCCAAATCCCTCTCCCATAAGGTGCAGGAACTCCATCTTCCTGATAAACCAGAAAGTCCCCAGGAATGGATTTACATACCTTGCTTCCCCTGGACCAGTCCAGAAACTCACTAACCTAAGACAACTCCTTCTGCAGTCATGGGGAAGCACTACTACAGAGCCGGCTCTTCCATTAGGCAGAGTGAAGCAGCTGCCCCAGGTGTGGTTGCTGGAGGACAGAAGAGTGCACCCCTTAAGCTAGCTAGTCTATTGTGGTGAAGACCACTATCCCATCATCACCGGCGCTGAAGTAAAATTCAACTGCCAATCTGGCCACGTTCAGTATATAGAACTAGGGGTTGGGATGAAGGATCTTGTCCTTTGCACCCTGCAGCAAACTGTATTGGGCTGGCCCTGATTTCCTAAATGCCACACATACACACCTTTATTTGGGGAAAGGGTGGGAGAGCATCTGCCTTGCATATAGAAAGTCCCTGGTTCAGTCTCCAGGCAGGGCAGGGAATGTCGTCTGCAGCCCTGGATAAATGCTGCCCATCAGCAGAGACAATACTGAGACAGATGGACCACTAGTCTGACTCAGCTCCCTATGGTCCCATTCCCTGAATTATGGAACAGCCCTACACACATTTCCTATGGGATGCGAGTGGCGCTGTGGTCTAAACCTCTTGGGGTTGCCGATCAGAAGGTCGGCGGTTCGAATCAGCATGACGGGGTGAGTTCCCGTTGCTCTGTCCCAGCTCCTGCCAAACTAGCCGTTCGAAAGCACACCAGTGCAAGTAGATAAATAGGTACTGCTGCAGCAGGAAGGTAAATGGTGTTTCCGTGCACTCTGGTTTCCATCACGGTGTTCCGTTGCACCAGAAGCAGTTTAGTCATGCTGGCCACATGGCCCGGAAAACTGTCTGTAGACTAATGCCGGCTCCCTCGGCCTGAAAGTGAGATGAGCGCCGCAACCCCATAGTCACCTTTGACTGGACTGAACCATACCTTTTTTACACATTTCCCTCCCCCCTTTGGGAATGGAACAATCCAAGGAGCACATTGCTTGGCTCCCCCACTCCACCAAGATGGGGTGCGCTCCAACACAGACCCTGACTTGTTGACCCTGGAGATTGGAAACATCACTGTCTCACTCAGAACCCTTAAGCTTATAAATGCAGTTCAGCCGAGGTGGTGGTGGGCAAGAAGTCAGAGCGGCTACTGTAGACCACCACCCCGGGGGGATATGAGATGATGTCAGGCAAGCTGACTGCTGCAGGAGCAGCTGGAGCAGCAGAAACAGCTCTGGGGTCAATGGGCATCAAGGTGTGCAAGGCTTGCTCCTCATGCTCGGGCTTGGTGGTGGCAGTGAAGGGGCGCATGGCCGTGAGCGAAGGCGAAGTGATCCTCCACAGCAGCTTCTTGAGGGCCTTGCGGAACTCCCTGCGCATCAGGCAGTAGAAGATGGGGTTGAGGCAGCTGTTGGAGTAGGCCAGGCAGATGGTGACGGGGAACAGGTAGGTCTGGGAGAAGAAGTAGGCATTGCTGAAGGGCAGCACGTTGAGCTTGATGAAAATGCCCCAGATGGTGAGCGCCTGGTTGGGAAGCCAGCAAAGGAAGAAGGAGAGCACCACAATGGTCACCGATTTCGTCACCTTGGACCGGCGCTTGGTGCTGGGACCGCAGGAGCTGGCGCCCATGTGCCTGTCGCTGATGAAGCGCACCAGCAACAAATAACAGAGGGTGATGATGCCCAAGGGCAAGAGGAAGCCCAGCAGCACCTTCTGGGCATGGTACAACCCCAGCCAGAAGGGGGTATTGTTGCCTTGGCTGTCGGGGAACTTGACCAGACAGAACTCCTCCTCTGTGTAGATGGTGGAGGTGGTGGAGTAGATGCCAGTGGGCAGGGAAGCCAGGATGGCCACCAGCCAGATGAGGACGCACAGCCACTTGGCCGAAGTGCATCCCCCACAAAGTCCGCCAGGCCTTTTGCTCTTCAGGGCGGAGGCCACTGAGTGGTAGCGGGCCACGCTCATGGCTGTGAGGAAGAAGACGCTGGCGTACATGCTCACCGTGGTCACGTAGGAGAGGATCTTGCACATGGCGTTGCCAAAGAGCCAGGTGAAGTCCAGAGCATTCTCCACCGCCCAGAAGGGCAGGGTCAGCACAAACTGGAAGTCCGTGGCGGCCAGGCAGGTCACAAAGAGGTTGATGGAGGACTTGTTCCAGCCTTGCTTGCTTTTCATCAGGTAGAGCACGAGGAGGTTCCCCACTAGCCCCAGGGCACACACCACGGAGTAGATGGTGGAGATAAAGACCCTCAGGACAAGCGAGCCGCTGCCTTGCGGCCCATCGGCTCGCTCCAGGTGGACTAGGCTCCTCCAGAGCTCCTGTAGGGACGCGTTGCTCCGGTTGCTCGACAGCCTCTCCTCGAGGAAGCTGGAGAAGAAGGAGCCCAGCGAGTCTCCGGGCTCCACGTCCTTCATGCTGGCGGCCAGGGAGCAGTAGCTGTAGTCACACGGGGCATCCATCATCCCATGGCAGACGGGAGCTTCGGCCCGCCTCTACCCCACCGACCGAGCTGGAAGGCAACGAGGGCGGCTCCAAAAAAGTCCCGGGCGAGGATCCTGCAGAGAACTTTTCACAAGGAGGAAGGGGCGCTGCCGGCCGGGTCTCCCTTCTGCTAAACTCACATGGACGAGGTGGCAGGAGGGATCGCGTTGCCAAACCACCAGCACCGATCCAAAGGCGGTTGCAAAAGGAGCTTTTCAGATCCAAAGGCGGTGGGCAGACAGACCCCCCCAAAATGCATTCGCTGCAAAGTGACCCAGTCGCTGCTCTGACTTTCTTGGGTGATCTCCAGAAAGCAACCCTGTCGGATGCCTCTTGCCGGCTGCACAGAAGGAGCTGGGATAGGAATCGGGTTTCGGATTGGGCACGGCGTCTCGCTGGTCTTTGGAAGCGGAGCCTCTCCGGATCCTTCTGATCTGGCCGCAACTGCCGCCCGAGTGCTGCCTTCCGCTCCGGTGCAGTCATTCATATACAGCGCTGCCTTTCTGCCCCCGCTGCTTGCGCTTCAGAGTGCGCGCGCAGCTACGTGCCCGGGGAGCTCTCCAAGGTGCCGAAAAGGTAGTGCCAGTTGCGCCCGCCTCTGTCCCACTTCTTGCCCCGCAGCAGCCAAATTAAGTGGCACTGCTGAAATATCTGACTGACAGAACTTCACCAGTGGTTTTATTTTTGACGCCGGCATGCCAACAGTGTGCTTTTCTTCCTTCCTTCCTTTCCTTTTCACTGATTTTCTGCATGAAAACCATCACCATCATAGGCAACGCACAGATCCTTGCGTTCAAACACAGGAACCTCCACGGGTTCTTGTTTTCAACAGAGCGCGTGTTCCTGCTTTGAGAAAATCTTTTCCATACTTGTGGGGTGGGGCCCGTTTCCCCATGCTGCAAATGGGGGGGGGGAGAGAAAAAATAAACTTACCCCGTGTTTGCCTATTGCAGACACGTGTCTTCCAATATCGCTTTTTTTTATTATGTCTCCTATTTTGCAACCTCATGTGCATGCAGTATGATTTACCCCGGATTTTAACATGGAGTGACAAAGGACTCTGCAAAATTAAAGAGAAACAGGGAAAACTGGGGTTTTCATCTAGGCATGTGCAGAACTCCTCCTTTACCACGGCCACTAGGTAATCACAAGCAG
Source organism: Podarcis pityusensis (assembly GCF_964106645.2). Lineage (NCBI taxonomy): Eukaryota > Metazoa > Chordata > Lepidosauria > Squamata > Lacertidae > Podarcis > Podarcis pityusensis. The sequence continues at coordinate 16,500,102 of NC_138036.1, read as the reverse complement.
CCCTCGGCAGTGGCGTAGCGTGGGGGGTGCCAGGGGTGCCGGCCGCACCGGGCGCAACATTTGGGGGGGGCGCATTTGGCCGGCCCTCCTGGAGGAAGCAGGAACCCCACTGTCCTCGGACCTCCTCCGAAGGCTGGCGGTGGGGCGGAGAGACCTCCTCCCCGCGCCAGCCTTCGGAAGGCTGCTCCGAAGCCTGGCGGTGAGGCGGAGAGACCTTCTCCCCGCGCCAGCCTTCGGAAGGCTGCTCCGAAGCCTGGCGGTGGGGCGGAGAGACCTCCTCCCGCCGCCAGGCTTCGGAAGGCTGCTCCGAAGGCTGGGGGCGGGAGGAGGGCTCTCCGCCCCACCGCCAGCCTTCGGAAGGCTGCTCCGAAGCCTGGCGGTGGGAGGAGGTTTCTCCGCCCCACCGCCAGCCTTCGGAAGGCTCCTCCGAAGCCTGGCGGTGGGGTGGAGAGACCTTCTCCCCGCGCCAGCCTTCGGATGGCTGCTCCGAAGCCTGGCGGTGGGGCGGAGAGACCTTCTCCCCGCGCCAGCCTTCGGAAGGATGCTCCGAAGCCTGGCGGTGGGGCGGAGAGACCTTCTCCCCGCGCCAGCCTTCGGAAGGCTGCTCCGAAGCCTGGCGGTGGGGCGGAGAGACCTTCTCCCCGCGCCAGCCTTCGGATGGCTGTCCTGAAGACTTGTGGTGGGAGCAGTGGCGTAGCGTGGGGGGTGCAGGGGGGCCTGCTGCACCTGGCGCAACATCTGGAGGGGGTGCGGAAGAGACTCGAGTGCTAAAATCCACGGGTTAGGGGGCGCAAATTACTTGCCTTGCCCCGGGTTAGGGGGCGCAAATTACTTGCCTTGCCCCGGGTGCTGAGAACCCACGCTACGCCACTGGCCCTCGGGACACTTTGATCAGGCAGCAGGTATGATAGCTTGAACTGTGGTACATTTTACTTACATTCAGTATTTTAAAAATATGTTTAAAAACTGGTCAGAGCTCTTAAGTGTATTACCTTTTAAAGTTTTAAAATAACCAAAAAATCCACCCCACCCCCTCGAAGACAATATAAAAGCAATAGGTTGGATCCAGACTAAGGCTGCAATCCTAACCCATTTTACCAGAGAGTAAGCCCATTGAATTCAGTAGGAGTTCTGGGTAGACATGGTTAGGATTGCACTGTTAGCTGTGCTTGGAATAGACCGCTGAAACCAGCGTGGCCTGAGTTAATTCCATGGATTTCAAAGAGTCTGCTCTAAGGATGGCTAACTATGGCTCTCAGAATCCACCCTATACAACATATAACCAGCCAAATCCAAAACCAGCCAGAATAGGTGTGCCTTGCAACCTTTTCTGAAGGCAGTTCTATATAGAGGATCCCATGCAGGTTCCATGGAGTCCCTTGCTGAAACAGTGGTCCCAGATCTTCCTCAGAGTAGGTCTCATGTCTTCCGCAGAGGCTGTGCTCTCTCCCCTGTCTCCAGGATTAAAGCAGATGTCTACAGGGGATAGCTCAGAGCATGGTGCTGATAATGCCAAGGTTGCAGGTTCAATCCCTGTATGGGACAGATGCATTGCAGGGGGTTGGACTAGATGACCCTTGTGGTAACTTCCAGCTCTACAGTTATATGATTCTATAATTCTCTTTGGTGGCACAGCAGCTCTGGATTGTCCTTCCAAGTGTGGGACCAACATTATTATAGTTTGTGAAGTCATGCCTGTTTTATCAGGCTTTCAGGCCCGCTGCACAATGTTTGGGTTTGGATGATCAGATTGTTTTTATCAGTGCTGCTGTTTATTAACCTTGGTCAATTGATATTTGTACTGCACTTGTTTTATCAGGCTTTTAAGCACTATATAACCCTCCAAGGACACTAAAGGTGGCGAAGGAGGTAAGACATGGTTCGAACAATATAAAATTGAATATATAAATATAAAATTGAATATATAAATATAAAATTGAATATATAAATATAAAATTGAATATATAAATATATGAAAGCCAGTAACTGGGACCAGAAGCCGACTGGCCATTGGTATGGATGATGGAGCAGAGAAGACAATATTCACACCTCCCAATATGTCTAAGGAGCCGGGCAAACACTTTTTGCCCTTGCTGCCGAGGGCTATGGTCCTGTGTTTTGCTCACTGACTGTCTCCATCCTGACCCATTTCCCAGTGAGCAATAAAAACTCAGAAATGTTCTTCTCCCTCCTCATTGATGATGGCAGTGATGATGATCTAGCATCTGAGCAACTACATTCAGTCCTGACTAATGACACTATTCAAGCACGGGGAGATTAATAAAATGGTAATAATCATAACTATTATCAGCGGAACAATGTGATGGTGATTGATAGTGCTTTAACGATTATAGACCTCAAGAGCAGCAGGCTGGGCATTCTGGCATGCTTAAGGACTGTTAGGAGGGATCGCTGAAGTTAAAAGCATCAACCCAATAGTCTCTTTTCTACAGCAGTAGAACTCTGGCTGTTGTTTCAACATGACCCACTAGAGGTCGCAGGAGTAAAGGGAAGCAAATCTGCCACATTCTTCCATAGCACCTTCGACTTATAAGAAGGATACAGTTTTGCCACTGCTGCTGAGTTGGAAAGCTGTGATATACACAAATCATCGCTGGTACACTTGAAACTACAAGGAAGGTTGTGAACAGCGGGTGCTCGGCATCAAGTCTTTATCCAACTTTCCCAAAGAGTCTTTCAACTGGTCATAGATTTCATTGCACAATAAAAATAAACGGTCCATTGGCTATATGTATTTCATTTCATTTATTAATTTTATATACCGCCCTTCATCCGAAGATCACAGTGCAGCCTACAATATAAAAACACAAAAATATATGCTGTAATAAAAAGCAAAAACACAATTAAATAGTGGGGTAGGAGAGCTGGGGACACGTGGAATTCACACCTGGCAACCAATGAGCCCCTTTGGTTTCAGATAGTACATGGGTAAAGGTAAAGGTAAAGGGACCCCTGACCATTAGGTCCAGTTGTGGACGACTCTGGGGTTGTGGTGCTCATCTCGCTTTATTGGCCAAGGGAGCCGGCGTACAGCTTCCGGGTCATGTGGCCAGCATGACTAAGCCGCTTCTGGCAAACCAGAGCAGCGCACAGAAACGGCGTTTACCTTCCCGCCGGAGCGGTACCTATTTATCTACTTGCACTTTGACGTGCTTTCGAACTTCTAGGTTGGCAGGAGCAGGGACCGAGCAACAGGAGCTCACCCCATCGCGGGGATTTGAACCGCCGACCTTCTGATCAGCAAGTCCTAGGCTCTGTAGTTTAACCCACAGCGCACCCGCGTCCCTAGTAGATGGATACATGAGTCTAAAAAGCCCAAGACACAAATTTTCATGCTCCTCTAACGGCTATGGTGGCTCATTTACCAGAAGTAATGCATTTTGTGTTAACTCTAGAATGGTTACTCGATTCTAACCAAACTAAGCCACCTAGAGCACAATATACCCCTGGAAATTCCACTTAAGTCTGGCCACTTTAGCAAAACCAGTCAGTTCTCCTTGCAAGGCTGCAGCTGTGTCCAGAGGACTACGGGTGGCTGGCCATCATAATATTGTCAGAAAAAGGGCCTTCCATTTATATTTGGGTTCAGCCAAGGGTGAATAGCTAAGGATATCAATCGCTATGAGCCACAATGGCTATGTTCTACCTCCACTGTCTGAGACAGTGTTGCTGGGGATTACAGGTGAGCAGGGTGCTATTGCACTCATGTCCAAATTGCAGGCATCCCACAAGCATCTGCTTGGCCACTGTGAGAGCAGGATGCTAGACTAGATGGACCACTGGCCTGATCCAGCAGGCTGGTCTTAGGTTCAGGTGGTAATATAAACAGAAAAGGGGATAAGACCTGTTCTGTCCCACGCAAAATCGGGATTTGTTCCAAATTGAGGCAGTTAACTCTAATCTGTTAACTCTAATGGAGAGCCAGTGTGGTGTAGTGGTTAAGAGCGGTAGTCTCGTATTCTGGGGAACCGGGTTCGCGTCTCCGCTCCTCCACCTGCAGCTGCTGGGTGACCTTGGGCTAGTCACACTTCTTTGAAGTCTCTCAGCCCCACTCACCTCACAGAGTGTTTGTTGTGGGGGAGGAAGGGAAAGGAGAATGTTAGCCGCTTTGAGACTCCTTAAAGGGAGTGAAAGGCGGGATATCAAATCCAAACTCTTCTTCTTCTTCTAATCTGGCTTTTGAAGCTGAATGCTTTACTGAAATAAATAAATTTGGGGCCAGATTTTAAAACATAGAAATTGTCATACATTCCACAAAATTTCATCTCTTATACAATCTTTTTGGACTTCCATCAGCATCTCTGGTGATCTTCCATTTTTATAATTTCTTCTGCATTTCTTAAATTCATATTGCCTTTAATTATCATAACTAACATCATCCTTTTTGTTCAATAATGCAATAGTTCAAATTATTCCCCTTACAAAACTTCCTGCAAACCTACAAATGTAATCTGATCATCACGCCAATCTTCTGTGAATCTCTGGTCCCGCCGGTTTCGAATTCTTCTTGTTAGTTTGTCTAATTCTGCATAGTCCATCAATTTCATCTTCCAATCTTCTTTCGTCGGTAATTCTTCTTGCTTCCATTTTTGTGCCAATAATATTGGCACAGATTTCATTTTCACCAATACTCTGACTAAGATTGCCCCCACTCTAGGCAATCAAAGGCCTTGAATATATCTAGAACTAATGATTGCCAGAGGAGAGCCTGATCTTTTGCTAAAATCAATATTTAATAATTTGCATATTGGATTAGCTATATTTCTGCAGCAGACAAAGCAGGCCTGTTCTAGATCAATTAGCCTGCCCAGAAACTTAGGATTCATATTTGAATGAATGGATTTAATTGCTTGGAAAGTGAATCAGATTTACAGTCCTGTTTCAAACCTCATACTAGCTGTGAACAGATGTGCCCTATCTGGTGTACTTTGTTGGTCTTCCATCTGCTAGTATTATCACACAGCTGAATACTTTCCAAGCTTTGCAAACAGAGCACCCTCTCCTGTATGAGTTGGAGGAGAGAGTTGCAATCTTTACAACTGAAAAAGTATCATTAGCGTAGAGAGTTAATATGTATTTGTTGTTGGTGGTAGCAATGTCAATGATTCTTGAGTAATAACTGACGTAATTATCAAGTCTATAGTGCACTGAATAAGCAAGAGGAGGTGATTACAGCTTAGCATGACAGTCTGAGGACTCTCCAGCCACTTGCAATAAAATTAAAGCATTATTACGACTGAGAATTGTGCCTTCATAACAGGGAACTTGAGTGTTTGTAGCTTCTTGTCCTGTTTCCTCCTTAGTATACTTCTTTTCAAAGGCTTTCTCTGTTAAAATGAAAAAGAAAACCTTTATTATCACATTACACAATGAAATAGACCAGCCAGAAAAGTTATTAAAGGCTAGCAAAAAGAAAATTTAAAAAAGCCCTTTAAAAGTTGGTTGGTAAAAGAGGGGTGGATTTTCCCATCCATCTACAAATATGCATTGTTTCCATACTGCCAATGGATGAAAGGTCTTGCTTTCTTTTGCAGCCAGAACAGAAATACAGTGGGCGAGGCTGGTGGATGAGGGATGGATCTTTCATTTTTCCATCATTCACCCATCACTAGTCCGCTTGGTTCCAACACTGGCGTTTCTCTCTGCAGATATGGAAGCCAGGCAGGCTGGTGGAGCAGGAACAGGGCAACCAGTCTGAAGGGAATTCCATTCACTCACTTGCACACCAGGCTAGTAGTTAAATGCAAGGCTGGGTTTGCAACAGACCAAAGGATTGTAATTTGTTTAGCCTCACTTGTGTGTTTGTTGTGGGTGCTGCTTTGCAGAGCATTCCTGAAGATAAAATTTCCTTTTGCCTTCCATGAATGTGAGTGCTATAATTTCATTAATTACAAAGAAGCTATCTTGGGTGTATTTAATTAGATAATTCCCCAAATGCTTTCTTTTCTTTTCTTTTCTTTTCTTTTCTTTTCTTTTCTTTTCTTTTCTTTTCTTTTCTTTTCTTGCTTTTCATGATTTCACAAGTGAATATTTTTTTGAAAATCACCATCATGTTGCGAAACTTATGCACAAATGGTTTGAGAACACTCGTCACAGAAGTAGCTCATTTCATTTCCCCCAACATAAAGATATAAATCAAGCTGTTTTGAAAATAGTGAAAGCCGAATGGATTCATCTAGCTGCTGGACGTAAACTTAATCCAATGGTTCTTGCTTTTTGAGTGCTGTTTTACAGTTAACAAATCTTGTACTACAAAGATCAGAGGGTAAATCATGAGGGCACCATGAGAAGTTAGCCAGGAAACTTCTAATCATCACTTTGCTTATTATAGTGAGCAGTGCTGTTTTTCTAGGGGGAAAAGGTCCTGGAACTCACCAGCTGAAAAAAGCCCTGATAGTGAGCCACAAAGTTGCAGAACGGCCGGAAATAGAGCAGGGTTCAGTGTGATTTCCTCCCTGCAAGCAGCTTATTGGTTCCCCCAGACTCAGGCCTAGATGTCTGTGCTTTCAGTTTCCAGCATATTGCCTTGACAGTGGCTCCTGATATTGCCTGTACAGTATCCAGCACTTCTGGATGAACACCTTGATTATAACCAGGGATGGGGAAACGAAGCTGCCCCCTGAGGTGGTGTTGGAGTCTAGCACCCACCACCCTGATTTTTGGGCATGCTAGCTGGGGCTGATGGGAGTTGGAGTCCAACAATGTCCTCACCCCTGCTTGCTTGCTTTCTTTCTTTCTTTCTTTCTTTCTTTCTTTCTTTCTTTCTTTCTTTCTTTCTTTCCTATACCGCTATACAGTGGTACCTCAGGTTAAGTACTTAATTCATTCTGGAGGTCCATTCTTGACCTGAAACTGTTCTTAACCTGAAGCACTTTAGCTAATGGGGCCTCCTGCTGCTGCCGTGCCACCGGAGCACAATTTCTGTTCTCATCCTGAAGCAAAGTTCTTAACCTGAAGCACTATTTCTGGGTTAGTGGAGTCTGTAACCTGAAGCGTATGTAACCTGAAGCGTATGTAACCCGAGGTACCACTGTATATTTTTAAGAAAAATCTCACAGCAGTTTACAGCATATTAAATCAATAAAACATAAATAAAACAATCTGAAGAAAGTCAAATATAGAGTATACAGTCCAAGCAACATAAGAGAAAACTAAAATATTATCTTAAAGATTTCAAAATAAAACATTGCAAAGTTTAAGTCCTAATAAGTGGGGTAGTGTTGTCTCAAATCATTCTTCCTATGTGATGGTTGGTCCCTACTGGTCATGATTCCTGGACAATTTGTCCCACCCCTATCCAAGCGAAATCTCAAGTCCTAAAACTGACTGCCCTCCCGTGAAACCTAGAAAGGACCAAAGGAGACTTGATGTACTGTAAATTTCATCAGACGTTGCTTGCGTTCCGAGGGTAAGAAAAGCTGAACCTGCTGCATCCCAATTATACAACGAAAGATTTAACAACCCCCTTGTATCTCATTTCCACATGATCTGACCACTTACATTGTTAGTTTTAGGCAGTAGGCTAGTCCAAAAGGCAGCAGGAAGCTCAAAACTCTACAAACTAAGGAACAGGAAATGGGAAGAAATATAAGCAAATAAGCAAATGGGGAGTCTGGGAGTAACTTCAGAGTTATTCAAATGGTTGAAGGCTCATGAAGCCACTGCCTTGCTGAAGCTGAGCAGGTCTGGGTCTGGTCAATGCCTGGATGGGTGGCTGCCTGGGCACACACTACCTATGCATAGCTGTCAACGTTTCCCTTTTTTAAAGGGAAATTCCCTTATTCTGAATAGGATTCCTCGCAAGAAAAGGGAAGAGTTGACAGCTATGTAGCTATGGCCACAAACAGAGAAATCATATATAAAAAGCAAAATGAATATAACTAGCAGCCTTGCGCCCCATGTTTCTCAGGAGTCTTTAACCCCCACCCACCAATAAAACCCAGTGCAATTTTGAAATTGGTGGTTAAAATCAGTGCTGTTTCTAAGGAGCTTCTGCACCTTTAATAGTTGTGTACTACAGGGGAATTAAAGATGCAATAATTAAAGATGCAGGAGACCCCTGTCCTCTTTGGCACATGACTCAAAAATATCAATTATGATTTAATCGGATATAACCTCTTGTCTTTAAGGAATTCTTTAAAATAATACATGTTAGAAATGGAAGGTTTGAGGTTCTGATATATTTTCTTTACCAAGGTAAGCCCAATACAGGTAAGGACGTGCATGTGTTTACTCTTTTTTAAATGTTTCATTCTCAGAGAAAGAAATCAATTATATGGAAAGCACAATGATTCAGAACTCCCCCTCCCCCAAAGTATTTATGTAGACAACATCTGCTTCAGCTACTATGATAATAACCATAATAAACAGCTTTCTTCATTAAAAGGAAGCTTAGAAAAGAAATGAGAAACAGCAGGAATCCTTCAGGGTGAACAGAATGAAAAACTATCATTTTCCATACACATTTGTCAGAAACATTTTGAAAAATTAATTGGGGTGAGTGGAGTGGAGGAGGAGATAGAAAATGGAATTTGATTCCCTGGGACATCTTATTCAAGTCAATAGACCACAACATTCAGCAAATGCAAAATAGGGAGAATTTGAGAGCTGCTTCGGAGCATAATGATGAAATACTGTTTCCAGTTTTCAAGGCTGCTATCCTAAGCATGCTAACCGAGGAGTAAGGGTAACTGAACACAGTGGGATTTACTTCTGAGTAAACATGTGTCGGTACAAACCTCAAAACAACTAAGCCTTTCGAGAACCAAGGTACCACTGTATTTTTAAGGTCATTGGTGCTGGATTATTTATTTTCCATTGCCCACCATGGAAAAAAAGTCAATTGTTTTAGCAGGACTCAAAATACTGAATCCTGGCATCTGCAAGGGGGAGGCATAATGTACCTTAAAAGGCTGCAGAGCGTCAAATGCATCTCAAATTCTTATTGTGAAGCCTCTTTCCGCACTATTAAAGCAACAGAAGGAGAAGTCATATGGGAAACAGATTTTGCTGAAATGTCTGGGTTACTGCAAGCAGATTCAGGAAAAATCTGCCCAGCAGGGATCTGTAGCAGAGGGTGGAGGGAAGGAAGATTAGTGAAGTCATTGTGGAATCTACTAAGTTTGGCTTAAGGAGTTGAAGGCTGCTGTAGATTAGTTAACAACAGCAGTGTAATTATGCAACTTTAGATTCTGGAGTTAATGATCTTACAGAGACCCCTCTCCTTAGATGGTAATGTGAATTTCTTCACTTACTTAAGAATGCAATAACATCTGGAGCATTGCTCTATCCGAACGCCTCACATACCATCAACGACTAATCAAAGGCATCTCCAAAAAAGGATACCTTTTTGACATAATTTGGTCTCCTTTCCCCCCCTCATATATTGAGGAAGAACAGGATGTTTTAATGCCATCATAACCAGAGAGGTGTCTGTGGGGGGAATATATGAACTGAAAATGTCTAGTAAACCCAGATTGGTAGCTGGGTTCCTAACTGAGGGTATTTGGCCAGCCAACATGACAGTGATGAGGGATTGAGGACTGGAGTGATCATTCTGTGATATTATGGCAGTGGACAAAGCTGTTTTGTGACTTTTGAATGAATGAATGAATTAATGAATGAATGCGGATAGAATAAGCCACCATGATGCATTGGGGGGGGGCAGGGATAGTCCAAAAGAGAGGGGGTATGAGAAAATCCAGAATGCAGGGGGAAGTGTGGGAAGGCAGTGCTTTAGAGGCGAATGTCATACGGACAATGGAGAATTAATGGAGTTGCAGGAAACTTACTATCCCCATTAAATAACAGTATGGATGAGCCTTTGATAGGTGGAGATCCTTTTGGAAGTGGGTCTCTCTCTCTCTCTCTCTCTCTCTCTCTCTCTCTCTCTCTCTCTCTCTCTCTCTCCACCTCCCCAGACTGAAAGTGAGCTGTGTGCATGCAGTAGAGAGAGAAAGGGACTGCAAAGGATACCGGCAGCCTTGGAACTGGGATGGAAAAAGAAATAGACCTGACTTGCTTTCTGGAAGAATTCAAAAATATGGCTTGGGTGTTCCTGCTCCCCCTGCCCCACCCTCCCCAATCTGATGGAGAACAAGATCCATTGGAGTGTAAATGCTATGAACCTTCCAGTCTGCACAGATGCACAGCCTTGACATTGACATCACAGTTTGCTTCAGCACAACCTTCCTACAGCTTTTACAGGGTATCATCTGTTAGATGCATGCCCACTTGCAGATTCACTGAGAAGATTGGATTTGTTCAGGTTCCAGCCAGCTTGGAACAGAAGTCGTGCAATTTTGTTCACCATCTCCTTCCCCGAGACTTCTCCCTGGTTCCGGCTAGAAAGATCAGATAGCAGGTGGTGAGAGAGATTTTCTCATGAGTGGGGAAGGGCAAAGGTGTTGTATTCCTTTGCTTCCCTTTTAGCTTCATGGCACACATTCCAAACCAGGATGTCAAGGTATTAGGAGCTGGAACTGCCCCATTCCTTTGTCCTTGACTGCCCCCCCACCCCCCAGCCCCACCATCTTTTCCACGTCCACCTCCTCAGCTGACAACACAAATGCTCTGGAGGCTCACAGGTCCCTGGTCAGGCTATTCTTGTAAATCTTTTATTGTTGCTGTCACAAATTCGTATATATCTGTGTGTCTAGGGATTCCCACAAGTATTGTACGTAGAAACCTCCACATTTATTTTTGGGTGGCTCCATTTTGTTGTTGTTGTTGTTTTAAAAAGTATTTTTATTAATCAAATTCAACATAACAAATTATCAAACAGTATAATCACATACATTATTTCCCCCTTTTTTCCCCCTACCCCCCTTCCATCCCTCCCCCCCTCCCACCAGGGACTTTCCTCAGCACCTCTGATTTCTTTACACATATCATTCTCTGCATGTTATAAAGTTATACATTTCCTTACCTTATCTATCTATCTATCATATTATCAAGCAATAAATTTGTGTATGTTTATTCAAACCCTGCCAAGGAGTCCAGTTCATTTTGCTGTCTTTTTAAAGTCACAGTTGTCCTTGTCCGGCAGTTTATATGTCAATTTAGCCAACTCTGCATAGCTCATAAATTTTTTCTTGCCACTGTTCTTTCGTTGGGATTTCTTCATTCTTCCATCCTTGTGCTATCAAGATTCTTGCCGCTGTTGTAGCATACATAAATAAATTCTTTGTTTTTCTTGGCAGGTCTTGTCCTACAATCCCTAACAAAAATGCTTCTGGATTTTTTTACAAATGTCATTTTAAACATTTTTTTTTTCAATTCATTGTATATCATTTCCCAATTTTTTTTTTACTTCTCTACATTCCCACCACATATGATAAAAAGTCCCTTCTTTTTCTTTATATTTCCGACATATGTTTGACCAGGTTTTATACATTTTTGCTATCTGTACTGGTGTAATATACCATCTATACACCATTTTCATATCATTTTCTTTCAAAAGAGAGCAGTCTGTAAATTTCAATTTTACTTTGGGTGGCTCCATTTTGCTTCCCAAAGGACAGGTACTCACCCACTCAGGTTCACTATTAGAGGGAATGCATGACCTCGCAGTGCTCGCTTCGTGCACGTGAAATGCACAATGAAAAAACCCGCTCCTTGGCATGTGGCTCCTGCAAAGGATTTTGTTTTACACCCCCTCTTTCAGCCAGCTGGAGCCAGAGCTGTAGCTTGGCACATACTAAGCAAAAGCTTCTATAGCTCCTGATGAGGATTTTGAGATTATTCCTTAGAAGGCATGAATATCTCTCAGTAATGTTCAAGCTGGTTAAATTCTGCATTTCTCTCAATCTTGCCACTTCGTTACTTGCCCCAAACCTCTTCTATTTAGAGAATAAGGCTGCACTGCTATTCCTGCTTATCGGGGAGCAGGGGTGCCAACCTGAATAAAATATTTTGGGAGGGGGGCAGGTAAGTCCCACCATGCATAATCAATCACAACACACAACACACACACACACACACACACCATTTGAATGGCAGTGCCCATCAACTTTGGGGAGGGGAACAGCCCCCTCAAATATTTTATTGGGGGCAAAGGGACCGTGGACCCTAGGAATTGGCTCCATGCAGGATTACTGAAATATACTCGGAGTTGAGAGTGGATTTCATGCTCTTTATTCAGCTCATAGTGGTGAGGAGGAATGGAAGTTCCCCCACAATATCTGCTTTATATACATTATTTACACAATGGGCTGCACGTGACTGGCTAATTCTGGGATTCTCCTGTAGGCCAATCAGGGTGTGGATTCACTTCCACCTGGAGCTGGATTGGGTGGCTCCTGCGGACCAATCATACTGCTGCATTCTGAATCCTATTGTTCTAGGACCAATCAGACTGCTGCATTTTGGATCCTATTCAACTCAGTACATAACAATTACCCAGCAGGAAAGCTAAACCTGCACTTTGGCTCCCGACAAAGCAAGGGTCACCTCCTAAAAAGTGAGGGGTGTTTTTTTGTAAAAATGTGACATTTGAAATAATAGAAATTGTAGAATTGTAGAAAGGGACCCTGAACCCAACTCCCTGCAATGCAGGAATATGCAGCTATCCCATTCAGGGATCAAACCTGCAACCTTGGCATGAGCAGCACCATGCTCTAACCAACTGAACTTTGTCTGCACTCTAGAGAGCTGCCGCCTGCCAGTTTACACCAGCCTCCACCATCCTGGTGACCTCTAGATACTTTGAACTACAACTCCCAACAGCCCCAGGCAGCAACTCTGATGGGAGTTGTACTCCAAAACATTTGGAGGGCAGGAGGTTGCTGAAGGCAGAGAGGCAATAGTGAGCTAGGTGGAGTAATGGCTTGATTTGGTATAAGGAATCGTCTTATGCTAGCTTCCTTGGGACCAACCACATTCAAGGAGGCTGCAAGCTTGCCACTTGCACAGATCTCTTTATCAGGCAGCAGGAGCATGAAAAGAGGGCATGTTTCCCCATGTGTCCACTTTAGCTTTCAGTCCTGTAAACTAAAAGCAGGCTGGGCTGCTAATTAGATTTCCCTGGAACTGATGGTTTCTGCTGTTTCTCAGCTTAGATAAAATGGAGCGTGTCCAAGAATCCCAGGGGATCCTCTGGCAGTGCCCTGAAAGGCTCAAAGGCTAAACGAGATATTGAGCAGGGCCTTCCCACTGCTTGTGAAAAAAGAAGAAGACTTGTCCAAAATAATGCTCATCCCTGACTGAAAACTTGTTTCATGTCACCCTTCAGCAGCTTCATTCCCTTGCCATATGGTCGCATCATCTGCAAAGCCCATTGAGGTACTATGACCCTAACACAGAAGGCTGTCTTATACCCTTGGTCCATCTAGTTTAGTATTGTTTACACTGGCTGGCAGCTCCTCCCCAGGGATTTCAGACTTTGTGTGTTCTACCTAGGGACCACGGAGATCTGGGCCTTGAAGGTGAGTTGGAAGGATATAACTGTAAGTCACTGTAACACATCGATCCGAAGCATTTTAATAAGAGCCTATGGTCTGAAGCTCAACATCAAAAAAACGAAGATCAAATAGAAGGGGAAGAAATGGAGGCAGTGAGAGATTTTACTTTCTTGGGCTCCATGATCACTGCAGATGGTGAGAGCAGCCACAAAATTAAAAGACGCCTGCTTCTTGGGAGAAAAGCAATGACAAACCTAGACAGCATCTTAAAAAGTAGAGACATCACCTTGTCAACAAAGGTCTGTATAGTAAAAGCTATGGTTTTCCCAGTAGTGATGTATGGAAGTGAAAGCTGGACCATAAAGAAGGCTGATCACCGAAGAATTGATGCTTTTGAATTATGGTGCTGGAGGAGACTCTTGAGAGTCCCATGGACTGCAAGAAGATCAAACCTCTCCATTCTTAAGGAAATCAGCCCTGAGTGCTCACTGGAAGGACAGATCCTGAAGCTGAGGCTCCAATACTTTGGCCACGTCATGAGAAGAGAAGACTCCCTGGAAAAGACGCTGATGTTGGGAAAGATGGAGGGCACAAGGAGAAGGGGATGACAGAGGACGAGATGGTTGGACAGTGTTCTCGAAGCTACCAGCATGAGTTTGACCAAACTGCGGGAGGCAGTGGAAGACAGGAGTGCCTGGCGTGCTCTGGTCCATGGGGTCACGAAGAGTCGGACACGACTAAACGGCTAAACAACAACAACAGGCTACCTCTCAGACTTCTTGTGATGATAAAACAACACAGAAATGGACAAAATGTGTTGCCTCACTGGAGGAAACTGAACAGGTGGAGTTCCTATTTTGTTTTTTTAATTATATTGTTCCTCACCTTTCCATTTAATGTGAAACTCTCTGGGTACCTCCCCCACACCCATCACTGCACTGGGGGGGGGGGGGAACCTCTTGACTTTCCTCCCAGCATGCAGATCTTCCAACAGGTAGGAATTAAACAAGTTCAGTTTTCCCTATATCACCAAATCTCTCTGCCACAGAAAGTTGTGCCTGTTGCAGAACAGGCAGAAATGCAACTAGTGATAGAGCCTCGGCACTTTCTTTTTTTACAGCTGTATGACAGGCCAACATCCAGCAGGTGCGGCTTTTCCTGGCGTGGAGATGTCCAGATTTTGAAAGAAAGACTGAACAAAAGCTGGAGCTTTTTATGCTTCAGTGCTGAGGGTAACTGGCACACGAGTGCGATGGATGTGCCTCCTGCCTGGTATACAGAGGATCAAGAGCGGAAGAATTAATGGTATCGCAGGGTTGGTAGGAAACCACTAGGAGAGAAGTAGAAAGCAGCAGTTCGGAAGCATCTAGCCAAGAGCTGCTTCATCGTCAGTTTCCACTTTTAAAGTAGTCTCCAGCAGCTTGCTAATGAGAGCAGGTCAATAATATGAGGTAAAATGATCTTCTTAGCCCTTGAGAAATTCCCCTTTCTCAACCCCGACATCTTGCTTTTAATACCATTTGTCAGAGTGTTTCGCTTAAGCCATTAAATAGTTATTAGAGAAATTGGGGACTGATAATAAGCTTCTGGCAAGATGTTCTTGGAAAGATGTTCTTATCGTCTGCAGTGCCTTTTACTTCTCCTGAGAGTTGGGATGTTCCAGGGGCAGTTTTGGGTAGGTTCTGGTCTCTTGGAAGAAATGGTAGTTTGGGGTGCTTTTGGTAATAAACATGTTCCAGATCATTCGAAACCTGCATTGTCTCCCATGCCCTTTCACCCTGCCCTGTTCAAACTATCCATTCACCATGAAAATATATATGAAGATTGAAGTGTTATGTCAGCATTTGGGAAGGCGGTGTTCATAGAAATTAATTTAATAACAAAAAAACCCTGATACCAGTCCCCTCGCTAACATTACTGGGGATATGAACAACACATTGGATAAAGGATTGGCTCAATGTTTATTTTTAGGAGCCAGGATGGTTAATGTAAGAAAGGGCAAATATTCAGAGGGGTTAAATAAGAATTCATTGTACAGACAAGTCTGGTCCATTGCTATTGCTGAAAATTTAAATGAAAATTCATGGTTTAGTAAAAGGCAAACAAAGAAGGATTTGTTTTCAATCATGTGGCATATATATATATATATATATATTATATAAATGATGTCCTCTATTATATCTCATGGCAGCAGACCTTGGCCCTGGGATGAGGGCCACAAGGCATGTTCTGGAAGCAGCATTCTTTAATACCAGCTGTGGTTCTTTCATTGTGAGAAAACTGCACTCTGCGCATGCTCAAAGGCATTTTCTCTTATGTAGAATCACTGTGTTCCACTGAGTCTTGGCATTGTCTAAATCCTGGCTAAAATTAAACCCTGGTTGTAGTTGCTTGGGTACACAGCCGGACATCAGAATAGTGGATCACTTTGCTCGGTTCTGAATTGTTCTGGAGCCAGAACATGCCGTTATCATATAAATGGTATTTTTCACTTGGGCACTGAAACCCGCACCTCCCTCGCTCATGCTCTTTGTGCAAATGCCTTTCTATTTTCCAGCCCACGTTAAAACATTCTGGGCAATGCAGAAAGCGCCCGATGGCTGAAATCCTGTGCCCACTTCCCCAGGAGTAAGATTTGCGCAACTCCGTGGCACTTCCTTCTGGGTACATTTGCTTAGTGATTTGTGGGGAAGAGGAACCTGCCTGTTTTATTCTCTCCGGATTCCTCCAAACCCAAGTAACTCAGGAGCCAGCGGATAGATAGACAAGCAGAGAAGGTTTTCTTATGCCTCCCAGTTCCACAACATGCTCATCTCTGTGCAAAAGCGGGATTCCCTAGAAACCGCTTCCTCGCTCAACCACCACCCTCCTTCCCCCTCTCTCCAGAAACCAGACACCAAGACTCCTAAGCACTCCCCTTTTCAGGAAAAGCCTCTCTGCCTTTCTCTCTGAGAGAATTTTCTTTTCTCTCCCCGCTCTCTTTGTGCATTAATTTCCACAGCCCTTGGCCATGCAACTTGACCGCTTTCTTTCAACTAGGCATTGAAAGAGGAGCTCAGTTTCCTGCAAATAAAACATGCCATGTATTCAGAGAAACTGGCTCGCAAACGTTTCCTTCTGGGTCCACTTCCTTAATATCCAGGCGTTGTGCTATGGTAGGAATCCTCCACCGGGCAGATTTGTCTTTCCAGACAAGAGGCAAGGTCAGTCGATTCTCTTGTTTTTAATTAAAGCGGCTCTTGCATTTAGCATTTGACAACGTGGCATCTCTCTCTTCCCCTCTCCACATTCCTAATCTTGTTGTAGAAAAGAAGGGTCTCGCCTGTAAGCAAACCTTTTGTACGAATAAGCTTTAGCCACTTCAGCATTTGCAGATCTTCATGACTTTACGAATTTTTTTTTTTTTAAAGAAAACTTGAATGCCGTTTTGTAAACCGTTCCCCTCTCAAGCTGAGCATCTTCCCTGGCACACTCTGAACATGCTGTGAGTGGCTGTTCGCAGCCCCACAAAGAACAAGGCTGGCAAGCTAAAACCAGTGACGAGCAACGGCAAACTTTCTTGCAAACAGACAGCTTGCAACGCTTCACCCCTGCCTGAGCAGTTACAAAACGGGAGGCAGCCGACTGTGGATTATTTGTCCTGAGATGGACTGCTGCCTCCCTCCAGCAGTAACTGAGGGTGGCTGGTTTTGAAAACTCCTGTAACGAACTGGCTATTGCTGCCCTTTTAATGTCCACAGTTCAAAGAATTGTAGAGTTGGAATGGGACCCCATGGGTCATCTAGTCCAACCTCCTGCAATGCAGGGATTTTCTGTTCAAGGTGGGGCTCTCAAACAAATATCAAGTATCTTAATTCTGCTTGTACCGTCACTCCCCTTCCTATTACTCAAAAGAAAGACTGAAATGTAGTGTCAGTCACTTGGGCATTTGGTAGCTACAGGGGCATTTGGTGAGGTTACAGGGCACCCCTGGATGCAGTTCCAAACTGTCAGGGACTGGGCAGAGGAGGAATGGTGGAAAAGAAGACAGTTCAGAATTACAACATGGGTTTGAGGGAGGTCACAGCTCAGAGGAAGATGAGGGGGAAAGCTGGGAAATAATAGGAGAGGAGGAAGAAGATGCACCAGAGAGGCGACAGCTGACAGACACAGCATCTTTAGAAAGCATTCCAAGCCCCACCTCTCCCAGAACCCGGCGAGCATTGAAAGTAAGAGAGCAAAGAGCTTAGAGGCAGAGGGCACTTCTCAGCACTTGTAGTGATGACGCATGAAGGGAGAGAGGGAGAGGGTGGAAACTCACTCGGGGCAACGCCATTATTCCAAGAGGCTTCATTTCCAAGCCTCTCTCTGTGCATATTGAATAAAAAGCAGCTGCTAAGGACTTTCTCTTGCCTTATTCGTTCCTGGCAACATGCCATGGGGGGGGGGGAATTGGATCCTCTGCTGCCTGACACAAACCACAGGGGCTAGAAACTTAATTTTTTAAAAGGAAGCAAGCTGAGATCCTCTCAAGTTGCTGGATTCTGCCAGTTCTCCAATTCGTAGATATTTTTCCACCGGTGCAAAATTGTGAAAGGCACACAAGTAAGGGAAAATGTGTGTGCGTCTTATGGAGTGAATGCAGGCTGCACAGCTATCCCAGAAGCCATAACAGCAAGAGGGATGCTGCTTTCACTGCTCAGCCATCCCTCTTGCTGTTCTGGCTTCCGAGATTCAGAATATTTTTTTTCTTGTTTTCCTCCTCCAAAAACTAGGTGCGTCTTGTGGTCTGGTGCGTCTTACAGAGCGAAAAATACGGGTAGTTAAACTATGGAACTCGCTGCCACCAACTTGGCTGGCTTTAAAAGAGGATTGGGCAAAGGTGAAAAGCTCATTTTTCTGCTCCTTTTCTCCCCTAGATAATTTTATCAAAACGTTGCAAGACTACCAAGTGGTAAGCCCAGCCAAAGTCGATGCGGCCGGGCAGTTTCTGTCTTACAATTTGCACCACCATGCATCCACAGTCAGAAGGAAAAGAGACATCAGGAGGAAGGACAGTCAAGTGTATTATAAGATTAAGCACAAAGACAAGGACCTGTTCTTTAACTTAACCCTCCATCAAGGATTACTGTCCAATAATTATATTCTGGAAAGGCGATCTGGCAACTATTCCCATGCAAAGATGGTTCAGCGTTTGGAAACTTCGTGCCACCTGACTGGGACAGTCATGCAGCCAGATTTCAAGACTGGGAAGGCAGCAATCAGCACTTGCAATGAACTAGTAAGTGACCATTACCATGAAATATTTATTGCTATTGGTAATTTCAGGTATTCACAAACCAAAAGCTTCTGGTCCAAATTCAAGAGTTATGCTTCAGGGTGTGGAAGGCAAGATCAACGTTCAGATCTCTTTGTGGGTTAATTGTTTTAATTCATGGCTAAGAATATGGATTATGGACCTTGGTAGGTTGAGCTGCCCTTAAACTGATATGAATAATTTACCCTGAAGGGAGTTCACAACTCACCTTACATGCCATGATAGAAGCTGTGCAAGGCTTGAGCAATTGCATAGTAAATGGTGTTTGCATAACAGTTGCATGGTATGTGATAAACAATTACGTATTTGGTGGTGAGAATTAAGAAGATAAGTATCCTTGGGGTCCAATTCCATCCATAAGTCCATTTCCCCAAACCATGCTCACCTGTGAACCAGGTGACATCATGCTGATGGATAAGTGATGTCAGCTGGCAGGCAGAGGGTTCAGTTCTGCATTGGCTGTGCCTGCCAGTTCTCCACAGGTAACAGCCACATACAGACAGCAGGGTTTACCCCCACCTGTTATGAATCCTGCAGAGAGTTCAGCCCTGCTCAGTGCTGCTTCACTGTCTCCCCACCACACCTGTGGGCCAACTTTGACGTAGGACTGGGATCGTACCCATCACCTGTTATCAGATGATTGACAGGTGGTTAGTCCTTCCAGCCTATCAAAGTTGGTCCGCTAGGTTGCGGGGAGATAAAGAAGTAGAAGAGTTTGGATTTGATATCCCACTTTATCACTACCTGAAGGAGTCTCAAAGAGGCTAATAATCTCCTTTCCCTTTCTCCCTCACAATGAACACTCTGTGAGGTGAGTGGGGCTGAGAGACTTCAGAGAAGTGTGACTAGCCCAAGGTCACTCAGCAGCTGCATGTGGAGGAGCAGAGACGCAAACCCAGTTCACCAGATTACGAGTCTACCGCCCTTAACCACTACACCACACTGGCTCTCCTAAAGATCTCTAAAGGTCTGGCCCACCAGACCAGAAGGTTTCTCCTGCTCCTGGCCTATGGGAAATCCACATGTAGGACACGAATAGCTCCCTTGGATTGGCCAAGCAGAATCCTTAGAACCTAGGAAGTATTGGATTTTTGGCCAGGCCCCCTAATCACAAAAAGAAAGAGAAGGTGTTAGCAGGCTTGCTGTAGTCTGCAGAATACATGCCCTGAGTGTGTCCTCAATCCTCCCAGCTCCCTTACAACTGCAGATCCAGCTAGGCCAATGTAAACATGTGTGGGACAGCCCCCTGCTCCCACCCCATCAGCGCGGAATGAAAATTCCTTCCTTGGAAACATTACAGGCCTGCAAAAGATCCTTTGACTGTTCAGAAACAAAGTCGATTGCATGCAGCAGGCCTGGTATAGACACAAATGAAAGGCTTTCATTTCAGCACATGAAAGAATAATGAAAACTATATGGAGAATTTAAAATACAATTTCCTTACATGTGCTGTGCAAATGTGACTATGGGAATATTTACACAGTCAAGGGGGGCAGAGATTTAAGCCTTAGTGCTTGCCCTTGCTAGTTATATGTTGGTCCCATGCCACGTTGTATTTTGTATTTCTAAAGGACTGCAAACCGCCCACAGAACTCAGGCGGGTGGGGTGGCATAGGCATATAATGAATATGTCTGTAACTTGTGTACCCAAGAATTCAATTCAGAGAGAGGATGTGAGAGCTCATCAAATGCATGGTTCTAGTAAATGAACAACTGCTGTTTTGTTTGTTTGATTTCTTTGGTAAATAGCGTTTCAATATTTTTTCAAAAACAAAATGTTTTTCTACTTAGCAAAACAATGTACATCAAAGTGCTACAGTAATTGTGTCTTGGAAAAATAGCCAGTGTTAGGCTGTTTTCAAGGTAATACTTGCCTTCTGTGCCAGACAATTGCAGACAGCAACCCACATACAATAAGATTTTTAATGTTAACGAGTGTGTATGTGTGTGTTATCTGTGCAATTAGACCTGCAGCCTTACACACTTAAGGGGGAGGAAACCACTGAACACGATCAGGGCCGGATTTAGGTCTGATGAGGCCCTAAGCTACTGAAGGTAATGGGGCCCTTTATATGTCCAGCTGTCCTTTGTCAACAACAAATTGTCGCTGCTTTTTGTGTTGAATATTTGCTATATGGTAATTTATGGACCTGATAGGTATCTAAAGCCATTTGCACATAACAAAATATGTATTTTATCAAAGTAATTGTTGAACTGAAATACAGTTAAGAAGAAGTATATTAATAGTGAAATGCAATTAAGAAGAAGTATATTAATAGTGAAATAGTTATTAAGTTCTAACTTAAAATGATTTTTTATTCATAACAAACTTAATAATGCAAACACATTGGCATTTGGCAATAACAAAAGTTCCTTTACAAACACAATTTACAAAGACTCATAATGAGCAAACCAGTGATATTTTAGGGAGCAGGCTAGCAGGTGGGGCCCATTACTTACATCATAGGAGCCTACACAACACAAAACACTGTTGCTGTATGTAGGTTTTATTTTATTTGCTTTTTATCTTATATTTTGGAAATGTACAGCCAGGTTTTTTCCCCTATATTTTTTGGGGGGGCCCCAAGAGAGTGGGGCCCTAAGCTATACATTATTTAGCTTATACATAAATCTGGCACTGACACGATGCATCTTATTTCTGCATAAAAATACTGAATGCTACCTCCAGCTCTTCTAAAGGCAGTTTGTTGTGAAACCTGATGCTGTTGGTGGAGATGTTTCCTTCTAAAGGCTAATCGCTCTCCATTTTCACAGATGGATAAACACTGGAAAAGTGATTCATTCTCTGTGGCAAAGGTCACATTCTCCGCCTCTCGGAATATTGCGCCTTTCAGTCGCTGACAGAAATGTAGCTTAGTAGAATACAAAGGCAATCACGAAAATAAGGAAAGCATAAGCGCCACTGAATACAAAAATAATATTTCATGTCCCCCCCACCCTTAGAGAGGAAGGAAGCTGCCCTGGGCTCCTTTGAGAGGGAGGATGGGATATAAATTTAATAAACAAGCAAGCCATCAAACAAATAAAGCTTATGGCAGCCTTTGCAACATCGGTTTCATTTGGAAGAGAGAACAGGGAAATCTTAGTGGAATATTGGATGAGATGGTTGGACAGTGTTCTCGAAGCTACCAGCATGAGTTTGACCAAACTGCGGGAGGCAGTGGAAGACAGGAGTGCCTGGCGTGCTCTGGTCCATGGGGTCACAAAGAGTCGGACACGACTAAACGACTAAACAACAACAACAAGCACTCACTAACATGCTGACTCATGTTCATGAGGATTGAAAAATAATAATAATAATAATAATCATGAATTGCTGTGGAAATGTGGAGAACTGCATTTAACATTGGAAAAAAGAGAGAGAAGCACAGACAACTGAAATTGATAGATTTGTCCATTTCTGGTTCAGCAGGTTGCATATAGCTCCTTACCCCATTTATCTGAACAACAATCCTACAAGGCCTTTATGCTGAGGAAACATGACTGACCTGAGGTCAGTCCTTTATGACTGAGCAAAAATTTGTACTGCGATCTCTCCATTCTAAATGCACACTGGCTTTTCTCCAGTAGACCCCTGATTCCATTGTCTATATGGGAATTGCAATTCCTATGATTCTATTAATGGTCCGTGTCATTCCTTCACATGGGTACAGGATCTATCCACTGTGGGAATAACTGAATGGATGAAATAACAGTAAGAAGAGACTGGCTGCTAAGTGGAGAAAATGAGCAAAGTCATGGTGGACTAGGCTGCCCAAATGCTCCCGTATCAATGAATTGAATGAGTAACATAATCCAAAGGATAGCCATGAATAACTGACTTGTATGTTGCCCATTTTGCTGTCGGCATAGAGAAGGAACTCTCCTTTCATTAGCCGTACAGTGGAAACATTATCATCAAGGATCAGTTTACAAATTCAGTAAGAAAATGCTTGGCATAGCAAGCTGTTCAATTGCTGCCAAAAGCATGGAATGACAGAAACCTTCAACACTTGCCAGGGCAAGCACAATATAGAGAAATCCCCTTCTTGCTTCTCCCCCCACCCAGCCTAAATATGATCTATTTGTCATTGTAGCCCATTCCTGATTCTGAAGTTCTTTGTACCTCATGCTATAGAAATGCAGACATCCTGCCAGCAATTCCCTTTCTCACAACTCTGTTGCCAGATGTATACCTGCCAACATTCAAAATCTATACATCTCAAACTTTTCTCCCTGTACTCTACAAATTCCGCTCCTGGCTTGTCCAACAGTTTTGGTAGTCCACATGTCTCAACCCATGCTAGACCTAGAGCCAGAGGAATTCTAATATTTTTACTCCTATGTACAAAATAAAAACAAACTGACAGAGT
Organism: Podarcis pityusensis; assembly: GCF_964106645.2. Classification (NCBI taxonomy): domain Eukaryota; kingdom Metazoa; phylum Chordata; class Lepidosauria; order Squamata; family Lacertidae; genus Podarcis; species Podarcis pityusensis. The sequence continues at coordinate 16,477,012 of NC_138036.1, read as the reverse complement.
GTTATATATACAGTGGTACCTCAGGTTAAAAACTTAATTCGTTCTGGAGGTCCATTCTTAACCTGAAACTGTTCTTAACCTGAGGTGCCACTTTAGCTAATGGGGCCTCCCGCTGCCACCACACCGCCGCCGCCAATGACAAAGCATTGCCTGAAGTGTGATCTAGTCAATTTATGGAACATTAATTGTATAATGGTAGAAATGGTTTTATTGCTTATAGAGTTTTTATGAGTGGTTTATATTGTTTTTAGAGTTTGTGTCTTATCAAATTCCCCCTTTATTGTGCACTGCTTTGATAGCTTCTTTACTCAGCTCCAATGTGGAGGTTGCAGCCTGACTAAATATCAGCAATGTGCTGGTATCTGGTAACATCTCAGATACTGGGATAAGGGAGCAGTGACTGATCTGCATTTTTTAAAACATAAAGCCTGGCTGTTACTCAGAACTGTCCCATGCCTTAAGCTAAACACACAGGTTCCTGGTTAGGCAGAGAGAAGAAAAGATAAATGTGGCACTAGGGATGGGTGAATCTGACAGTTTTAGTTTCTCACTTTTCCGGTCTTTCATTCAGTTTCCCACATTTCCACATCAGTTTTTGATCATCATCATCACTGAAAAACTCCCTCTGGACTGTAAGAAAGGAGAGTGAGAGAGGCCTTGAAGTTACCCACCAACAGTTAGTGGCTGAACAGAAATCTGAGCAAGTAGATACATAATTCCTCTGACCACAGTTGCCCCCACTATGATGTGTTGCATTTCTGTTTAAATTCTAGTAACTATTTATAAACCTTGCAATGTATATAAAGGTAAAGGTAAAGGACCCCTGGATGACTAAGTCCAGTCAAAGGTGACTATGGAGTTGCGGCGCTCATCTCGCTTTCTGGCCGAGGGAGTTGGTGTTTGTCCACAGACAGCTTTCCAGGTCATGTGTCCAGCATGACTAAACCACTTCTGGCACAACAGAACACCATGGCAGAAACCAGAGCACACAGAAACACCATTTACCTTCCCACCACAGTGGTACCTATTTATCTACTTGCACTGGTGTGCTTTCGAACTGCTAGGTTGGCAGGAGCTGGGACAGAGCAACAGGAGCTCACCCTGTCGCAGGGATTTGAACCACCGACCTTCTGATCAGCAAGCCCAGAGACTCAGTGGTTTAGACCACAGCGTGGATAAGTGTATGCAACAATCAGTATATATTTTTGCCCTCCTTTTTTTAGCTTCTTGAAGGCAATGTGGGGAACAAATGAACCACCAAGCATTCCTTAACAAAAAGGATTCCTTCTGGAGTGTTTTCACTTATGGGGAGAGAGAATGAGCTGGAAGGTTAGCCTGCGATGCAGTAACCCAGTGCAAAAGTAACGTGATAGTCATTTGCATGCAGTTTCCATCTCAGCACGGGATAAACAACACAGTTTTCAGTACAGCCCCCTCCCACTTTTTTGATTTATTGAGAAATCTTTGTGTCAATCTGTTGCTCTCTAAGCCTTTCCTGCCTTCATAGAGAGGAAGTCTCTAATCATCCTGTCACATTTATACACCCGCCTTCCTCTCAGCAATGACAGGTGTGTTGAGCTTCTCACTGATGGAAGGGAAGACTATGGCAACAGTAAATGCTGACAGTTTCTATGACTCTCACATAGCTCTAAGGCAGGCGTCCAGGGTCTCATTCTGAATCTGAAACAATCCTCCCCAACACCAATAAAAAATTCCCGGTTATCTTCATGTACATTGCCAACTATCTTGGTTAATTCATAGGTCGCTGTGTGTCCTCAATTGCTCTGAGGACAAAATTTAATGGTCTCACAGGTGGCATATGAAATAATCAAATCCTGAGCATGTTTCTGTAGTGTAAGGACAGGGGTTGTGATTTGAGTGTCATTGTTCAGAAGTGGATACCATACAGCAGAAAAGTATGCGCTTGTCTATACTTTATTGCTGCTGTTATGTTTGTTTTTGCATTAAAAAATATAAGTGATTATACGAATGGACCTTTGGAAGTCATCCAGGTCCCATGGAAAGAGAGGAAAGAGGGAGAGATAAGAGAAGCTCCAGTCCCAGAGAAATAGAACCATGTGTTCTTCTTGGTTCCTTTTCCAATAGCCTTTTGGGCAGCTGGATAGTTCAGCTGTCTGGAATCCTTTGCTTATAAATTCTGAGCTGTCTTGGATGTTTAAATGAGCGAAGAACACTGAGCATGGTGTTCTTATGGAGATGAAACATAAATACATTTTAGGAACATGTAAGGCAGGGCTTTCAAAGGATGATTCACTGCAGCCTTCCCAAACTGGTGCCCTGTGGATGTTTTGGACTATCACTCCCATCGTCCCTGATCACCAATTATCTGACTGGGGGGTGATAGGAGTTATCTATTGCCAGGGATTTCTGTTTGGTGCATTGACACTTTGCTGTAAAATAACCAAGAGGTGCCTAATCTTATCAAGGGCCATATTAAGTCATGAAAAACCCACTGGGGACCATAAACCACACACACTCTCATGTGTAATGGCTGGATTCCTGTGTTGATCCACTATTGATAATTCCAGCCCCAAACTTCTCATCATTTCCCTCCATAACCCTCCCCCCCCCCAAAGTAGAGACTAGATATTTGCTTAAAACATGAAGGGAAGGGAAATGGAAGGGGGGAGAGGTAAAAGACAGGTGAAGAAAAGCAGCCAGCAGAAAGAAAGAGGGAAGAGATGTTCCATCCTCTTCTGGTACCCACCACTGGCACATGGCTCTAGACAGATTATATCTATGGGAATTACATCCCCTGGCAGAAGAAAGGTTCACCACCTCTAGACTGATATGTAGCTTGTTTTTCCTTAATTGACTTTATCATCATATCCGAAGGAGCGTCTCCACCCCCATTGTTCTGCCCGGACACTGAGGTCCAGCGCCAAGGGCCTTCTGGTGGTTCCCTCACTGTGAGAAGCTAAGTTACAGGGAACCAGGCAGAGGGCCTTCTCGGTAGTGGCACCCGCCCTGTGGAACACCCTCCCACCAGATGTCAAAGAGACAAATAACTACCTGACATTCAGAAGGCATCTGAAGGCAGCCCTGTTTAGGGAAGCTTTTAATGTTTGATGTATTACAGTATTTTAATATTTTTTTGGAAGCCGCCCAGAGTGGCTGGGGAAGCCCAGCCAGATGGGCGGGGTATAAATAATAAATTATTATTATTATTATTATTATCATCATCATCATCATCATCATTATCATTATCATTATCATCATAATTTTTTATTGGTATGCCACCTTTCCACAGTTAAAAAAACAATGCTCAAGGCGGCTTACAGCATAATAAGATTTACATAATTACAAAAATCATAAGCAATAAATAAACCACATAAAAAATGCACAACCAAATGGGAAACAATTTCCACATAAATCAAAATATAAAACGAAGAATACAGCATTAATATCACAGTTTTAAATGACATAGGTAAAAAAATAAGAGCAATTTAAACAAAAACAAAAACAAAACAAAATGGAGCCCTCTCTGCTCAGCAGCAGCAGTGGCAGCAGTCCTTTATAGAGCCCCACCCTAGGCCAGGTGTTGAGTGGCAGGACTGGGGCCCTCAGGCATTTGGGAGATGGATTCTTACTGTGGAGGCAGCATGTGGGAAGGGGGTGTTTCTGGCGCAATGGGTTAGTGCGTCTGTCTGTTAACCAGAAGGCTGGTGGTTCAAGCCTACCCAGGGATAGCTGTGGGCAGAATCCCTGCATTGCAGGGATCTGGACTAGATGAATCTCTGGGTCCCTTCCAACTTACAATTCTGTGATTCTGTATTCATTTCCCCCACCCCCCAACTGGAACAGAGGTGGGGAATATGGGTTTCTTGAAATCGGGAAGGCTGATTTCTCTTCTGAAGGTGGTCGGGGAGTGAAGAGGCAAGTCTCCCCCACCCACACTGAGTGGGTGCGTTTCCACTAAGAACACCCCCATGTGCACCTGCAGTTAATGAAGGGAAACAAGACATGCATGCTGAGATTAGCAACAAAGAATATAGTCTAAGAAGAAACGGAAAGCGGAGTTTTGCCGTGTGCGAAACCGAAGCAATGCCCTTCCGGTGCACGTCTTTGCTGGAGACAAAAAGACCAAGCGCTGGGAGGCCCAGCAAGTCAAGCACACCAAATGCAGGAACCGTGGGAAAGCAAGGTTGGAAACCATGCCAGTGCTAAGGGAAGGCATTTGTTTACAAGCACGGTCCTGGCCTTTCACAGCCATTTATGCAGATGAAGGAGCCAACGCATGCAGTGGCATCATTAGTCACGGTTCACGAAAAGGGTCAGAGCAGAAATAATGCACGCTAAGGGAACTGGAGGAAGCCGCTGACCCAGCAGCCACTGGGGAAGAACCAGTTCAGGAACGAGCCATCATCTTTAGCAATTGTGTGATGCTGCATCCATTGCCGGGCTGGATCACTTTGGACTATAACTGGACAATTAAGGGAAGGGCCATAGCTGAGTGCAAGAGTGCATGCTTTGTGTGCAGAAGGTCGTAAGTTCAATTCCTGGCATCTCCGATTAAAAACGATGAAGTAAGATATGAGTTTCTGGGGAGCACAAATAGGGGAGAGTGAAATGAAACTCATGTTCTGCTTCCAATTGGGGCATCTCATTGGCCACTGTGAGAACAGGATGCGGACTAGATGATCCAGGAGGGCTCTTCTGTTCTTGTGCTCTGCCTGTATGACATCAGAAAGAATTATTCCCTCACCATAATCCTGCTCTTTGTTGTAGGTTTTGAACCAACTTTGGGGGGGGGGGGGACCTAGTTATGAATACAGTTGTGACTGTATTATAACTTAGCATGCTTAAGAGCTGAGAAGAACAGCTTGCACACAATAAAAGCATTAATTCAAATTGCTCTCTTTCCAAGTATAATCACATGCTGGGTTTTTTGTTTTGGGTGCTCTCCACTTCATCAAACACTTTTTGTTAATGACGTGGAACCATCACGTTGCAGAACAGCTAATTTGCATAACTTGTTTGCTCTTAATTTCATGTGTTGCCTTTCATTTCCTGACAGGTCTTTGTGTCCTAAGTTTTTTTAAAAAACAAACAAACAAACAAATTGCAATTTCTTTAAATGAGAATGTAGCCTAGGAGAGGCTGTGGCCATGTTTTTGTCTGCGTTTTATCCTGAGTCTCAACAGGCAGCTGCCTATGGAAATTAACTCCCTGTGGAAATCAATGCATAATCACAAGTCCATTTATACCACTGTGCAAACTCAAACCTCTCTCCTTCCTCTCTCCCTCTTCTTTGGCGATCACTCATAGCCGAGTAAGATTGTCTTCCATAAACACGGTTTAACCGTGAGTCCGTAAGTGACTGTGGAGGTCAATTCTAGATCCACACGTCCTTCCACAGTGAGGACATAATTTTCCATGGTGAGCATTTGCCAAACATGCCTTCCTCTTAGTGTGTTTCTCCCTTTCGTCCTGAGTTCGAGCGTCTTCAGAACCCATGACACCTTAGGCAAAGGCTGTTCTCCAATTGGAGCGCTTGCAGGCCAGTGTTTCCCAGTTGTCAGTGTTTATACTACATTTTTTAGATTTGCCCTGAGTCTTTGAACCTCTTTTGTTGACCACCAGCATTATGCTTTCCATTTTTAATTTCAGAACAGAGTAGTTGCTTTGGAAGATGATAATCAGGTATCCGCCCAACATAACCGGTCCAACAAAGTTGATGTTGAAGAATCATTGCTTCGACACTGGTGATCTTTGCTTATTCCAGTACACTGGCATTTGTTCGCCTGTCTTCCCAAGTGATGTGTAAATTTTTTCGGAGACACCTTCCACCCCTGTGAAGAGACCTTGGACAGGAGCAGTTCAGTATGTCTCATCTTGAAATGTCTCATTTTAAACCCTGAGACTTGTCACTGAGTTCTGATTTAAGGCCATTTTTTCCAGGATATCTTTTCTTTTTGGGGTGGTGGTGTGTGTGTGTGTGTGTGTGTGTGTGTGTGTGTGTTGTTTAGACAAGAACATATCATTGCTCTAACTTTGCCCAAGCAGGATGGGCTGTCAAGCTGAGCTCTGATGGGACTTCATTTCAGAAGGCTGTATGTCAAAATAACTTGTGAAGGTTCTGTCTCTTGAGTACGGCTGTCCTGCAGAGCAGATTGCCAGTTAGTCAGCCTGTAATTGCATTGCCCTGAAATCCCAGAAGAACTTCAGAATGTTCAGGGTTCTCTTGCTTTCTCCAGTAACATATAGCTTCAATAACCTGCTTCAGTCCTTTGGGGATGTATATTCTGCACAAAATTTACCCCTCCTGCCTTTACTATCAGGTTTTCAGACCCGGCTCATGTCTTGCCGGTTGGGAGTGAAGGAAAGAGGGCAAGGGCAAGGGAAAGCTGCATGAAACAAGGTGAGGCTAAGGCTTGCTTAGGGCAGAGAACAGCAATGAGTTAAGTCCCAGGATAACACAGCATCCTTTGGGTGACTGAGTGCATTTTACCAGCAGCAGAGGCGAATGACTGCTTTACACAGTATGTGTGTGAAAGGTAACTGCAGCCTGCCTTCATCTTAGGCAAATTTAGTATCTGCCTCAAGCTTTATCTTTATTATTTATTTTCTATCCTGCCTTTCTATGGCACGTGGGTGGCGCTGTGGGTTAAACCACAGAGCCTAGGACTTGCTGATCAGAAGGTTGGCAGTTCGAATCCCCGCGACGGGGTGAGCTCACGTTGCTTGGTCCCTGCTCCTGCCAACCTAGCAGTTCGAAAGCACGTCAAAGTCCAAGTAGATAAATAGTACCGCTCTGGCGGGAAGGTAAACTGCGTTTCCGTGCGCTGCTCTGGTTCGCCAGAAGTGGCTTAGTCATGCTGGCCACATGACCCATAAGCTGTACACCGGCTCCCTCGGCCAATAAAGCGAGATGAGCGCCGCAACCCCAGAGTCGGCTACAACTGGACCTAATGGTCAGGGGTCCCTTTACCTTTACCTTTATCCTGCCTTTCTACTTACCAAAGTAGTGCTCAAGGAGGCTAACAGCATTCAAACTACAGCAAAACCATCAGCAAAGTGAAACAGCAGAGAGCAGATCTCATTAAGACAGACTCATCCTAGAATGCCAAAATTAAGGGCAAGACCACCTGAACAAAATGTTCTGACTCTGATAAAACAGTAAAAGTATTTAAAGGGAACACAAATGCAACCCTGGAACGAAAAGTACCAAGCATTAAAAAAACAACAACCCACAAACCACCATCAACTAGTTTACAAATCCGCAAGTTATCTCCAAGTATGCCCTTTATTGTTAGTTAATATGTTATTTCCCCATTAAATAAAAGTGAACTCTGGGGAAGGAGAGGGAACGGGCAGACATTAGGACAACTGAGAAGGAGGTTTAGGATGGTAGGCGTTGGTTCAACTGCAGGAGCAGTTCTGTAAGAGATTAAAAGTTAATTTATTCACATCTGGAACGTAACATGACACGATGTCATGTGCACTATATACTTGTCATTAACAGAAGAACAATATTTGTTTTTAAACTCATTTAAAATATTTTATTTTTAAGTTGCTGTAGCCCACTCTGGGACAACATGGATGGATGTTGTTATATAAGCTCTGGTGAGCCACTGGGAAGGATTGCGGGTCTTCTGCTTCCTGGCACTCAAGATTCTGACGCAGCCTTTGTGTGTCCCTCCATCTTGCTTTTCCTCCTTCTGGCATCATATCCAGTTGCTTATGCCTCTGTAGCTGATTGGCCAAAGTGCTTACTCTGCAGGAATGGCAATCACTGAATTGCTTGCAGTAAATATGCTTTTCTGGTTTAAGAAGGCTGTGATTTTTCCAGGGCTCATTTTCTCAGTCAGTTGCCCAGCAGTAATGGTTTCGTTCATAGAGATGTGTCGTGGCTTCCCCCTGTGCCCCACCAACCACTGTGCTTCCTGGAAGGCATTTTGTGAGGGCAAGGTTATACAGGATGTGGCATTGGCTCATAAACGAAATAATTGCTGTGCAATCAACTAGATGTTAAAGGTTATTGGCCTAAGCGTAAACCGACAGACACTGTTACAATGCATGTGTCCGAACCCAAATGCATATCCGTAACACATAATCATATAATAATAATAATTTTCTATTTATACCCCACCCATCTGACTGAGTTTCCCCAGCCACTCTGGGCGGTTTCCAATCAAATGTTAAAAACAATACAGCATTAAATATTAAAAAGTTCCACACACCCTTACCAAGAAGTTTAGGACCTTTTGCTAGACATTTGTTTGTTATGAATATGTGTTTACCCCCAGTCTCATGCCCACAAGGAGTTCTCACACAAAATAATGACAGAAATGTTGGTTTATTACACAAAAAGGAAACGACAGAATATGGTAGCTCTCCCCAACCTGATGTTCTCGGTGTGCTCTGGACTCAAACACCCATCAGCCAGCATTCACAATAGTCAGAGTTGTGGGGCAAGGTATCGCGCTCCCCAGACCCCAACCCCAGATAAATAAAGACCGCAACTTTATTGAATACAGATGAAAGAGGTTTGGCTTGGGCATGTGGCAATCAAATACTTCTGGCCCGCCCACCGAAAGTGACACATAGGTCAATCCAGGCGGGGGTCCCTAAGACTTATATCAAATAAGGTACCCCTTGCAGGGACTGCCATCTGGGGGAGTGCCTTCGGCCCAGGCCCCACCTGGGCACACAGACATGACCACAGGTGCGGGCCGTTTAAATGGGCAGGGAGTGGACGCAAGGGATGCCTTCTCCATCCGTCAGCTCCACCCCCTGGCCTAACATCCCCATTCCAGGCCTGCATCCCTATTCACCAAAACTGGGGTGCAAGCCAAGATCCAGCTCCTGATAGGTGGCACGGGCTTACGTCCACACGACCAATCAGGAAGGGGCTCTGATGACAGGATTCCCTTGTCAGAGCCCGGTGATGCCTCTGCCATCCCACAACACCACCCAACTGAAAGGGGTGAGCAAAGTTGTAGTCCAACCGTAACTGGAGGGCTGCAGGTTCCCTCCAATCTATGCTTCAAAAGAAGACCAGGAGACTACCAGGAAAGGCTTAAGGGATTTAAATGGGGAATACTTGAGACTTCACAGAGTGCCTTGCTTATAAAGACTGTGTCTTTTAATTTGGTTTAGGCTGAGGAGAGGCCATAACTGAGTAGCATCACGGTCTTGTTTAAGCTGCAAACCATCTTGTAAGCAATTTACTAGGATGCATTAATCATAGGCGCTTGACATGCTCTGAAGCGGACGTGTAATTCCACCTTGCGGTAAGATCTTGCTTCAATTCTATTTGGAACCTAATCAGCTGTTTGATGCTGCAATGAAACCTATTTGGGGAGGAAACAGGAACCTACAGTATTACATTTCACAGAACTGAAATGCCTTCATTTTCAATTTAAAAGTTTCCTGTTATTATTATTTTTTATTAAAGTGGCACACAAGTTTGCTTTATATGACATATTCATTACCCACACTCTTGGGTTTAAGAAACAAACTCAATAAACTTTGCTACACTCTGGGCAAACTGAATCATTAGCAGCACCATCATTTAAACCATCAGACTCCGCAGCAATTGGGCCTACATCACTGCATCAGTTTAGGAAGGAATGGCCTTTTAAGAGTCAAGGGAAAGGATCATTTCATTTATGAGGAGTCACTGTCACAGTCACTGTGCTGTTGATGTGCTCAGGAGGATACTGTTCCACTGATCTTTGGGAAGACTTGGAGTAGGCGAGAACAAATAACAGTCTTTTTGCATTCCTGATTGACATCTTTCTTTGCAGGGGGTCAAAGGATCACACAGTGTGTCTGAATTCCCTGTCAGATTTCCCCATAGGAAATGGCTTAAAAGGACAGGTAGATGACAACCTTGCAGTGACTGTCTTGTCTTTCTTTTTAATTTGTATCCTTTCCCTTCCCCAAAAAGAACTGCATGGGGTTAATCTGTTTCATCCTCTCACCAGTGAGGCAGGCTAGGTTGAGATTCAGTGGCTGCTTCCAGATGACCTGTTTATTTAGCATTCATCCTGATTGGTTTGCAGGGAAGTGAGATGACACCAGCTATTCCTCGACCACTCATTCTGATTTGTCTGCAAGGAGGTTAGATGAAGCCGTGTCAAACGAGTGTTCTTCTACACTTCTTCATTCACTTTTCCATCACGTTCCTTATAGCAAAAACTCTGGTCTTTGGGGGGAAGTGGGCTTGTTGTGCAAGAGCTCCAGATCAGCTTTAGTTGTGCAGCCTGAATTTGCTGGCGTGTGGTTGAATCCCACCTGAAAATAGCCGCAGCCTGGAAACACCCAGTAACTTGTGCATTGTCACCTACAGCCAGGATGGTCAGATGTGAAAACTGGGCTCCTGGACCTTTAATAGTTGTGTAGAAGATGGAAATTCAGTAAATTAAATGTGCAGGAGGCCTGTCATCATTTGCATTTTGTCACTGTAGATAGGGCCAAAGTGCACATTGGATGGGAGATCCATGTTTGCCATCAGTTCAAAATCTAGAATCCAGCTGTACAGTGTGTCGGAGGTTCCGTACGACGGAGCTGAAATAGCTCTCTTCCACGTCGTATCTTCGGAATCCATCAGGCTCTCCTCCTCCTACGGTGATTAACGACCTAAGCCTTTGAAGAGGCTTTAGGCATGCTCCCATTATGCAGAGTATACAAACAGCAGAAGGAGCTGAGAAATGTGTGCTACATCGCTACGTTTATTTCTAACTATGCAGGACAGAAAAGAAAAGCATCTGCTCTCTGTGAGAGTCAGTGAACAACTGGAACAAAGAAACAGGAAACCAGTAACTTCAACATCCGTCTCCCGTGAGACTTCCAACAGTCTGGAATGTAAACAGAGTCTCGTGACTCCAAAAACTGCACAGTGGCATAACAGAAATCTAAGACTCTGTGTGTGTGTGTGTGTGTGTGTGTGTGTGTGTGTGTTGAGAGCTTGCCATTTGTACCAAACTGCCTTGGGAAGATGTTCAACTGGATCGCTCAGTTGGTAGAGCATGATACTCTTAATTTCAGAATAATGAATTCAAGCCCCACACTGGGCCAAAAGATGGCATTGCAAAGGGTAGGTCTAGATGGCTCTCATGGTTCCTTGCAGCTCTACAATTCTATGATTATCCATATGCTCTTTTCCTAATAAAAAAAATCGCTTCTCTAGCTGCTTGTTTTCCCCACAGGTTAAACTGCTCAGGCTATGTAATTTAAATGAAGGTATTTTACCTTTGCATTTGCAGACATTGGTTGCGTATTAATTTCTTATCATGAAAATATTGTGTAATTTTGACAGACGCTGCTTGTTGCATTGTGGCAGAGGCAGCTGTATCAGAGAAGGGTGTCTGTGTGTTAAGGGCTGAAGTTTCTTCTCTCTCTCTCTCTGCCTGTTGAACACTGTAATCTGGATAATTGGAGACTCCATTTTCTAGGAAAAAACATGTATTTCTTCTTTTGTAAATGGTATTGACTGCATGATTGTCAGTGCTGGCTCTGGTGCTTGTTTAGATGCTTCTGTAAGCAAAGAAATGAGGTTTTCAAGAGCTTCCTTTTTCGAATAGCTAAAATGTCATTTGGGCTTTTGTTGCTGTCGTCATTGCCATAGAACCTAATTAAGTTAAATATGAGAGAACAGAATAAACTGCTTTATACTAGGTCAGATTAATGGTCCACTTAGTCCATTCTTGTCTACTCTGACTGGTGGTGGCTCTTCAGGACCGAAGTCCGGAAGAGATCTTTCCCATCACCTGGCACCTGGTTTGCTCAAGTGAAGATAAGGGATTAGATCTGGTGCCTTAAGCTTGCAAAGCTCACTGGTCTCTTACTGGTCCTGCTGTCTGTTGATTAAGATTGCAGTTCCTCAGGCTTCAGCATCTTGGAGATGAGAGAAACATACAAAGTCTAAGCCTTAAAGTTCCCTGTAGCTACCAAAAGGTTAGCTGCTCCATTTTCCAATGTCAGACCTGTCATGCTGTAAACATTCATTGAAAGAGAGAGAATGGGGTTGGGTTGGCAGAAAGAGAGAGAGAAAGGAGGTTGCTGTGCCCACTCTAGACTCCCCCCCCCCCTTTGTCTCTAGTCCCACTCACCACTGGCTTCAGCCACATCTACATACATGCAGCTCCTGAGAGATCCCCCCCGATATACACACACCGTATTTTTCGCTCTATAAGATGAACTTTTCCCCTCCTAAAAAGTAAGGGGAAATGTGTGTGCTTCTTATGGAGTGAATGCAGGCTGCGCAGCTTTTGCTGAAGCCAGGAGAGCAAGAGGGATCGGTGCACACTGAACCCTCTTGCTCTCCTGGCTTCAGAGATAGCCACCCAAAGCCTTCTGAGCGTAGCGGGAGTGCTCCCACTGTGCTCTGGAGGCTTTGCGTTGCTTTTGCTGAAGCCAGGAGAGCAAGAGGGATCGGTGCACACTGATCCCTCTTGCTCTCCTGGCTTCGCTTTGCTGGAGAGGCGCTGCGCAGCTTTCCATCTCTGCACAGCGTCCCTTCAGCGAAGTGGGAGGAGAAATGGAGCCCCTTCTGTTTCTCCTCCCGCTTTGCTGGAGAGGCGTTGAGCAGAGAGGGAGAGAACATTTTTTTTCTTGTTCTCCTCCTCTAAAACTAGGTGCGTCTTACGGTCGGGTGCATCTTATAGAGAGAAAAATACGGTATATTCCTGCCTATTATTCTGCATCATCTTGCAATAGTCCATCTTGCATATCCTTATTCTCCCCGTAAACCCCATGATTAATTTTACAGATATCTCACTATGTTTTCAAATATCATGTGCCTCTTATGAAACAGACAGATGCACACCACAGATCATCAAATCATTATTACTCCTGGAAAGCAATATTACTAAGAGTGTGCATTGGCTATGTGCGTATCACAAATTAGGAGGTGAATTGGGCTGATTCGGGGAAAGCTGTCATGTTTCCAAGTCAGATCATGCCTGTGGATTTCAACCAATTCTTTCAGAAAATGAAAAAGTTGTTGACTTTTCCTTTTTTTAAAAAAAAATATCAAACTTTAGATATGCAGATTCAGATACAAATCCAATTTTGTGGCTGATGCACACCCCTAATTTTAAACCCCAAATGAATTCTTGTATATCCTTTCATACTAGCTGGATTAATCTTGTCCCAGTGCATAGGAGAACAAAAGTGACTTTCATAAAAGGAAAAGATCATTTACTTGCTCACGAAGCCAAGGACAACTTCTAGGGCATATAAAATTCCTTTCCCCACCCTCTATGGATATACATAACTTCAGATTGGTTCTTTCGCCACCCAATTCCCTATGTTTAGAATATGATTAGGACAAAACAAGAGGGAAAATTCCTCATCACAAGCCTTTCAGAAATAGACAAAGGAACCATTGATCTCACAATATGCAAACCACCTAATCTTTTTACATGAGATGCAACCTTGAAAAGATAAAAATGTATAAATTAGAGCTGTTTCTAAATGCAGCAGAGACTATAGCCCTCTGTTGCAATTCAAGAACTCTTAAGAAACTGGAAGTGTAAGCGGCTAAGAATTAAGTGTAATCCGGTTTACTGTGTGGCTTGAGACACAGGGCAGTTAAGTTGAACAATTATGTTGTATGGGTGATATCCAACATCAGTTATACTCAGAATTGACCCATTCAGATCAATGGACTGAAAGTTGGCTATCACCCTATGTCTACAGCTGCTTTTCCTGGGACATTAGCCAGAATATTTATGAAAGTCCAACTCCACCCATCATTCCTGGTGGTATGTATCTCTGAGTAGAGTCTTGGATTTTGTTCTAGAAAATGTCCCAAGTCAGATATCTCAAGGAACCTTCGGTCCAATTCAGCTGAAGTCAATTACTTTTAGGTCCAACTGATTTCAATGGGAAAGCAGAAGCTTAACTCTCTAATTAAAATCAACAGGACTTGACAGTGCTTAAAGTTGACGGAGTCAGCTAAATGGTCCTTTCCCTGCTTCTAATAATACTTATTTGCAAAAGAGAGAGAGGAAAAAAACACAAAGTGTCCCATGACACCTTCCCCCCCCCCATCTCCTACTGTTCTGTTGTGTACATGTACTGTAAATAACATCATAAAAGTGACTCTATGGAGCGTAAGCTCACCTGGAGAGGTTCTGTGCTCTATCCTAGGTGGGTCTGACTTGAACCATTAGCCTCGGCCTCTGTGGATATGCTGTAGGTCAACATCAGAAGAGGTCCCTGTTTATTTCCAGAAGCTTACTTGACCAGCCCTACTCATTGCTCTTATGCCAGGGGATCCTACTGAAGATAAACACTTTCAGGTCCCATCACAATAATATAAGAAATATGCTGTTGGACCAGACCAAAGGTTTATCTGGTCCAGCTTCTATTCTCTTAGTGGCCAACCAGGTGCCTTTGGGATGGCTACAAGGAGAATGAGTGCAATAGCACTCTCTTGAACATATTTCCCAGCAACTGGTAATTCAGAGGAGTTCTGTCTGTGATACTGGAGATAATGGGTAACCACTGATATCCTTATCCTCCATGAATTGTCCAAACCCTTTTTAAAGTTGTCTAGGTTGGTGGCCATTATGACCTCCCATGTCATATTGTAACCATGAACTGTGTGTACTTTTTTTAAAAAAATCTATCCTGAATTGTCTACCACAGGTTGGGTCCTGGGTTATACTATTATGACAAAGGGAGGTAGAACTTCACTTTCTCTATTACACTATGCATACTTTTATACATCTGTAGCATGTTCCTTCCTTGCTCTCCTTGACATTTGCCTAAGCAACAGTCCTTCCTTGCACCCCTGCTTTTAGCTTGGAAGTGGCTCAGAAACAGACCAAGCCAACCTGTTTCCTTAGATTGGCATCATTCACTGGGGGTGCTGCTTGTCTTGCCTTAAACAGCCTGGGCAGTTTGATTTGTGTGCTGCTTCCAGTAAGGCTAGCATTCTGCTGAACCTGAAGATTGCTCCCAAATAGTCTGCGACATTAAGATAACCTGCCTTGCCTAGGAGTGACAAAAAAACTTTGAGCTGCGGAAGGAGCAGCAGAATTATATCCCCAAAATTGGGATGGGGGCGGGAATGGACATTCTCTGGTTGACAATGATTTATTGGAGATTCTAATAAAGATCTGAACAAAGAGCAAGAGTTCATACAAAATGGGGAACATGCTTTTGTTAAAATGATGACCCATGTAGAGCTGTAATTCTTATGGAAATAACTTCACTCGCCTGAATAACATGGCCTCTATCAGCAGCTGCAGGTAAGCGTCAACACTGATTAGAAAGCTGTTTGGTTATTCCACTGAGGCACTTGCATACAACTCAAAAAATCTGCCTGATTTGTCAAGCCCTTAGCGACCCCTGTAGCTTGCCAAAATTGGCATTTGTCCTTGTCTCCAACAATTTCATTGGCCTTGCCATCCACAACATTTCCCCGAAGCACGAACAGCTAAGAGGGTGCTTTGTCAACCTTCCTTTCCGAGCACAATGGATTTCTGCACCGACTGCGCAATCTCCTATGTGCAAATGCCTACGTTATGTGGAACGGCTGCCAACAGGTCTCATCACTCAGCACATCACCCAAGTGCTCACCCAAAATGCGCAAGACGTTTTGATGCCTGGAGGAAATGCATTAGCAGGAGGGCATCCTTGCATGTGGAACGTCCCAGGTTCAGTCCCTGGCATGTAGAGCTGGGAGAGAACACTGCCTGGAACTCTGGAGAGCTGTTTCCAATCCGTGTGGACAATAGAGCTATATGGACCAATGGTGTGACTGACTGAGCTATTGTCCTCCTTGGGCTGGGTGGGCTTAGAACAGTGTACCTGTGCTGGGTTCTGGGATTTTGTGGTAACAAAGCTGTGCCTCCACCTATGGAGGAAGCACTATAAGCCTTCACTGATTTCTTCCTTCAGAAATCTCAGGTAAATGCTGCCTCTGTAAGTTCTCACCGCTCTGGAATATAGGAAACCTGGGAATGTGCTCATACCAACTTTGGTCCATCTAGTTCAATATTTTTACTGATCAGGATTTTGGACAGAGGACTCTCCCAGCCTTACCTGGAGATGCTGGGGATTGAATCTGGGACCTTATGGATGCCAAACAGATGCTTTACCAGTGAACTACAGGACTTTTGGTTATCATCAAGTCCCCTCCGCACCACCGATGAGTCCAGGGCTGACCAGGCCTTCCCTGGCTGCTATTTATAGAATAAAAAGCATGCTCATTAATTTCATTCATGCAATTAACATCACATCTAGTATGACCCTAAGTGTTAGGGTACAACGTGCACAACATAATGTGCTGTACAGCGTTTCTTTTAATGCTGAGTGATCTCTGCTAAAACTCTGCAGCTGGTCCTTCTGGCAAAAGCAGGCTCCGCAGTTTGTGAAGTTATTGGTTTCATATACCGGCTCGCCTCCCTTTTTCCTCCTTGGTGATAATCAGGAGAGGCAAGCTGTATGTAGCTCCAGCCTTGTGCTGTCAGTGTGCCCGTAACATTCTTATGCAAAGCGCAGCAGATTGTGCAGCTGTTTCTTTCCAGCACCTGGGAAATGGAGCAAACTGCAATCATAAAGTCAGAAACAATCCCTTTTCTCACAAGCCCAGCGATTAAATTTGTGGCTGGCAGGATGATGGATAGCGACAGAGAAATATTTCTTCCTCCCTAACTTTACTTGTCACCCAAGACTATTTTTTTGGCAACTGAGGCAGAAAATGCAAATGGTGCTTCTTTGCAGAAATATAATTAAATGTCCAAAAATTTGCATCCCTTAAGAGTTTACCAGTTATGTCAACTGAGACTGAGCAAATGTAGAAGGAAGCAGAAACCACCCTGTAGCCATCTGGGCAACTCCTTCTGCACTCTGGCTAAAATGGCTTAGTTTACAGAGGACAGTTCTCTGTTTGAAGGGCTGCCCAGTCCTGTTTAAAGATAAAGAGTTGTAAGAAGGGAGAGCAAGGGGCTGGGAGTTGCCCATCAGCAGTTCACATCTAGGCAGCAGACACAATCTTCCCCGCTAGGATGAGATTTTATTTCTATTTAAATTACACTAATGACTTCTAAATGCACATCTGTACATATTAATTAGCAGTACACATGCACAAAGGAACAGTAAGAGAGGGGGGACAAATGGAATCATGGTGCACTTTGGTTGTATTCCTTTTCCTTTTTTGAAAATACGGTAAATATTCTTAGAGGTGGAAAGAGGACAGTGGCCCTGACTTTGCCAACTTTAAGTGCTGTCAAGTCCTTAAAGAGACTTAAGCATTTGCTTTCCTGTTGAAATCAGTGGGACTTAACTTTAGGTGGATTGGGCCCCTCAAAAAACCCAGAAAGCCTTACTGAGGTTTCCAAACTGTTTTCAAAGGCAGCCCCACACCCAATGCACTGCAGTAGTCTACAGGTGATCAAAGCATTGCAAAACAAAGGCTGCTTCTTTCTATGAGGAGATGAATGGCACATCCATCACTTGAGTATCTAGTAACAAGGCTGGATCTAGGGCACAGGTGGACAGCCTGGGGACTGCACATGGTCCCTGGCCTCATTTTGTGTAGCCGCCTTGATATTTTATGATATCGCAATACAGCCATACCTCAATAAACAAAAGCAAACAAACAAATGAGATTCCAATCTGAGATGGCCGTGATGTCATGGGCAGGCTGGATGCAGAGGAGTGAAGGGAGAGAAGTCAGGAACCAGAATTAGAAGTGGAAGCAGGAGAGGAGGGAGTTAACTTCACTGACGCAGTGTGATTTATTGCTGACCTTCTCCTGACTCCCACCCCTGACACATGGTGAAAACTGAGCTGGGGCATGTATGTGTCTTTATTCTTGCCACCCTTGGCTCCTTGGGGAGGAAGGATGGGATATAAATTTGATAAATGAAATTATAATCTGATCATTTAGATGTGTTAATCCAGGACACTTTTGTCTCTGGCTCCACCCATCACTCTGGCTCCACCCATCACTGGCAAGCAGCCCCCAGACTGATTATCCCTGAAGGAATATGACCCTTGATGGGGGGGAGAAGTTTGCCCACCATGATCTAGCTAGAAGCACCTCCTGACTGTGTGTTTGATACAAGCCACTTTCCCATGGTGAGCTATACCCAAAGTGGTTATTATTGAAAAGCAAAACACAGAACATAATGGAACACTGCAGCAAATGATCTATAGGTTTAAATGAGTAAACCCACAGTAAAATGAAAGTTTACAGACCACAAGGTTTTAGGTGGTCTTACTGGGCCCCATGGAGACTCAGCTGCCTGTTTAAAATACAGTTCAGAGGAGAGGGGTCTTCTTACCAGCCTAGATGATTGACTGTCAGCTCCCCCACCTCTCCTCAAGAGGAGACTGGCAGCAGCAAAAGGGAAACGCTGGACCAGACATTGATGGTGAGTCCACTTTCCCAGTAGCCTCCCAGAAGTTCCAGCTGCTTTTGAGCTGAGCTGAAAATATGGGAATTAACTCCATGTTGGATGATGTAACTTGCATACTTCTTTCACTTCAAAAAAAAGTTTGAAAAATTAATCAGTGGTTGTTTTCGTTTCTCCTTTTCCCTTGCTGGTTTGGATTCTGCCAAGCTTGCCATGTCAATCAAACCTGCAACTTCTTCCTTTTTTAGTTTTATTATGTTCTGAGGTTCTTAATTTTTAATAAGAGGACAAGTTGTACGGAGTCATAACAACCTGTAAAAATGCAACGTGATGGTTGTTTTGTAAAGTCAAGGAAATGTCTGCAGTACAGTCTGCCCTGAAGTAGCAGGGTAAGTAAATGCTTGAGTAGGCAAATAATTAAAACGCTCATCCGTTCCATGCCAACGCTCACATTTCAGGCTGTAGAGATCCTGGAGGACAGTACAGTAGCTAATGAATACATCATAAGAACCGTATGCAGAATCAACGGATGCCTCGGTGAAGTGGGAACGTGTCTGCACAAATTGTACAAACAACTTTGGTGAGCCAGGGAGGTGGGGGTAGGGAATTGGCACACAAAAAGGGAAAGGATAGGTAGCTGCTAACACTGGATATACGGTAAGTGGTTTTTTCCTGCTTAACACAGGGCAGAACAACTTAGCAAACAGATGTTTACAATCCCATGTGTGCAGGAATAGTTCAAATACAGGGTGCAGTATCTTTGAGTGCAATTCACCTTTTCTGTGCCTGCTGATTCTCCTCTGCAAACAAACCCCCGCATTACCCTCCAGATGGATTTGCTTCTGGTTTCAGAGAACAATGGGAAAGACAGTAATAACCTGGTGGAGCATTTAAGTGGGGGAAACCAGCCACAAGGGATAGGGATGGGTACCCTGGCCCTGCCCCAGCCAAGGAAGACACATGCCTCATAGTTAAGTCTTTAGTGACAAAGAAGCACTTACAGTGGTTCCAGATACATGCACACACAGGGGCTGCAACTCATAGGGACTGAGGTGACTTCACCCCCCCTAAAATTGATGGGCAGCTTGTGTTGCCACTGCTGCAATGCCTGCCAGTCCACTGGCAAGAGGCCTGCCAAGCTGCCAGCAGACCTGCTAGGCTTCCAGTGCCAGTGTACTTCAGGAAGCTGGCGTCAGAAATGTGCTTCCGCAAGTATGGCAGCGGCTTCCAGAAGTGTGGCCACAGTGGCTTGCTGCGGTTGCACGAGCTGGGAACGTGGTAGCTCCTCCTCTTCCTCCTTCCATGGAGGGGAAGCAGCCCTTGGCCTGCGGTAGTGGTAGGAAGAGGAGGAGGAGCCGCCACCAGCCACAGGAGCCAAGCTGCCAGGCGATGCCCAGATGCCCCATGCAACAGCATCGTGTCCGGGCGTTGTGCCCAGCACACACTTCTAGCCTCTAGGCTAGAAGTGACACACACACAGCTGGTCGCAGTCTTCCCCACCATGGTGAGATATAGAATATCTCCATTTAAATCATTGTCATTCTTTGTAAATTGGCATCTGCACATTTTAATGTGCTCTGCGACACAGTTTCCCACATTGCTTTACCAGATCATAAAGAGGCGTGATTTGCTAGATGCACATTTTCTCCCTGCAGCTGGGCGACTTTTGCCAGGATGAATATGTGAGATGTTTTGCATGCTGGGAGAGTGGAACTGCCCCCAAGCCCAGCCTAGTCCAGCTCCCCCTGAAAAGAACTCCAGCTGAACTCTAGACAATCAGGGCAACAATTGCAGCTGGCATTTTGAAAGCTGTGTCATGCATTTTTATTACTTTAATGTGCTTAGGAAGAATTGAATTGCCCTTTTGCGTCTTAATGTCTTTATTCAAGGGTTGGGGTTGGATTGGGTTGGGAGGGGGACTGTAGCATATCAGCAGACTAGTGGAAAAGTGATTTCCCTGATGTTTTTATAGAAAACTGTCCAACATAGGCCTGGAACAGGAGAGTCTTCCCGACTGCTGTGACTCATCCTAGCCTAGGAATGGTTGATAAGATTGGAAGAACTGCAATTGTTGGGTTTTTAGATCTTAGAGTCATGCAAATATGGGTAAAAAAGGTGAAATTCGTGAGATAAAATCTAGGGGCAGGGAGGTAAAACTAGTTATGATTCAACATAAATGACATAAGAAACAGTTCACACATGGTGTTTTAATTGCTGTTGGTTCAGTGTATTTGGTCCATCTTGACATCTGTCAGTGGTATGTTAGAATTGCTTCAGACGTGAAAAAGCTGCTGTTTTTTGTAAAAAAAACAAAAAACCACCTTTTGTTCTTACTTTGCCTTCACACCAAATACGTCTTCCTGTAGGTGATGTGCAAAATTTTGGCTGAATGGTGAATGATTCAGGCAGCAAAAGGGTAATTAATAAGGCAGCTCAGCACTAATACACCATAATGTATTGGGGTTAGCATAGATCTTTTGGTCTACATCTGCTATTAACCCCAACTAGCATGCTAAATGGTTAAGGGTGATTGGAGTGATAGTTCATTACACTGGCTACCCCAGCCATAAAGGGTATGGAAAATAATATGTGTTATATCCTTGCTAAATGGGACGCGGGTGGCACTGTGGGTAAAACCTCAGCGCCTAGGACTTGCCGATCGCATGGTCGGTGGTTCGAATCCCCGCGGCGGGGTGCGCTCCCGTTGCTCGGTCCCAGCGCCTGCCAACCTAGCAGTTCAAAAACACCCTTGGGTGCAAGTAGATAAATAGGGACTGCTTACTAGCGGGAAGGTAAACGGCGTTTCCGTGTGCGGCTCTGGCTCGCCAGAGTAGCTTCGTCACGCTGGCCACGTGACCCAGAAGTGTCTGCGGACAGCGCTAGCTCCCGGCCTATAGAGTGAGATGAGCGCACAACCCTAGAGTCTGGCAAGACTGGCCCGTACAGGCAGGGGTACCTTTACCTTTTATCCTTGCTAAAAGGGTAAACTATCGCACAGGTACACTCCAACTTAGATTTGCAATGAAGTGCAATATTTATATGAGAATACAGCCCCAAAGAGTGAACATCAGAAATCCTCCTAATCCACCTAGAGCCAAGATGGAAGTTCCTTTTTGTTCACAGAATAAATTCTTTGTCCAAAAGTGGGGGCTTGAGCAGGGCTCACCTCCTTACTCACCTTTTTCACTGATGACACTATGTGTTTTGGGGCAGAGGTGGCCGTGTCGCCACACCCCTCAGAAACTCTTGCCAGTTGCTAGGCAACTTTTTTTGTTTTAACCCAAGTTTGCTTCACAAGGTCAGGTTATGCTTTCTCCTCTGTCTAGTTGCCAAAATTCCCACCCACCTTTCCATGTGAAACAAAAGGTGGAAAAATCAAGAGAGACTCGCAAAAAACAGTATTGTATTTTCACATCGTTGGGAGCTTTCGGTGAAGGGTGGATAATAAATACTGTAATGTAATGGTTCTATGTATTCTCTCTCTCTCTCTTTCTTTCTCTCTCTCCCTTCTCAGGCTGGATACTTCCAGCTGCCTGATGGAGATTACTTCATTGAACCAGTGAAGAAATATCAGTCAGGAGAAGGCCCTTATGCCCATATAGTCTACAGGGCAAATGTCTTTCAGAAAGCTTTGCGGAAACGACGAGGCACCTGTTTGAAGGAGGAACAGACTTGTGGAGTGAATGGTACACATTCAATTTTTTTTATTTTAATGCCTTTTCATTCAATAACCCAATCCCAAATATCTTATCTGGAGATAAACTTGTCCCCATGGCTGTTTCATGAAGCATCCGGCAAAAATACTCTAATAGTTTCCCTCAGAGAATCCTGGGGGTGATAGTTTGGCAACAGTTGTGAGGAGTCAAGAGTTCAGTTTTATGCGACTTTGACAGTTAAGGAGGTTTTAGATTAGTTAGTGTAGATCAGGACTGGGGACCCTGTGGCCTTCCTGATGGGGGGGGGGGGACTCCGGTTCCCATCAGCCCCTGCCCAGAATGGCCAGTGTTCAGAAATTATGGAAGTTGTCGTCCCATCCCTTATATAGATATGCCAGAAGTGATATGAGGAGTGCCTGAAAGAAAGTCACTAAGTACAACAGGTTTCTTCCTATGGTTTTGTCCCACATTCTGTGGTATAGTGGGGCAGTGGGGCAAATGGACTAGAGACTAGGAACATCAGGGTAATTGAAAGTCCGTGGCAAGTGAGTGAGATGATAGTAAGTCTTTTGTGCATGCTTGTAACAGATTAGCATATGAAAAGTCAGAGAATGTAGGGGGAAATTATGCAAGGCTAGGTACTTCTTTCCTTTTCTTTGATGAGGTTCCCACACTAGCCCTTTAAATGAAAACACTTCATTGCAATGCTGTTCACGTTTCTAATTCAAAGTGAAAGGTGGCTTTTTAAATGGCTGAAGATCTTTTGTTAAAGCTCAGTATTTTCTACAAGTTGCTCCTATTGTGTCAGAAGTAAGGGCCGTTGAGTTGAATGGAGTTTACTCCCAGGAAACTATGCACAGGGTTGCAGTCATGCTGATCCTAATAAACTGGATATTAAGCTACTTACTGCTGCTCTTCAGTGTGCATGTATAGGGCTTGGCTATGGGAGCTGTCACAATATGCTCCTGCACTTCAAAGCATGCAGGACCCCTGGATTATAGGCCAAACAGGACCACAGTTAGAATGGCCCTCGGGGTCCCCTCCTGCCCATGAGCTCCTTGATGGGAAACAGCAGAAGGGGAAGGGCTTTGATGCCCTGCAAAGCATAGGCAACTTTAGGCCAGCCAGTGTTTCTCAGCCTGGCCTACCTCACAAGGTTGTTGTGAGGATCAAATGGGAAGAAGGAAAACCAAGTACACCATCTAGAGCGCCTTGCAATAAAGGTGGGATATAAATGAAAAATAAATAAATGCAGCTCTTACCTTTGTAAGAGGATCAAATGTGTTCCTTGAAAATATTTAAGAAGCTCTGATGCATCTTGCAGTTGCATATACAGTGGTACTTCGGGTTAAGTACTTAATTCGTTCCGGAGGTCCGTACTTAACCTGAAACTGTTCTTAACCTGAAGCACCACTTTAGCTAATTGGGTCTCCCACTGCTGCCGCACCCCCAAAGCACTATTTCTGGGTTAGTGGAGTCTGTAACCTGAAGAGTATGTAACCTGAAGCGTATGTAACCTGAGGTACCACTGTATGCCATTGTCAGGATGCCATCACATTTTGAAGTTTGAGGGTTTTGGATAGTCACCGGCAGTTGAGGGTGCATATTGAGCTTCTGTTTACTGTTGGGGCTCTTTTTTTGCAAGGTTACTGAGTCCTCCCTCCCCACCTTTGCACAATCTGAACAAGTAAAGGGTATTTCAGAGTTGTCGTTGCTTTATAAACTCTACGGCACTTTGTGACACACAAATGGGAGTTACTGAAAATTAGATCTCTGCCTCTGTCTCCATGTGTCCGGGATTGTGTGTCTCTGCATATGTCAAGGGGATGTTGTGTGATTATATGTGGTTCTGGTCCCACCCAACAATGCTTTCTACTGTAGTAATGGCTGTCAGCAGTCTCAAAAAGGTTCCCCAACCCTGCGTGACACCATTGTGGGCTATGCCGTTTGTGCTCTGGATAAATATCAACAGAATCGTAATTACCTGCTGTGGGGCTCCAGATATTCTGAATTAAAATTCAGGGAATTCCAAACATGCTGAATTAGCATGCCTGATGTGCCCCAAATCCTCTCCCTGGAAATGATTTAAGAAAGGGGTAGGTCTGTATGCAAGCTAAAGAAAAAACAGGAGGTGATCATGCATGACAGGATATTCTTTCTTTTTCTTTTTCTAAAATAACTGGATATAAACAATACCAAGCATCCATAAAGCAATGTCTGAAACACTAGGGTTTTTCTGTGCAGAATGGGCTCGGCAGCTCACGAACCATTGACTTTTGATGTCCTTTTGCTCACATTCTGAAAAGTTCATCTTGCATTTCCTGAGATAATTATCTAGTTTTCATGGTTACTGGGCCCTGCTTTGAATGGACATTTTCGGAATTGCTAAAGCATAGGAAATGAGATTCACAAAAAGTCACTTAAATTGTTATAATTTTTTTAAAAAACCAAAACTCCTGTGTGACTTCATTAGAATATGATAGGCTGTGGTTTGCTTTCTCCCCTGCTCATGAAAATGATATGAGAAATTGAGTCAGTTACTTGAAAGCTAAACGCCCAGGTGGCACAAATATGCCTACCGATTAAGAAATATTGAATTGGGTTAAATGTGTGCTCCACACAGCAATCTCTCTCTTTTTAGCTAGGATCCCCAGAGAGTGAGCCAGACTGAGACCACGATGGGTGTGTGGATGAGGAGTGTGTGCACCAGCCTTTCCCTTATGCACCAGAAATTGTCCCTGAAGGGAGCCGTAAATGCCACCTTGAGCTCCTTGGAGAAAAAGCTGAGATACCTCAGTTGGTTAGAGCATGATGCTGACAACGTCAAGGTTGCAGGTTTGATCCCCCTAAGGGACAGTTGCATATTCCTGCATTGCGGGGGGTTGGACTTGATGATTCTCAGGGTCCCTTCCAACTCTCTGAGATTCCATGAGATAAGTACAACAAATCAAGAGTAATTAAATAATATGATTCCAAGTACACCCATGGGCCCCAAAAGTTTGGCGACTCCTGTTAAACCAGACTTTAAGTAGGACATGTAGCCACCCTCTGTCACTCTATCAAAGGAAGACAGAGCAGAAGGGTCGAAGAGGCATCCCAGTTGCTTCCCATAATAAGGAGGGCAGGAGCATTCCTGTTGTGTATCCAGTCATCTGTGGCACCATCCATGGTGTGGTGCGTTTCTGGAGAGTTTGGAGCTCTGTTCCGGCATATTTGTGGTATGGTTTAAGCTAGGCAGCGGTTCTCAACCTGTGGGTCCCCAGATGTTGTTGGACTACAACTCCCATCATCCCTGAGCTCTGGCCTTGCTAGCTAGGGGTGATGGGAGTTGTAGTTCAACAACATCTGGGGACCCACAGGTTGAGAAAGGCTGAGCTAGAGGCTCTTCTGTTTTCTGCCCCGTTCCCATCCTACCATGCTTGAATTCATAGCACAAAACTCAGCCACAACCTTAAAAACTTGGCTGGGGAAAGTAGAAGTGTGGTATGCACAGTTCAACACACTGGATATTGTCTGTGCCGTTAGGCTATTATGCTCCTGTATTTGAGGTCATTTATTGAAATGCAGGCACTCTGTCATTGAAGAAGGGAAAATCACAAAGCTCCAGTCACCCTTGTGTGCGAAAATGAGTAGTTTACACAAACTATTAAAAAGAAGTTATTATCATCGAGAAGCATTCTTCATGTGTTAAGTGGGCTGATTCATATTGGTGTGATTCAAACCTACCCTCCATCAAAAATGAGTTGTCTACACAAATTACTACTAGGCCTACACAATGTAGGAAGAGCAACAATATGCCCTTTGCCGAGTGCTTAGGTAAGGCAAAGTGTCAAAATTCTGGGTTTTCTGGTTCATTCCGTATTATGGTGTCTAGAACCATTATGCAATTTCTTTTTTAATGGGGAAGTGAATGAAGAGTTCAAGTATAGAGCTGGAAGCCAGCAGAAGTTATCTTTGTGGTTTGTTTGTTTTTGTTAATGATGGAGATGTGTAAAACCGAACAATGAAACTTGTGAATCTCAGGCCTCTTAAATGTCCCAGATTATCTGTCAGGGAGGTCTGTTACACAAATGAATTCAAAGGCAGAAAATTCACCAGCATCACTTGCAGGTTAAAATTTTTCTCCATCCTCACCCTCTGCCCCTGCACAGTCCTCTCTTGTCTCCTAACTCAGTATACGATAGGTTGTTCAACCTTGAAATTCAAATCTCCTGGTTTCTTGGTGAGAGAGAAGGCTTGGAGTGCACAGACCCTATGATCCCCACTTAATGGCTCAGCAGTCTGCTGGTGAGTCAAGTTGGGAGATAGCTCTTAATCTGCATGCAGGCACTGCGTTCACACTTGAGTGGTTTATGCCCTATGCATTTACACAGTTCTGAAAGTGCTTAGCTTTCCAGGGTGTACCTCATTGATGGAGTGGGGATGTCTGATATGATCTCAGGGTCCAGGTAGGATCACATGACCTTTTCCTCCCTGTTTCCTTCCTCTGTCTTGAGCACCTCAATGTCAGGAACATGGCCTCCCAGAGCGCAGGGGATGAGTTAGACTCAGAGATTGAACTAAGTGAACAAGGGTCCGACTCTGCAGATGAGAACTGGCTGACAGAATTGAGACAGGGCAGCTCGAGACCCCTTCACAGGGAAGACTCTATTAACTCTCAAGAGGAGGAGGAGTTGGAAGGCAGCCAGAACATTGCTAGGCAACCAGCAGATAAGACGAGGTCTGAGTCTGTGTCAAGTCAGTGGGGAGTAGGAGGGAGGTCAGCCTTTCAGTACCCGTTCTAGGCGTTTGGATAAAATCAGAAGGCAGCGGAAGGGCAAGAGGGGAAAGGCGGGAGTCTGGTGTCCTTCCTGCTGTGGGAAAGGCAAAACTTCAGACAGACCAACAAACGTAAATGCGAGCAGGTGAGAAGCCAGGTTCTGGATGTGTCTTTTTGTAAATAAACATACATAAAATTGCCGGAGAGTCATGAATTCTTATTGAGGCTTGCTTGCCTGCCAAAGATCATTACACTCAATCTCAAAAGATAAAGTGACACAGTAGAGAAGGAGTGCAGCTCTAGGACATTTCCAACCACACAAGCAAGAGCAATGATATCATCTGCTGGATTGAGGCTGTCGGGTGTAATTGTGAGAAATAAGCAAAGAGGGCTGTCAGGGAATGGGGAAAACAATCAAGCCACAATCCTCCTCTTTAATAGAGGTTCCTGTTCCATGTTTGCAGTTTAAATGGTTACACAGCTCTGCAAGATGGTTTGGAATTCTAATGGAAAGGCAAAGGTTGCAGTTTAGTTCAGGGGCATAGCATGGGAGGGGGTGCCAGAGAGGCCATGGGACTGGGCGCAGATTTTTGAGGGAGCGCTCCTCTCCCGGGCCTTGAAGGAACCAAAATCTGTGGAGAGGAGCTCTGGGTTGGGCTCATACGCTTGGCTATTATGCCACCGCATATCTTAAACCAAGTTTGAAACAGATTTAAATTTGTAGTGCAGATACCTCACACCCTCTCACAAATGAGGACAACAGTCCACACACCCCACCATCCTAGGCCTAGGGGGCTCAGAGAACCCACTGCAAATCCTCCCTCCGATTTATGAAATACTTTCTTGTTATTTTCCTCCTTGTACGTGATCTAATAAAAACCCCTCTTCATCCAAGTTGTCCTGAAATTGGCATTGAGCCAAATCTGCAGCAGACAGGACACGCAATTCTCTTTTCAAATCATTTCCACCCTCCCCTAGCTAAGACTCCCCAGCTCCTTTGGGTCAAATTCCTTCTGAATTAGTCATGGACAGAATTAGTGAAGGACAGCTGTTTCACCCTAATTGCCTGGGGAAATGGAAGTTTTGTCACTCACTGTAGTTGGGCTCCACTTCCTTCTTTTTTTAAAAAAAATTCTCTTGCCAAGATAAACATTAAAAATGGCAAACTGGTCTGCCGAGTCTCACTTGGAAGGAAAAGAGATGATCATCATCTGTAAGGAGGATAATCAGTAACTGTATATCTTTATCCCAGTCCAAATTTTTGGGAATGTTTGCAGAAACCTTTTCACTCAACAGGAATGGGGTCAAGTCCCAGAGCTCTACAACCAGTGGTGAAGTGATCTGGGGTCAAAGACCTTTGACTGTTTCTGCAGCAGGGTCCCTGCAGGGCCCCTGTCTCCACTGTCTTAGAGTTGCTCAATCAGCATGAAAGGGAAAACATGCTTAGCCAAAGCTAAGCATGTCGGAAAACTGAAACACATTTACGTTTCAAGCGAATGGTGTGAAAGTTCTGTTATGTACGATGGAGTGTCATGGGAACTTCATGGAAAACACAACTTAGTCACTCCAAAATAATATATTTGCCCATATATTTGTATCTCTTGCTGAAAGGAAGCACATGCAGATGTCCATTAATTGCACAATCTATCCCTTATTATCGGGACGCGGATGGCGCTGCGGGTTAAACCACAGAGCCTAGGACTTGCCCATCAGAAGGTCAGTAGTTTGAATCCCCGCAACGGGGTGAGCTCCCGTTGCTCGGTCCCTGCTCCTGCCAACCTAGCAGTTCGAAAGCACATCAAAGTGCAAGTAGATAAATAGGTACCGCTCCAGCGGGAAGGTAAATGGCGTTTCCATGCGCTGCTCTGGTTCACCAGAAGCAGCTTAGTCATGCTGGCCACATGACCCGGAAGCTATACGCCGGTTCCCTCAGCCAATAAAGCGAGATGAGCGCCGCAACCCCAGAGTCGGTCACGACTGGACCTAATGGTCAGGGGCCCCTTTAGCTTCACCTTATCCCTTATTATCAAATGATTGTACAATGATAAGGTTATTGTATCATCTTAGAAGGGGCATGGCGGTGACTATCAGGCAGAATGCCACTCACTTTGGCATCTGGTCCCTGGAAGGTTGCCCAGAAGGGAACCTGGCCCTCAGGCTGAAATAGGTTCCCCTCTCCTGCCCTAGAGTATCAATACATCAACATCCATATTTCTTAAATTTCTGATAGATGAAGCACATTGTTTGGGGAGGTCATCCCATGTGCTACTGCAGGAGCTTCTGTGCTCAGAGCAGCGTCGGGGTTGAGCGATTGGCCGCACCCTGAAGTGAGCCAGGGGCTGAGAACCAGAAGCTGGGGGGACAAATCAGCAGTCGAGCACTCAAAGGGCCAAGGCAGGAGCAAGGAACAAGCCAGGGATAAAGGATGAACCAAGAGAAAGTGTTCAGGAGTAAGCCTGGAGTCCCAAAAATTCTTTAGGAAAAGGTGCTAAGCGTGTTGTTGTTGTTTAGTCGTTTAGTCGTGTCCGACTCTTCATGACCCCATGGACCAGAGCATGCCAGGCACTCCTGTCTTCCACTGCCTCCCGCAGTTTGGTCAAACTCATGCTGGTAGCTTCAAGAACACTGTCCAACCATCTCGTCCTCTGTCATCCCCTTCTCCTTGTGCCCTCCATCTTTCACAACATCAGGGTCTTTACCAGGGAGTCTTCTCTTCTCATGAGGTGGCCAAAGTATTGGAGCCTCAGCGTCAGGATCTGTCCTTCCAGTGAGCACTCAGGGCTGATTTCCTTCAGAATGGAGAGGTTTGATCTTCTTGTAGTCCATGGGACTCTCAAGAGTCTCCTCCAGCACCATAATTCAAAAGCATCAATTCTTTGGCGATCAGCCTTCTTTATGGTCCAGCTCTAACCTCCATACATCACTACTGGGATGGGGGATCCCAAAACCAGTGGGCATGCAATGCTGGCTTTTTCAGGTAGCATGGATGTGTGGAGTGTGATGATCTCTTATTTGAATGTCTGGTATGTGCAAGGGTTCGTTTCAGGCATAGAAACACATTGTATGAGTCTGTTACCATGATGCTATTCCCTCTGCACATGTTCAATCTATCCAAATCATGTCTGCAATGAGCTAAGGAACCCAAAGGTTTTTCTCCCCCACTCTAGGCAGTGGGAGAAGGTGTTGTGCGAGTTGTTAAAAAGGAACCTGATTACAGGTCTCTGGGAAATTAATGAGTGTACACTTCACAATATTTTCTACTCCGTTCGGTCATCACCACCATCATTATCACATTGTGAGAAGAAAGCAGGATGTTCCTTGAAATTAAGAAGATGATAGCATGTTGGAAATTAGAAGTGCCAGCATTCGGGATGCATTTTCATCATCGCTGTTTTCTTTGCAAGATTACGAGTTTGATTAGCTGCGCAGAAGCTCTGTCATCTTCCTGAAAATTGTTACAATAAGCATATGAGTTCCCTATACAATTTCAGCTTTCGCTGGAACAATATTGAAACGACTTTAATTATTCTTCCTTGCAAGTATTATCTTTCTCCATCGTTTCTCCCTTACTGTTTGAAAGTCAGAAAAATGGCAAAAGAAGAGTCTCTGTATAAGACAGTGTTCTGTGGTGTGTGGGTGTGGGTGGGTGTTGTTTTTGCAAAGCTCACACACTTAAGACAGCCAGATGTGACAGACACTGCTTGTTACTCCTGTTGCAGTGAGTGAAAGATTTGCCACAAACTCATGTCACATCCACACCATGCATCCAAATCACTCTTATACCACTTTAACCACCCTGGAGAATGCTGGGAATTGTAGTTTGTTTAAGGTGCTGGGAACTGTGGACTTGTGACGTCAGCACCCTTAACAAACTTCAGTTCCCAGCATTCTTTGGGGGAAGCCATGACTCTTAAAGTGGTATAAGAGTGCTTTCAAAGAGTCATAGAGTTGGAAGGGACCCCCAAAGGTTTTGTAGTCCAACCACCTGCAATGCAGGAATCTCAAGCATCCATGACAGATGGATTTGATATCCCGCTTTATCACTACCCGAAGGAGTCTCAAAGCAGCTAACATTCTCCTTTCCCTTCCTCCCCCACAACAAACACTCTGTGAGGTGAGTGGGGCTGAGAGACTTCAAAGAAGTATGACTAGCCAAGGGTCACCCAGCAGCTGCATGTGGAGGAGCGGGGAAGCGAACCCGGTTCACCAGATTACGAGTCTACCGCTCTTAACCACTATACCACACTGGCCATCCAACCTCTGCTTAAAAACCTCCAAGGAAGGAGAACCCACAACCTCCTGAGGGAGCCCATTCCATTGTCTAACAGCTCGTACTGACAGAAAGTTCTTCCTGAATCCATTGGTCCAGGTCCTAGCCTCTGGAGTAGGAGAAAACAAGCTTGCTCCATCTTCCATGAGACAACCCTTGAGATATTTGAAGATAGCTATCTTACCTCCTCTCAGTGTCCTCTTTTCCAGGCTAAACATACCCACCTCCCTCAACAGTTCCTCTTAAGGCTTGGTTTCCAGACCCTTGATCATTTTGGTTGCCCTCCTCTGCACACATACCAGCTTGTCAACGTCCTCAGATTTCTCTGCAGGTTTTAGAACTTGTTTTGGTTTCATGGTATCACTCTACTGGATTTTGTTAGGTTTATAGCTGTTGTTTCTGTGCTTTTATCTTTTTTAAAAGCTTTTTATAATAATTGTACGATTGATGGTACAGCACCCTGGAACTTTCATACTGAAGGGCAGATTGTAAGTGATCGTAATAATCATTATTATTATATCACATCATGCTGGCTTATATAAAAGAACTCTGCAGAATGGTTTGCATAATAACACAGGAGGAGGGGAATGGAGAAGCTAGTTAAATAACCATTTTGCTTCCCTAAAAGATACATTACTTTACTGGAGGCAATATGTCTCTGAATTCCAGTTGCTGGGAATCATGAGTTCTGTTGTTCTTAGGTTCTGCTTTTGGGCTTTCCATAGACATGTACTTAGCCACTGTAAGAACAGCATGCTGAATGTCCCCTCTGCATGAAATATATATTTAACTTTGTGGTGTTTTGCCTTCAATATATTCTTCCAGTCTTACCTTGTTCGCTGGCCATTCCATGCTTTACAGCTGTGCCTATGTTCCTGATATATCAGAGCAAAAGATAAGCGGTTTGCTAAACCATATGTATGTGTGTATCGTAAATGTCTCAGCAGGCGCCTTTTTCCATTTTAAACTCCCTTTCAGCACCACCTGACAGCAGGAATGAAATGGAATGTGCTTCTGCTACTATGATACTAAAAATATTAGGCCAGATTCAACTAACGTATTGCACACTAGCAGAAGTCAGAGCAATGGGATGCCCCCCTACACAAGGGTAACTGTAAACTCCTGCAGAAATGAAGGAAGAGGGAAACTAATGAAGTTATCCATAGAGCTGCAGGGATGACTTTTGTAGATGAGTGCATTACAAATTGGGATGCTGGTGGCGCTGTGGTCTAAACCACTGAGCCTAGGGCTTGCCGATCGGAAGGTCGGCGGTTCGAATCCCCGCGACGGGGTGAGCTCCTGTTGTTCAGTCCCAGCTCATGCCAACCTAGCAGTTCGAAAGCACGTCAAGTGCAAGTAGATAAATAGGTACCACTCCGGTGGGAAGGTAAACGGCATTTCCGTGTGCTGCTCTGGTTTGCCAGAAGCAGCTTAGTCATGCTGGCCACATGACCCAGAAGCTGTCTGTGGACAAACACCAGCTCTCTTGGCCAGTAAAGCGAGATGAGCGCCGCAACCCCAGAGTCGTCCGCGACTGGACTTAACGGTCAGCGGTCCCTTTACCTTTACCTTTTACATTACAAAAAGGGCTTCTTTTCTGCAGCAGCTGAAGAGACAGTCATTCCGGAATCCTGTTCCAAAAGGGGGAGGGAAATGAGCCAGTGACCGCTCTCTCCCATCTGTTGTTATCTCTGCACCAAAGTCCAGTGATTCAGCTTTGTTCCATATGTTGCACACATGGCATTGTATCCCAAGACAGGGGCACTTCTGCCCACTGGTTTTCTCTTCCAAACTGGTTTCCAGAATAACATTTCAGGTTTTAGAGGAGATGGTTGCACACTCTCTGAGGCTGCCTTGAATACAGCTATGCCCTGTTCGCATAGCTGCCTAGTGTTGTGTTCGCCACACTAGGCTGCTCAACACTTCAAGAGTTTTCCTTCCCAAATGCCTTCTGTCGGCGATGGGTCTACATGGCAGTGCTGCCGTTTTGTATGTATGTGTGCTTGCTTCTTTGTTTTAAAGCCCAGATTTGGAACCATGGAAGCGTTTTAGGAAGTGGACTGCAAACTATGAAAAGCCTCATCAATTTTGTCAGTCTACACAGAGATAAATTCATGCACGCTGTGATTACAATGGGACAAGGAGAAAAGGCACCAAATGTTGCAGTGCGAGCAGGATCCCAACCTCTCCATCCCTTCCTTCCCCTGGTTTGCCGTGTCCTTCCCATCCCACCCCCACCCCAACCGAATCAAGGTAAAGGTAAAGGGACCCCTGACCATTAGGTCCAGTCATGACCGACTCTGGGGTTGCAGCACTCATCTCGCTTTATTGGCCGTGGGAGCCGGCGTACAGCTTCCGGGTCATGTGGCCAGCATGACTAAGCCGCTTCTGGTGAACCAGAGCATCACACGGAAACGCCGTTTACCTTCCCGCCAGAGCAGTACCTATTTATCTACTTGCACTTTGACGTGCTTTCAAACTGCTAGGTTGGCAGGAGCAGGGACTAAGCAATGGGAGCTCACCCCGTCACGGTGATTCGAACCGCCAACCTTCTGATCAGCAAGTCCTAGGCTCTATGGTTTAACCCACAGTGCCACCCGCGTCCCAAACCCAATAGCCAGTCAGTAATCTCTGACCCCTTTGTCTTCCTCCATTTGTTTATTTGTTTGTTTATACATACCGTTGCACATTTTGGGGGTTCTCATAAGCCTGCCTATACATCTGGTCACTTCAGCATTATAAATTTGAAAGCACTCTTATACCACTTTAAGAGTCATGGCTTCCACAAAAGAATCCTGGGATATGAAGTATAGTTTATTAAGGGTTTCCTAACAACACTCAGCAGCCTTAACAAACTACACAAACTACCCTTAACAAACGGCAGCTGACGCAGTGCTGTGCTCTTCCCTTTCTATAGTAGGCTAGTTCCTACACACAGCGCAGTGTCCCTATTTTCTAGGGACAGTCCCAGATTTACAGAAGCTGTCCCAGTTTCTGTTTTGATCCTGGAATGTCCCTATTTCCTTAGGACGTCCCTATTTTCACCGGAGAAATGTTGGAGGGTATGGAGTTATGTGACTTCCAAGCTATGGAGATAAATAACTATACAACCTTTGAAAGACATCTGAAGGCAGCCCTGTATATAGTGAAGTTATTTTTTTTTAATTTTTAATGTTTTGTTGTGTTTTTATATATGTTGCAAGCTGCCCAGAGGGCTGGGGAAACCCAGTCAGTTGGGCAGTGTTTAAATAATAAAATTATTTCTATTGTTGTTATGGACCGCCGACCTTCTGAACAGCAAGTCCTAGGCTATGTGGTTTAACCCACAGCGCCACCCGCGTCCCTGTTATGGAACAGGACGACCCTATTTTCATCAGAAATGTTGGAGGAGGGTATCGCATTCCCCTTTCTGTTCTCCATCTGGGCAAGCAAGAAGCATTATCAGAGTTCAATGACAAAGGCAGTCAAAAGCACTCTACAGGGCTGGGGAAGGGTGTGACCAGGCAGAGACCAGTCCTAGGGGCCAAACAGAGATGCACGGAGACTTGCATTCAGGTTCTGAATGCACTGAGGTTCCCCAGCCCTTTAGTACACTAACATAGCTTAATTTATTAAATGTGAGAAACCAGGGGGAAAGGCTTGGGGGGCGGGAATCTGTAGAAATCACTGCCATAAAACTATGATTCCCCCCTCCAATTTGGAAGAGCGCTCGCACGCAGGCCTGAAGGCAGTTACCTTGCAGATAAAACTAGCAAGCCCTTATTTTTATTTTTAAAAATCAACTTCATTATTAAAGGAATATGAACAGTTCCCCTTCATCACCAGATGGCTGCTTAATTGCAATGCTGATATACAATAGCTACCACATGCGCAGCTCCCCGCATTGTATAAGCCCTGAGATATGTGCAATGTGTGTTTTCAGATTTGGCCCTTGGCCTCACAGTCTCCGTTCAGCTCTACGCTGTATGGAAAACCATGTGGCAGTTGGAAACCATTATAGACAATTGATCTCGGAGCACTGACTCATTGGGCAATATGTTAAAATGATTTGGATTCTAAATAACTCCCGGTGACCCCTGCTGCAAAATATGGCAAATGGGTGGTCATGTGGGGAAGAGGTGGCTGTCTGGAGTGTTAGAAGCTTTCAGCAGACTTAAAAACACCCCCAGGCTTAACATTTAGCATTTGGCAAATGATCCCAGCCCTGAAGCCAAAGGCTGTAGTCATCAGGATACCTCCTACATAGTATTTCCAAGCGCTTCAGAGGCTCTGCTCCAGGCTAAACGATTTGACAATCGTGGACCAAAAAAAATTTAAAATATTTTGCCAGGAACACAGAAGTTCTTAGCAGCTGGCGGTAGTTGTTCAGGATATTTAAGTTTCGGTCCTGCGCCTACCTGATTGGGAGTAAGACTCAGTAACCTAATGGCGGCATAAGGTAACAGTGGAAGGAATTCAACATAGTTCATAGTTCAACATAGTTTTCCCTCCCCCTTATGCTGGTCTATGACCACAATAAAAATTTGATTTGATTTGAGGAAGAGGATACATAAAAAGAGGCAATAAAAAATGTTGCATGGTATGGAGAAAGGCAATAGAAGTTTTTTCTCCCTGTGGGTCCCCAGATGTTGTTGGACTACAACTCCCATCATCCCTGAGCTCTGGCCTTGCTAGTTAGGGGTGATGGGAGTTGTAGTTCAACAACATCTGGGGACCCACAGGTTGAGAAAGGCTGGTAGAGTTATGTGGACATTGATCCAAACTGAATGTTGGAAGAATCAGACAGATAAAAAGAAGTACTTTCCCATACTGTGCATTGTGAAACTCTCCCAAGAGGCGGTGAAGGCCGCCATCTTGGGTGGCTTGAAAAAAGAGTTAGACAGATTCATGGAAGGCAAGGCTATCAACTGCTACCATGGCTATGTTCTACCCCTACGGTCAGAGGCAGTGTGCACCTGAATACCAGTTTCTGAGAGCCACAGGTGCGCAGAGTGCCTTTGCACTCACGTCCCACTTGCAGGTTTCTCTGATGTTCTTCTGATGTCACATAGAGGCTGGGCAGTACAGAGTCCTGAGACCCTGTGATGGTTTTGGCTGGCCAGCTATGGGGTCACTAAACTTCACCCCTTCACATACAGTGGGCACTTATGCGTTGTCCAAAATAAAATTCTTCAAGAAGAAAAGAGAACCAAATAGGACTCCAATTTGCATGAAACTTGAATATGGCAATTTAAATGTATAGATACAAATTTAGAAATTGATTGCTATAGTATATGTAGAAATAGAATACATTTCACCACAGTGAGGGGAAGACCGTGACAAGTTGGGCTGTGTGCCAGTTCATTTTCCTGTCCAAATGCTGTTGTTGGGTTACTGTGAAGGCCCCTGATTTTCCTTGCTAGGGTTATTTATTGTTAAATTGGGCATTGGACAGTTTAAACTATTTCCAAATAGAGAACAGTCCTGTGTAAAGTGAGACACATAGCCATCCTCCCTAACAAAGGGTTTTGGGGAAGTAAATAGAACAAAATTATGCTAGATGGAGTTTAATGTGAGGTTAAAGCACTCAGTTTTTTTTAATTATTAAAACAATATTAAAAGTTAAACACTATTATTGCATACTGTATAAAAAAAAGCCTGTTTATTTACCTCCTGCATTTCTCAGTCAATGATGCTCATTATTAAGCATTTATTTATGAGTTACTATGACAGCATGACCTGTCCTCTTGGCATTGCTGATGACTCTGTCAGCAAGAAGTCGCTTTGAAAATAAAGCACACTGGCTGCAACTTCCATGGGTTCTTTTGCCTTAGGGAAATTAAGTCACAAGATTCCATTGCCCCAGTTCTGAGATTAATGGGGTGTAAGAGAATAAATTTCAGTAAGCTAAGAGCAGCAGAAATTGGGAGAATCGGCTTTGCTCTCAGTCTCACAGGTGGTTCTGTGTCTATGTTCACATTAGTGGTTTGAAACAAAGCGAGGTCGTCTCCCTTATTCTCACATTGCTGTGCAGACCAATGGGCAAGGATCTCTTCACCCGATGCCCATCACTTGATTTGTTCCCCCAGCCATCAAATGCCAAGTCACTGAAAGTGTCGTGTGTGTGGCATGTGCAACAGCTGCCTGAAATGTATACATCTCAGCTTGACTGTGACTTCCTTTTTCAAATCAGAAGGAAGCTGGTTTGAGGGAAAGAGTATCCAACAGAATTTCTGAAGAAGCTAGAGGATATCTACAGATTGTGGCTTATGTCATGAGTACTCAGCTTCAAACACCAGCAGTGGAGTCAGCTGTGATTTGGACTCAGCCTCAGTGTAATTAATTGGAAGAGACCCCAAGGCCCTCTTGTCCAATTCAGACATTTTATAACTTTAGCTGAATTGCCAAGGAACAAGTACAAAGTTCTTTCTCCCCTTCTTCCAACTGGGGGACAAAGGCTCTCTGAATAAAGTACAGTGGTACCTCGGGTTAAGAACTTAATTCGTTCTGGAGGTCCGTTCTTAACCTGAAACTGTTCTTAACCTGAAGCACCACTTTAGCTAATGGGGCCTCCTGCTGCTGCCGGAGCACGATTTCTGTTCTCATCCTGAAGCAAAGTTCTTAACCTGAAGCACTATTTCTGGGTTAGCGGAGTCTGTAACCTGAAGCGTATGTAACCTGAAGCGTATGTAACCCAAGGTACCACTGTATACACACACACACACACACACACACACACACACATATACAGTACCACTGTACTTCTCATTTTTGAATGGAGACAGCCTGTGCTATAATGTGTCTCCAGATATGCAAAACTTTCCCTCTCTGATGGGAAGCAAGTTCATAAAAAACTAATGCTACTGATTACAGCTCCCTCCATGAAGTACACCATCCTTTGTTTAGTAAAAGAAAAAAGAAACCCCAGGTGCTTTTCTGAAAAGGAGCCTTGGGAGAATTCTAAGGTTTGCAGAAATAGGGGGGGAAAATTAGAAAATGCCTGATAAAGGGTAGAAAACCTCTACAACACTAGTGTAGCTCAGAAGTAGGCTTGAAGGTATTCATCTTGCAGCTTCCAGCAGCAGCTGCAGGCTTTCTGTTAGAAATACTTCTGGCTTACTGAAACTGTAGGCCCACTTCTGACACCGTGTTGCATCCCTTGGGTTTGGGAAGGGTACTTCCAAACCTTCCAATGGGTCTGTTGTAATACTAAGCAGGAAAGCTTCAGTAGTAGTATCTATTTGTGAAAAACAGATTGAGAACTCAGCATATCCGCCAGTGGGCAAGACAAAGGTTCCAACTAGCTCCCACTCAGTTGTAGAGGGAACCGCACCCAAAGCAGGGAGGGGAGTTTCAATTGCAGACCAGGCATTAATCTTAAAGAGACAGGCCACACACACAATACCTAGGACTGAGAATGTGGAGTCACCACAAAACACTAGCTATTGGTGTGGGCCAAGGTGGTGGGAAACAGTTATTTGTTTTGGATTATATAGCTCTGGGTTTCCTGTATCAAGTTGAGAGGGTAGACTAGAAGACATATTAGACACATGGACACACACCAATTCTGTGATTCTATGAAAAAAGCATGGCTTAATGTTGCTTTCCAGCAGTAACTTCATGATTATATTGTCTCTGGAATGAAAGATTCAATTTATGTTACTTTGCAAATTATGTGATGTTATGTCTTTTAAAGAATATGCAACACTAATGAGAAAAAAGGGTACCAAATGAAATATTTGATTGGGCAGAATTGACATTAAAGATCATTAAACCATTACATGGTTACAAGTTGCCAGTAGAAATCTTATTATGACTGATCACAGGGACTTTTTGTTCTACAGCTTATACGTGCTAAGTCAAAGCTGTTCCTAATGCAAAATATGATTGCTATCAATTACATCTAAATGTTGTGGATGAAGTTGGTATGTGTGCTTTTAAAAATAAGCCCCTATTTTTCTGTTTTGGGACAGGTTTTGTGCTCAAATATTCATAGTAGGGATGGAGAACCTGTAGCCCTCCAGATGTTGTTGGACTACAACTCCCATCATCCCTGATGATTGGCCAAGCAGGGTGGGATGGATGGGCACTGGAGTCCAACAATATATGGAGGACAAAAGATTCCCTATCCCTGGTTGATGAGAAGATACCCCAGCATTTTGAAAGTCCTTTCTAAAACACAAATGCCAGTTGTCTGCTCTGAAATGCCAGGCATTCCCAGAAAGTAATCCATGTATTGTTTTGAGCTCTTTTTCTCCGAGAGAAGGGGAAAAGCATCCATTTCTTTCTGTAACATAACAGTATGCCTACATGGGAAAGAAGGTCAATGCATTTTGTCTTCCATTTTCAGAAACTTTGAGCTTTTTCCAACAGCAAGAGCTTCGTAGGGAGAAATGGGAGAGGAACCGGGTGACGGGGAGAGCCATCTCCCGCCGTTCTGTCAGCAAAGAACGATGGGTGGAGACGTTGGTGGTTGCTGACAGCAAGATGATTGAATACCACGGAAGTGAGAATGTGGAATCCTATATCCTCACTATCATAAACATGGTATGTAATGTACAGAATGCGGAAGCGAGGGTGCTAACAGGGTCCACACCGTATGAGCACATAGCCCTGGTCCTTTCTTGCATTTGCTGGCTTCTGGACCCAACTCAAAGGACTGGTTTTAACAATAAAGCATTATATGGCTTGGGACCATGATATCTCTAAAGCAGAATTCCCCAGCTGTTACGTTCGCAATGTTGTTGGACTCCAGTTCCCATCATCCCCAGCCTTCATAGCTGACAGTCAGGGATGGTGGGAGTTGTAGCTGGGGAAGGTAGGCTTTTGGCTATAAGTTCAAAGTCCACCCTCATTGCCAATTTATTAGGGACTGGCAGGCTTCCCGGGGCAGTGAGCATTCGACCGAATGACTCCTCCGGTCGAGTCCTCTGACATGATTAATGACCTGAGCCTCTGATAAGGCTCCAAGCACATTCCCCCATTGCGCAGAGTATCCAGCACAGGGAAGGACGAGAAATATGAGCTACATGCTAAGAGTTTGATTACTAAGCTACGCAGACAGAAAAGAAATACATCCTCTCTCTGTGAGAGCAGAGAGCGACTGAAAAACAAAGGAACAGGAAACCAGTAACATCACATCCGTCTCCTGTCTTCCATGAGACTTCCAACAATCTGTAATGTCTCTGGAATGCAAAACAGAGTCTTGTGACTCCAAGAGCACTGCACAGTGGCAACACACAGAAACCAACATCGGGGTCCCAATCAGGTTGGGAAAAGCTGAGCTAAAAGAATGCTCCTTCCCATATGTATATCTACCCATGTCCTCAGCTTATTGAGGGAAGCTGTCCTTCAAGGGCTCCCTCTAAAGGAAATTTGGAGGATTGCCAGAAGGGAGTGGGTTCCCCCCCCCAATGCCTCGCCCACAAATCTGTGGAATGATCTCCTTTCTTCCTGGCACCATATCTTTTTTGTGGGGAAAGGACTATAGCTCAGCAGTAGAGCATATGGTTTCAAAGCATCACAGGATCATGACAAAGATTATTGAAACCCAATTTATGGCCTGGTTCAGATATAAGAGTGCCAGGCTGATAACTTGTTTTATCTCCGGTTGTGAGCAAGTTGGTGGGCAGGATGTGAAAACCCTGTTAATGTGTCCTGTCACTGGTGCTTTCCTTCAATGGACAAATGTCCCACTTGTCTAATGGATTACTTGACCTTGACTATCCCTGTCTCACATGAAGTGAAGATTGCCTGAACTAGCTCTGACAGGAACGCAGCCAAGAGCCCTTAGTAATTAATCCCTTTTCAATGCAATGCATGAATGCTAACAAAATGTCATAACTCATGGTTAGAACTTCCTTGTCATAAAAGAAACGAATAAGGCAGAATCAGCGCTCAACTGCACAGGGGCACTTCCAAACATAATTAATGGTGTTCTGATATGTTTCGATTTTGATTGTGTATGAATTGTGTTTTAGTGTGTTGGAGGCTATCTTGTGAGGGCAAAAAGCAGCCTTAAAAAATCTTTTTAAATTAAGTCAGCAATTAAAGCAGGGATGAGGAGCCTGTGACCTTCCAGGTATGGTTGAACTACGACACCCATCATCCCTGACTACTGGATGCTGTCTGGGAACTGATGGGAACTGGAGTCCATTAGAGCATGTTGCTGATAATGCCAAGGTTGCAGGTTTGGTGCCTGTATGGGACAGCTGCATATTCCTGCATAAGAACTCTACAATTCTATGAATTTTATACTAGGAGGCCACAGGTTCCACATGCCTGGGTTAAACAATTGAGAACGAGCTGCTGCAAGCTCCCCCTTGATTTCTGCCATTGAGACGGATAATGCTAGAACGCTTATTCATACAGCTGCACTGCCCTCTGCAGTAGATTCCAGAATTTATTGTAATTCTGACCGAATCAAGTGTAGGCGAATATTCCAGAGGGCATTGGAGGAAGTGGTGAGCCAGGAAAGGTTTGTTCCATCCAGCTTTTGCAAAAGCTAAATCTGGGACAGGGGAACAACCCTAGCATGGTCTAGCGGATGTTTGTCTGATCCAAGTGGTCACTTGGTGGACCTCAGTAATATGTGGCATGGTCAAAAGTGCCTCTCCTAAAAAACACAGAACATTCCACAAGCAGTGTTAGAAACTGGGGTAGAAAAACTAGGAGCCAAATGGCTTCTGGGACGTGGGTTGTGGGCGCCAAAACAGAATGTCTAGTCGCCACTGAGGGGGCGGCAACACTTTCTGTTTATTATTTTGATAAGCATGCATTAATATGCAATTCACAAGTGACACATTGTCAAGATCACATTTTTAGTAGAAATTGTTAATACATGTCTAATTTGGTGTTTACAATAAAAAATATTGGTACCATACTTTGGTTTTCAAAACACTCCACTCTTTATTGTTAAACTCCTTAACATATTGCCTATCCTTAACTTATACTTCGAGGCTTCAAAGCAAATACATTTCAGGAATCCTTGAGTGTGAGCCAGGTGCAAAAACTGGCACCCAGACTTTTTGATGTCATCGCAGATGGATCACCTTTAGGCGCAAAATGTGCCTGGAGCCCTGCTAATTTCGAACCCTGCCCACAAGTATGTATGGAATGAGGCAGTCCCTCAAGCACCTGGTCACACGTTCTTTAGGACTTTGTTAACACCATCAAGAAGACCTTAAAGCTGGTCTGCTATCATACTATATATAGGCAAAGACCTATATTTTGTTACTCTGTGCTGTGCCAGACATATTTCTGATGGTGCTATGGAAATAGATCATCATCATCATCATCATCGGGGTGGTGGGGGCGGGGATATTGCTGCAGAAAATGAATTAATAAACTTTATATTGTCTGGCTTTGCCCAGGTGTCTGGCTTGTTCCATGATCCAAGCATTGGCAATGCAATTCATATTGTGCTGGTTCGACTGATTCTTCTAGAGGAAGAGGAGGTAAGACCCCCATGTAACAATTATGCATTTCATGGACTTTCCTCTTAAGAAAGAAAGTTTTTGATAGACTTCAGAGAAGGGGAAGGAAGCCAGACAAAAGCAGGCTTTTTCAGTGGCGGCACTGGTGTTCTAGAAGGCCACTGGACATGCAAGCATTGTGGGATGCCACCAGTGCTGTGGAAAGTTGTTCTGTTGTGTGTTTTATTGCTTATCTATGTTCCAACAGCTGGACAAATAGGTCTTTACCATGAGTGTATACTGTGTTGCTGCTTTTGTGTATTTGAGTTTTTAAAAATTATTTTTAGTGTATATTGCCTTGAGATGGTTGTTTGGAAGGTGATTAATAAATCAGTGATCATGATGTCAATGGTGATGATAATTTAATTATAAATGTATATATTTTAAATGTTGTGTAATTGTGTTAAGTGTGGTGAACTGCTTCTCTTTCAGTAATGATGATGAGGTAATACTACTACTACTAATAATAATAATAATAACAATAATAAATGCTTTTCACATGACTTTCAAGGTGATTCCCTATTCCATGATTGAGAACTTGAGGCCCTCCAGATGTTTTTAGACTCTAAATCCCATCAGCCCTAGCCTCATAGCCAATGGTCAGGGATTATTGGAGTTTTA
Source organism: Podarcis pityusensis (assembly GCF_964106645.2). Lineage (NCBI taxonomy): Eukaryota > Metazoa > Chordata > Lepidosauria > Squamata > Lacertidae > Podarcis > Podarcis pityusensis. The sequence goes on along the minus strand of NC_138036.1, from coordinate 16,433,909 downwards.
GCTTTAAAATATGTATGTGTTTGTTTTCCTCAGAGCTTGACCCTGGAGAGGAAAGATTTGGATTGATTAGGGAACAATGTTTCCAAATTGGTTCCACGTTGTTCTCAGCATGTTCGAAGGCATGCTGAAAAATTGTGCTACAAGATTGCATAGCTGCTAAGAATGTTGCATCTTTCTTAACCCTAGAATCGTGCTTCAATTTTTCTCTGATTTAGGGATAATGGTTGTTTCAAAACGGAAAACAAAGGGAAACATTTTTGTTTGACAACTTATTTAAGCTCTTCTGGTGTGTGTGGGTTTTTTAAGAGTTGTGAAGGCCTCTTAATGTGCTGTTTTGCTCTTTTTGTATTTTCTTGGTATTCCTTTTCCATTGTTTTCCAAATGACACAGTTTTATCTCAACTTTCTGGACTCAGTAAACAGCTATCATAATTACGTCACTCGCTTCACGCAAAAGCACCATTTGTTACATCTAAATTACCTTACTGAGCTTGATAATTAATGTAGATGCTATTAGTGTTCTAGCAGTATAATTATATATTTTTTATTTCCCTCTCTTTAGCAAGGGCTGAAAATAGTTCACCATGCAGACAAGACCTTAGCCAGCTTTTGTAAATGGCAAAAGAGTATCAATCCCAAAACTGATGCCAACCCACTGCACCATGATGTGGCAGTCCTTCTTACCAGGTAAGAGGATACTGTGCCAGAGACACCATGTTTGATTTCATTTTTTAAACTATTATTACTTCAGTAAGAGAGGAGACCAAATATATTTCAGTAACAGGGTAAGATTCTCAGCAGGACTTAAATGCCCACTGTAGAATTATTATTTTTGGAGGCTTGGAAGTTAGACGAGTCAAGGGTTAATAAAGGCCAGTCCTATCATTAGGTAGAGTGAGGAATCTGCCTCAGGTGGCAGTTGCTGGGGTGGTGGTGAGATGGTGGAGGACACAACTGTGTGTGCCATGAAGCATCTCCTACACCACTAAGCTGCTAGCCTGTGGCCTTAGTTACAGCAGAGGATGTTGTCTACCCAGTTGGCTTCTGCACATGTCATGGGAGGGCAGCATCTTGTTTTTCCCCTTGGGCAACAATTTCCGCCCTCCCTTCCCTACAGGTGGGCGGGGTTTGCGGCACCAAGCAGGGGCTCACCTGGACGGGTGCCTCCCACCTGCTTGGGTTGGCCGTTGACCTGCCCTCGGCCAGGAAGGACAATGGACGGCCGGCCGGGGGTGGGGCTAAGGCCAAAGAAAAGAGGCCAGCCCTTTTGACCAAGCTTCCCAAGCGGCGGCGTTTGCAGGGCCTGTTAAAGGGCAAAAACCGGGAGTCCCTGGCCCTAGAGTAGTGGCATGTAGGTCAAACTCCCGGGCCGAGGTTAGTGGAAGGGCGTGCTGTGTAAGTTTGTGTTTTGCAGTCACCTCTCACTGCACCTCATCAGCCTGTATATCCTTAGCCAGACAGGCTGAGAGGGTTACTTGCCAAGACCTGTGCCAAGTTTCCCACTTCTGAAGCTCAATAAAGTTGTGGCCAATCTGAACCCATACTCTGGTCTCCTGTCTCATTCTTTGGGCCATAGCTGTCAACTTACAGATTTGAAAATAAGGGGCCAGCAGCCAAAATAAGGGACCTGCAGCCTCACCTGTTCCAGGCACTCCAGTCTTCCTGTCCTCCTGCAGTCTGGTCAAACTCATGCTGGTAGCTTCGAGAACACTGTCCAACCAACTTTGTAACCAGAGGTTCAACTGAATAGAATCTGAATCACATGCACCACAAGGCCTATGCAGCCTCAACTTAAGATGGCTCCCCGGCCTGGCTTTGCACTGCAAAGTTTGAGCAGTACATGCAACAAAATGGCGTCCAGCATTCAAAAAACCCCTCAGCTTGCATTAACTAGTCACACACACACAGCCTCCCCCCCCCCAAGAGATCTCCTTTCCTTCCCCCCCCATGTGCCCCCGCTCCAGACAGACCTTTTTGCCAGCAAGGGGGTGTGGGCCGTCGATGACGTATCCATCTGATTCCGATCCGAGCATTCAGCACAGGTATGTTCAACTTCTGAGCCCCTCTGAGCCAAAGGCAGAAAGCCCAGCCAGCAGCCAAATGAAGCCTCAAGGAAAACCACTGTCACCTCTCCGCTGGGAAGCGCTGAGCAAAGGTGAGTTCCCAGGGAACGCAGCCGATTTGATCAGCACAAGGCACAAGGCATGCAAGCTCCACCCCCAGTCATTCTTAGACTTCTTATTGGGTGAGCAACATAGCCAAACAACGCTTCCTTTGAAATTTAAGGGACATCATTTAAGGGACATTTAAGGGACATCCATCAATAAGGGACAGCAGCGGGACATGGCGCTGGAATAAAAGCGTGTCCTCCTTCATTTGTCTGACCTTTGCTTCCTTTCTCTCTAGTGAAAAAGAGACTTGAGTGCACGTGAGAGTCAGTGTGGTGTAGTGGTTAAAGTGTTGGACTAGGACCTGGGAGGCCAGGATTCAAATCCCTGCTTGGGCCAGTCACTGGCTGTCAACCCAAGTTTCCTCACAAGAGTTGTTGTGGGGATTAAAAGACCAGCATCCTGTGGCGTGTCGAGGTCCCCAAGCCACCTGAAATAAAACACAATTCACACAAAATTTTTGTTTACGGTTTCTCACACTGGCCAACCAGGTCCTCTGAGAAGCCTGCAAACAGGACTCTCCTCTCCTGTGTTTTCCAGCAACTGGTATTCAGAAGCATACTGCCTTCGACAGTGGAGGGAGAAAATAGAATGTTCTCATTTGAGTGCAAAATTGATGTGGGGATATTTTACATGGAAAAATAATTCCTTCTGTAGGAAGGAATTAACCGCCTCAGGCCCACAGTTAATAAGGCTGATCCAAAACATTTTGGTGCTTGTTGTAAATGCAAATGATGTATTTCCTTGCCTAGTGACATCAACAGTTAGCAACGCCTCATATAACTGACCCTGTGTCCTGTTGCTTAATTGGACCCTGAATCTGAAAGCTGCTGCAGCATAATGGATAAGAGACTCATCTGTGTATCGAAAAAATCCCCCATTTTTAAAACCGTTTTTCATGCCTAACAAAGGTAGACATACAGTGGTACCTCAGGTTAAGTAATTAATTCGTTCCAGAGGTCCGTTCTTAACCTGAAACTGTTCTTAACCTGAAGCACCACTTTAGCTAATGGGGCCTCCTGCTGCTGCCGCGCTGCCACAGCACGATTTCTGTTCTCATCCTGAAGCAAAGTTCTTAAACTGAAGCACAATTTCTGGGTTAGTGGAGACTGTAACCTGAAGCATATGTAACCTGAAGCGTATGTAACCTGAGGTACCACTGTAGTGTCTCTGTTTTCAGTTCATAGAGTCCTTTCTATAGGTCAGTTCCATCTGGTTTGAGACGCTGCTATTATAGGCATTGTGAAGTTGTGGTGGGGGAGGCAGGGGGAAGAGAAGGGGGATAGAGACATTTCCTTCTTTTGCATAGTGCATATGCAGATTTTTTTTGTCACGGCATCATGTTGATAGGTTCTTTATCCGTTCATTTACGGTATTTATTTTCATTGGCAGTGGAAGAGATTGGGGAGCCTAGTTGGTTGCATTTGGTTGGTTGCAGCGAGTTTTGTTTGGGGGAGTGGAGTCAAATTAGCTATATCGATTAGGATGCTGTCAAGGAGGATTCTGTTGTTATGTTGTTGATCCATGTTCACTCCTGAAAGGTCCCTCCAGTAAATCTTGCCTCTGCTATGAACTCACCTTTTGCAAGCTGTTCTCCCTCAGCCTCACCCTACCGCCATCCTTATTTTATTTTATTTTACTTTATTTTATTTTTTTACCCCACCCATCTGACTGGGTTTCCCCAGCCATTCTGGGCGGCTTCCAGCATATACAAAAACCTAATAATACAAGACATATTACAAACTTCCCCATACAGGGCTGCCTTCAGATGTCTTCTAAAGTTTGTATAGTTACTTCTCTCCTTGACATCTGATGGGAGGGCGCTCCACAGGGTGGGCACCATCACCGAAAAGGCCCTCTGCCTGGTTCCTTGTAACCTCACTTCTTGTAGTGCTGGTGCTGGATATCAGCCCTTGGTACAGGGTCTCAGTGTCTGGGCTGAACGACGGAGGTGGAGACGCTCCTTCAGGTATACAGGGTCGAGGGCCGTTTAGGGCTTTAAAGGTCAGCACCAATAAAAGCAGTGATCTATCTTACAGGGTTGTTGTTAGGACCCCAGCAAGATAATGCATGTGAAGTGCTTTGAACGCTCAAAAGCACTATAGGGACCCCTGACCATTAGGTCCAGTCGTGGCCAACTCTGGGGTTGCGGCACTCATCTCGCTTTATTGGCCGAGGGAACCGGCGTACAGCTTCCGGGTCGTGTGGCCAGCATGACTAAGCCGCTTCTGGCGAACCAGAGCAGCACACGGAAACGCCGTTTACCTTCCCACTGGAGTGATACCTATTTATCTACTTGCACTTTAATGTGCTTTCGAACTGCTAGGTTGGCAGGAGCAGGGACCAAGCAACGGGAGCTCACCCTGTCGCGGGGATTCAAACCGCTGACCTTCTGATCAGCAAGTCCTAGGCTCTGTGGTTTAACCCACAGCACCACCCATGTCCCTCAAAAGCACTATAAGTGTTAACTATAAGCTAAGTGTTAAGAGCATAATCTATGGCCTAATCTGGTCAGCTGCAGGACAACCAGAAACACCACACACACTAAGAACATAAGAAGAGCCTGTTGGATCAGGCCAAAGCCCATCATCCTGTTCTTGCAGTAGGCAACCAGATGTCCTGAGCATAATATTGCTCTCTTCGTTTGTGATTCCCTGGTATTTAGAGACATACTTCTTTGAACAGTGGAGGTAGCCACCATGGCTATTAGCCATTGATAGCCTTTCCTTCCATGAAGGTATCCATCTTTCTTTCTTTCTTTCTTTCTTTCTTTCTTTCTTTCTTTCTTTTTTTCTTTCTTTCTTTTAAATAAATTTTATTAGTATTTTCCACACAACAACAACAACACGAAAGATATCGAAAAATAACAATACACAACACACAAAAATCAACATTCGAAAACTAAAGAAAGCAACAACAACAAAACAAACAAAAAAACCCAAATCCATATCTTACAAGTTAATATTATAAACACTAAAACAACAACAACAAGCCATTGACTTCCACCAATCCCACAGCACCTCCTTTGTCTCTCATTGTGTTTTCCTGTTTTCTTTATCATCTCTATCCTAACATCTAGATATAAATCCCTCTTTCATATCCTTTCACTTCACAAGGTTATTCCAGACTCAGCCAGATTTCTGTCCTCGAACCTTGACTTTTGAGGTATCCATCTTTATATCCATCTAAGCGCACACTTTTAAAGCCACTGACTAGTACAGTCACAATGCTGATGCTTTCATTCAACCCCAACATTCCCAATTATTCTAATTATCTGCTCATATAATAAGCTACTCATAATGCTAATCACGCTAAATCGTACTCAGAAGCAATTTTATGTGCGAAACTAAACAGAACGAAGCACAAACACTTTTGGAAACACACAAAGCCCTTTCCAAACAGAACAAAACACAAAAGCAAATATTTTTGGTCCTTACCGCTATTGTCTGCTTGCTAAAAATCGCAAGCCCTTCATTGCTTTCCCAAGAACAGCACTCGTTAACGATAATTGCATGCTTGTGAATACTGCCATAATGATCAGAAATCTGTGACCTTGTTTGCCCGGGTTTTAATTTTACTTTTTAGACAGTGCCGTGTGCTGCTTGCATTTCTCATTTAGAGTATTATGATTCAGCATCTGAAAACAATTTACGGTAAAAAGTGGCAGTGCTCAGAATTAAAAGAAAGATCAAACTGGACCACATACTGCAATAGCAGGAGGAACATAAGGAGCTTGAACAAACACAGAAAGAGAAGGAGGAACTGTGTTTAAATCAAGGATGGGGAACCTGTATCATTCCAGATGTTTTGGGCATCATCCCCAGTCAGCATAGAGGTGGTCAGAAATGATGGAAGTTGGAGTCCAGCAACATCTGGAATGATACAGGTTCCCCACCCAATGTTTCCAAACTTGGGTCTCCAGCAGCTTTTGGACTACAATTTCCATCATCCCAGACCACTGGTCCTGCTAGCTAGGGATGATGGGAGTTGTAGTCCAAAAACTGCTGGAGACCCAAGTTTGGGAAACCCTGGGTAGAATCTACACACATGTAACAACCATTCTGAAAACGCTTTTTTTTAAAAGCGTTTTTAAAAATACATTGAATTTTCCATAAGGCTCACCATTGACTATCTAGTATCACATTGTATATTGCACTTAAAACATTTTATTTGCAGCTGTATAGCTGAGTCCCTGGTTTAGAGTTTGTTCATTGCATGTTGAATATATGTGAACACCCATGCCGTTTTAGCTTCATTTGTATATTTAATATACTCAGTTATACATTCAGTTATATGTTCTGGGTTCATTTGTGCGCACAAATGGCTTTCTTTATCATTCTTTAGCAAACATGGAAGAAACCAGAAGTCAACTTCAGGCTTTTGAGTTTAAGGCTTTAGATAAGTGAATGGATAAATAGGAAGTTGCACGATAAATAAAAGAATGGCAAAGTTGTCCAACTAGCTTGATATGCTTGATATAGAACCTAAAATCAATTTCAGTGACATAACATGCAAAAGCAAAGCATCCTTCTTCATGTCATCAATCAATGGGGGTGTTGGGCTTTCTCAGATTTCATATATACACAGGATGGTCTTTTGTAGCACATTATTGGCTTCTGGAAATAGCTTTCAAGAATTGTAAAAAGGAAGCAATCATCTTATCCTGGGTCACAGTCAGACAGGACTGAGAGGGAAATGTCCCTTTGTGCATTCTAACAAAAGCTCTTGATCTATGTTGAAGTTTCGTGGGGGGGGTTCGATTGCATACTGGCAAATTCAGGTTGCACAGTTAAAGCTGATGTGGCGCTCTTGCACAGCTTAGCACAAACACAAAGTGACAGGAAAACGTGCTGAAAAGTGTGGGATAATTGCTTGGTATAACCTCTCTGCAAACAACTCAGAATGAATATTCAAATCGATAGTCAACTTTGTGCAAAATAATCAGGATGAATGCTCAATGAAAGATTGCCCAGAAACAATCTATGTGCTTTTCTAGCCTTGCAGGAAGGAAGGAAAGAGTTGGTAGCAGAGAAGTGTGTGTGTGTGTGTGTGTGTGTGTGAGAGAGAGAGAGAGAGAGAGAGAGTTTAAGGGACATTGGGAGAGTGGTTTCAGGCTTTGCTCTGTTGCAATTTGTTTAATGGACAAGGGGAGTATGCTGCTCCCCTTAAGATGAGACGACATTTCTGCTTTGGATGTGTAATAAGCTTTCTTGTGCAGTGTTTGTCACTGTTTATTGCTTCTCAGGGTCTGAAAATGGTGCAACTTACTTCCGAGCAGGGACGGGGGAAGAATTCAGTTCAGCTTGCATTTCTAAAACATTATGAGAACTGAGCATAACCGTTCTTCAAAGTCTGCACTTCTCCAGATTTTGTATTGCAGTTCTCCTGTCAAATACCATGTACAAAATGCTTGTGCTAGGGGAAAGTGTGTGTAATGCATAGGTAAAGGTAAAGGGACCGCTGACCATTAGGTCCAGTCATGACCGACTCTGGGGTTGCGGCGCTCATCTTGCTTTATTGGCCGAGGGAGCCTGCGTACAGCTTCTGGGTCATGTGGCCAGCATGACTAAGCCGCTTCTGGCGAACCAGAGCAGCGCACGGAATACTGTTTACCTTCCGGCCGGAGCGGTACCTATTTATCTACCTGCACTTTGAGGTGCTTTCAAACTGCTAGGTTGGCAGGAGCTGGGACCGAGCAATGGGAGCTCACCCCGTCGCGGGGATTCAAACCTCTGACCTTCTGATCGGCAAGCCCTAGGCTCTATGGTTTAACCCACGGCGCCACCCGCTTTGTAAGAATGCATATGTTAGTGAAAATAACATAGACAATTGCGTTATGGAAGGGTAGATTGCCTGACAAATGCATCCATTAAGGGAAAAGTTGCACAAAATGTTGATGAGTTTTTATGAGGGCTTTAAAAAATATTCACAAACCGATGTGGAGAACTGAACGGAGCAGTGGAGAGATGAGGAACTGAAACATTCAGATTCACCCATCCCTGCTTCTGAGACTGAGCGTACACAGGATCATGCTACAAAGTTCTTTTTATTTCACGTATTTTGCTTTGCTCTCAGGAAGGACATCTGTGCTGGCATGAATCGCCCATGCGAAACCTTAGGCTTGTCCCATCTCTCTGGAATGTGCCAGCCTCATCGCAGCTGCAACATCAATGAAGACTCTGGCCTGCCTTTGGCATTCACAATTGCACATGAACTTGGACACAGGTATGAAAACTGTGGGAGTCTAGAGGACGTCAAGTCACATGATTAACCAGAACTGAAATAGCATCGAAAGCTCTTACATTCTGAGGAGGAAGTATCAGAACTTTGTGATGGTTGTAGCAAGGAGGTCTAAGGTCAGGATAATGAGTTAATACAAACAGCAGAAACCTAAAGGCAGGCACTCATATATGTTTTGAGATTTTTATGTTGATAAAATAAACATTTCGCCAGAAAAATGTTTTACTTCTACCTGTGCGATTTGGCCAACACTGCAATACTTTTGTATATCTCTCAAAGTAAAAAAAGGCTAGTGACCTGCCTAGCTTTAAATCTTCCAGAAGATGCTTGGATGGGCTTTTCTTTGTGTTTCTTGAATCTTTCCAATGTCTGCACGTTCTGTTTGTAATTCAGAAAATACCTTCTTAGAAATGGATCTGTTAGCATTGATAAGCAATTTGTTGTTTGCACTGTTCTATTCATGCACTTTAAAAAATTTAAGTAAAGATGCAAGCAAGAACAAACAAAAATTAACAGCCAATAATTGCATTCACTTCCAACCTAACTTTGAATTTCTTTCAGCATCAACTGAGTGAATATTTATCTTTGGCACTAAGGCATTTGTGGGCATCTTTCTCTGACTGGGGCTGATAGGAGTTGAAATCCAATAACAACCTCTGGAGGGCTGCCGGCTTCCCACCCTTGCCATGATGGCAGAGGGATGTCACCACAATGGTTGGCATCCACATCTGGCCCAATTGCACAAGCAACCCAAACAGGCTCTTGCGCAATCTTATTTCAGGTGTGCCAGTAAAGCACTATGCAGTTGGACAGCTTCATCCCAAGATTCCTTGCAACGCTGGGCATGTATGCTGGGCTACATACAGAATCATTCTTGAGTTTCCTGCAGCTGTGCATAACCCAAGAGATGTCTCTTTTGACATCCTCTATGACCAGGGCCAGCCCTACCATTAGGCAAAGCGACCTTAGGTGGTAGATGTTTTGGAGCAGCAGTGACAGGTCCTTGGCCATTCCTTTTAAGCCCCCTGCCAATTCTCATCTGTTAGAGGATGTTAGCAGCCAGCAGCAGTTATACTTAGCTGATTGCAGCTTCTGGGAGCTTGTGACCAGGAGCTAGTAACCAGGACTTGTAAAGAGGGACATTTGCAAGGGCATTTAGTGGGAGAGTTTGAGGGGGAGCCCAGAAGACTTTCTCACAGCGTGCAGGACCAAGAGACATGGAAGGTGAGGGAGCTGCTGCAGTGACCTGAAAAACACCTCTGTTTTCCTGCTGGAGAACGTGCAACAGTACACCTGTAGCAAGTGTAAACGGTTGCCTTGCTGAAAGTGAAGGTGTAGCAATTTGAGGCCCACCTAAACAACCTCCGAGCTACAGGACTAAATGTGGAATTTCTCGATAGAGCTAAGTGGACTATGCTGGAACAGCGACACAGGTGGGGTGCCCCAACAGAGGAGGAAGATTGCCCATTGCATGAGATGAACCCCTGGAGGAACGTGACACATTTGTCATTTGTCAGTCAGCAAAATTATATGTCTATGACGTTGCCAGGGCTTATTGGAGCCCCCGGATTTTGCAGTGTAGCTAATGGGAGCAGTGGGGGAGGTGAGACAAATGTCCCGGGCTGACCCTATTGGTGCCTTTCACCCCAAATCCTAGCCACTTTTATTTTGGCTAGATGTCACCCACAGTTGGTGCCTGGAAGGCAGGTCTTAATGAAACCAACTTTTCAGCATGCACAGAAATATAGCATAAAAATGCTGACTTCTTTCACAGCGCTGTTCATCTTTTGGAAGATTCTGCTATGAACCTTCACCCAGGCCAGCCAGATAACAGACTTTACACTACCTGATAACCAGAAGCAATTCCCCAGCATATTTTCTGCAGTACTTGAGGTTATTTGTAGATAAGATATTCTGGTTTTTTGAAGCTTCCCTGACAGTATCTTGCACCTGGATTTGTTTCTCTCCCAGTTTTGGTATTCAGCATGATGGAAAGGAAAATGACTGTGAGCCAGTGGGAAGGAGACCATACATTATGTCCCGGCAGCTGCAGTATGACCCCAGTCCTCTCACCTGGTCCAGATGCAGCAAGGAATATGTCACACGCTTCCTAGAGTGAGTCAATATGACAGTTTTGCTACAGGGAAATGGAACGCATTAAACAAAATCCTTATCGCCATTGCCTTTGAGGATATTGCAGCTATTTTTTTAACTCCATTACACTGGGTGAGTTTGGGCATCATGCTAAACTATGGTTTAGCATGATAACAACAAGCTGTGGTAAGCCTTGGGAACAAATAGCATGACAGGCTGTTGTTAATGGAAAGGGGAAGCGAGACTCTTCCAAACTCCTCCTCATTGCTCTACTGGAGAAGAAGAGGAGAGCCCAGCAACCTGAGACTCACTGTACCTTGCTTCCATAGTTTATTGTGACATCTGACCATCATCATAAGCACAACCATTGATTGCAAAGCAAGCACAAGGGATAACAGGAGCTAGGTTACCTTCTGACTAGGTGCCCCAATTTATTACACTGGTAAATTGATGTAGGTTACAGAACCATAGAATTGAAGAGTTGGAAGATACCTCAGGGGTCATCTAGTCCAACCCTCTGCAGTGCAGGACTTGCTGACAGATGAAGATGGATCTTTGGACACGACGCTTGTTATTAGCCAAAACGCCCAGAAACAGTGGGAAGAGCATTTTAACCATATATAGTGGTACCTCGGGTTAAGTACTTAATTCGTTCTGGAGGTCTGTTCTTAACCTGAAACTGTTCTTAACCTGAAGCACCACTCCTCCTCCTTGCTGCTGCATGATTTCTGTTCTCATCCTGAAGCAAAGTTCTTAACCTGAGGCAATATTTCTGGGTTAGCAGAGTCTATAACCTGAAGTGTCTGTAACCTGAAGCGTATGTAACCCGAGGTACCACTGTATACAATTATTCTGGTGAGGGTTCAGTGATCAGGTGTTTACCAGTAATTTTTCCTGATAAAAGATACCAGCCACCACATAGCCCCCAGTTTCAGAGGATGAAGTTAGAAAGTTTATTCAGAGTCTTGCTAATAATAAGGTAAAGATATGATACCCCCCGAAAAAACCTGTAACAAACTATTAACTGATGGGCTCCTGTACTTGCAGAGCTCTAAAATAAAGAAAAATAATAAATCTTTGGAAGTAAATTCTGTTAGAATCCTGGGGTAACATTAATGTTTCTTATTTCTAAATGAATTATTACTGGGGGAGCATGTAAGGCAAAAGCAACACAAGGAAGTCCGTTTTATTTTAGTGTATTTCAAAGATGTATAGAAAAGGTTCCAAAGTAAAAACAACCTTTGTGACATCCCCATTGCCCTGGAGCAGGGAAGCTGGGGCTTGTGTGCATCTGCACCGCCAGGAGAATAAGATTGGTGGTGGCAGTTCCACTGGTGCAACCTCATGGCTCCAGCTTCGCCAGTATCCCACCCTGTTGTTGTTGTTTAGTCGTTTAGTCATGTCCAACTCTTCGTGACCCCATGGACCAGAGCACGCCAGCCTAGCCCCACCCAGATAAGCAGCAGTAACTGTGGTGTCAGACTGGTGTCTCTACTGCCACTCATCTTCTTCTACTGTGTAACTGGAGATTATGGTGACTGAACATTCATCTTCTGCATGGCAACTACAGATCTGTGGTCCCTCTGCATGAAGTCTTGAGTGGAGGAGGGAGAACTTGATACGGAGATGCTATTTTCAGCAGCCGTCTTAGGTTTCTTACAGCATTTTGTTCTTCCCTGGGTGTATGAAGACTTTTCTCCGAGCTAAAATATGCCCATATTCTTCAGCTTTCTTTTTTTATGCGCCATTCATCTCAAACAGTTGATTGTCGTCATTTTTCTGAATCATCTTGTTAGCAGTTTAGCTTATCATGTTCTTCCTGGAAATTTAGCGAGCAAAACAGGATACTGTGATCAAGCTAGTGTCTTGAACAGCAATGAATAGGACAGTATTTTTGCCTCCTACACACAGTTGCACATAGTGCTTCTGTGAAAATATCCTAATACAGCCAGCACTGGCAGTCTTGTCTGTGGGGAGTCCTCTCAACTCACTTTCCTGTTTTCCCATCCTTCCACCACTGGGGTAAGGGAGAGGTGAAGGAGATGCTGCTTCACCACAATTGCCACACCACGAGAAGCAGGTGTCAGTATTGTTGTTGTTTTTTAAAAAAACCTCCACAAATGTTAATACTTAATCTCACACCTCATATTTAGCCGAGGATGGGGCTTCTGCCTGGATGATGTACCCAAGAAGAAAGATCTAAAGCCACCTTTCATTGCACCTGGAGTGATTTATGACGTGCACCACCAATGCCAGTTGCAATATGGACCCAATGCAACGTTCTGCGATCAAGTGGATGTAAGTTCAGTGTTGCTTCTCTCCAACACCCCACATTTTATTTCAAGGTGGCAACGTTAATCGTCTGAACCTAATGGAGAAATGGAGGAGGAAGGAGGTGGTGACAACAACCTGTATTGCAGATATTAATATTGTGCAGCTTGTAGCAATAGGATTTGCAACTGAATACCTTACTTGTGTGATCTAAAGTTAAACACCTTGTGACAGTGTAGCAGCTGCATTCTCAGTTAATTATCAACCTGTTAGGCACTCAGAGAGCTTTACAATGCTTCAGTGGAGTTTCCCAGTTGGCAATACACATACAGGCATCTACAGAGTTATTTCCAGGTCCATGTACAATTAAACCATTATACATAACAACCTGCAAGGGGAAGACATGCCACAATTCAATTTGCTGGTATACTACAGATACAAGGATGCTTAAAAAGAAGCTGACCATGCTCTGAATGTACTTTGCGCTCTATCTTTTGGTTTTGCATCTCTATGGTGTAGTGGTTAAGAGTGGTAGTCTCGTAATCTGGGGAACCGGGTTCGCATCTCCGCTCCTCCACATGCAGCTGCGGGGTGACCTTGGGCTAGTCACACTTCTCTGAAGTCTCTCAGCCCCACTCACCTCACAGAGTGTTTATTGCGGGGGAGGAAGGGAAAGGAGAATGTTAGCCGCTTTGAGACTCCTTCGGGTAGTGATAAAGCAGGATATCAAATCCAAATCCAAATCTACTGTTTGATGGTGCCCACGAGGTCACTGGTTCTAGCAGCTTTCTAGGTCTCTTCAGTGTAGCAGGGTTGAGCCTGTTGTTGTTGTTGTTGACATGCTGGCAATGAGTGGGGCCAGAGACAAAAGAGTTTTTAGCTTTGAAGGATTGCATAGCACTCTCTTTCTCTTAGTCCCACCTCATGTATCTCTCACTCCCTGACTCTTTCTTCTTCCTGCTCCTCTCTCTTTCTCTCTCTCTCCCCCACAAACAATAGAAGAGGAAGTGATTCCCAAAAAGGTGGTCTGGAGGGCAAGTGCAGGACCTAAGCGTCCAGAGGGCCACATGAAATTAGGACAGGTGCCACAGGTTCCTCACCACTGTTTTCACGGAATGGAAAAAGGACCATTTGCTCTGTTTATTTTTATTCCATTTATATCCCACCTTCCCTTCATGCTGGAATTGAGCACAGCCACATCCAGGGATTTGTAGGTGGTCTTCCACAGGCACTTGGCCAGACCTCCTCCTGCTCTGCTTCATTAGAGTTGTGCCATTGTCTTCAGGCAATGCTATAGCACTTTATTCTATTTCAGCATGTAGGGGGGTGTATTTGTCTCCCTTTGATTGTGAGAGCTCTTGTTCTTAAAATACCAGACTCTTAGATAGTGGCAGGGCATTTAATAGAAACCTTACTTTCTTCTGCACAGTAGACCAAAGGGAATCCCATCCAGGCAAAACTAGTCCTAAGTTTGGTCTCTGTAGCTCAATCGTGGGACTAGGTTTGTACTGTGTACGCATTTGATATAGACTCACAGCAACACACAATCTGTCAGATGGCTATAACTGGCAGTGAAGTCAGATCAGCAAAATTCTAGAGGAAATCATCTACCAGGCTTTCTCCATGGTTACTAAACCCACGAGGCACAGCAGATACAATCCTAGAAAGATATGTGCTTAGCTGAGAGGGAAGGGGAGGAGTAATTCTACAGCCAATGATGCTTCTGTTGCAGCTATGCAAATGCTTAATTGGGCAAGGTGTTGTAAAACTGACGCATGGTTTTCTCATCCTGTCATGCATGTGCCTGCAGTGGAAACATAAAAGATGCCTGCAGTTATATGTGTAATTCCTCCCACCCCATTCCCCATGCTCACGTAGGTTCCAAAGACTGCTGCCAGCCCAGCATGAGGTTTTTTATATTTGTACAATCTTGAGTCAGATAAAGTGCAGTGGGGCAGGTGGGCTTTCAGTCAATGCCCACATGTATGACATCATTTGAGTGACACATGATTTACCAGTCTCTTCAAGGCTTGATAAACTGTTGAGTTATATACATAGCAGACCAGTGGGGTCGACTGTGTACCAAAGCTGAGCCCCAACTGTGGTGAAATTGTCTGGCTTCTCCTAACTGTGAAAAGTATATTCTTCAAATTGTCCATTGACTTTGTCATTGTTAGAGGCACACATTAATTCTGTAACAAATGAAGAATTGAACCAAATGGTCCCGCTTTCCCTGTGGAAGTGCAGCTGACTTTAATCTTTTTCTTTCCCCAGATGCCCTGAATGGTGTGTTGACCCAGGGCATTCTTTGGGGGCCAAAGTTTCTTGTAGCAGCTGCCATCCCTGCTCTCCAAGAACATTCCAGAGTGGGAGAACTTCTGGGTATCTGGGAAAGAAAATGGCGACCACCAGGAAAATGAAATGGAGGGGAGGTGGGAAACTCATGAGCACTGGGGCCAAATTGAATGCAATGAGTGGACAGTAAGAGGAACATGAATGCCCCATAACGAAAACTGAAATGAAATGGGTCATTATTTATTACACTAGTTTATACACTGCTTAGTTTTTTTTTAAAGAAGTCAGAGCAGTGTACAACGTAAAACTACAATCGACATGAAAACAATATAAATAGTGCATGCAGCTAGGGTTGCACTTCAGGGAACAAATGGGGAAAAAGCCTTAAGCGAGTGCCTGAAGCTTAACCCAGTTGGCATTTGCCTGATATCACTAGGAAGTGATCAGGCAGGAACATACGAGGTAAAGCAGTCCCTGATATAACACGATCCCAAGTTGTTGAGGGCTTTGTATACTAACAATGAACCTTGTTTGCTAGACATCCTCACAGTATAGAGGAGCATTGGCCTTGTTCATAAGTGGGATGGAAGACTGAGGAAGATGAGGGAGCTGTTAGAGGGGTTTTTTCCTTTGGTGGCAGATGACAGAAGCTATGACACCACAAGACCGGTGTAAAACCAAATCAAATAAAGGTTTTATTACAAAACAACAAACAACAAAGCTTGTGGGTGTTTTTCCTTGCAGGCAAAGTTCAAACTGCAACTTTTCCTGCTTTTGTAGTCATGACCAGCTGTACCCAATCTGCCCAAAGCTCACAGAAACAGTTCTTAAAGGTACAAACATCTTTACTGTTTCTTTGCAGAATGACTCCCAACAGGAGCTCCATGCAGAGTCACGGTGGATTTCACAGCTGTGACTTAGGAAGGCAGACTTCAATGTGCAGTTGGGTTTCCGTATTTGTCCTACTGGACTACGAACATCAAATTGCATAGAAAAGTTGCTTTAGAATATTGGCTTTCAAACGCTCTTAACAGGGAGCCCTTTCTATATTGATTTATCTGACAAGGACCCCCTGCGTGATTTGTTTTGCATTTCTGTTCTTCGGCTTCCAGGAACATTTGGCAGTGAATTAAAACTGCACACCAGCAAGAGGAAAACAGTAAAGCTTCTAGTGTGCGTCGTGGGGGGAGGGGCGAACCCAACTATAGACATGTCTAACTTATGTATTCCCGTAGCTCCAAAGTCCCAGAATCCCCTGCAATGTGCAGAGGATGTGAGTCTCATGGCAGATGCTCGAATCACGGCAAACGAGTCAGTGTGAAAAGTACTGTATGCCCTGAAGGTAGAAAATTAGAAAAACTCTGCTTATACTGTATGCTTCCTTTTGCTCTTTATTCTAATTATTCCATTGCATTTCCTATGCTTTAAAGCAAATAATTTTCTTAACTGGCATTGTGTGCATAGCGGATGAGTTGTTGTTGTTTATTAAACTTATTAGTCACTTGTCACCTGAATGTCTCCAAGTGACTTACGGTAAAGAAAAATATACAACTCATAATACCATGGGGAAAGGGGGAGAAGAATCATGTAGTTGTAAGCCCTTGACAATACACCTTTCAGTAAAATAAGTGCTTGTAGCTCTTTGCTGTTTACCTCATTCCCAACAGGCATGAGTTCCATTGGCATGACTGTGCTTTTTATACAAAGAGTAGTTGAGAGCAGGGTCAGCTCACAGTTCCAAAAACTACCAAATGTGGAAATTCATATTCTTGGCAAATGATAACTTTCACAAAAACGATACTGTACTTATTTTTCATTTTCCCAAAAAACTAATGGGCGCTAATACTGGCTCCTGACTCACCCCATCCCATTTTTGAGAGGGTTAATTGGGCAAGAAAGGTTTGCTTTCTCCTTCAAAACCAATGAAATGCAAGTGTCTGTGTGAGTCCCCAATGTCCCAGGGGGTAGTAGCTGGTGCTTGACAGGAAATGAGGTTTAGCCATTTCCTTTTTTTTTTTAATACTTTTTATTAATTTTCCAACATAAATATACAGTTTTAATCCAAATTTTCACAAATTCCACACTTTTGGACTTCCTTCAACTTATCTGACAATCATTCATATTGAGGTTTAGCCATTTCCTGTCTTCCATGACTAGAACTAACTGCAGAGTTTTGACTACTGGGGGTAGGGTAAAGTGCTACGGTTTAAGTAATAATTTTACTGATTTAGGAAGCATGATCGACAACGAGGGTTGAGAGCCTAAGGCTAGGTAATAATGAAGTTAAAATTCAGCTGCATTCTGCAGAATTTAGTTAGGTAGTTGATGAGTAAGTAAAACCTCACTCAAGGTTATTCTACTGGATCTCATTATTTTCCTCAATTCTTCCTACTTGCTGTAGCCAGCCTGGTGTCCTCCAGATGTTGTGGACTACAACTCCCATCATCCTTGGCTGTTGGTGATGCTTGCTGGGGCTGATAGGAGTTGCCATCCGCAACATCTGGAGAGCACCACATTGGCTACGCCTGCGAGCATCAAATCAAGCCTCTTAAAGACAACCCAAGCTGAAATAGCCCTCTCAAAAAAACCAAAAACCCCACAATTCCCTAAAGTCTCAATTGTTTTTTCTTTACAACATTTGAGGTTGTCGTTGCAGAATATTTGCCAGACATTGTGGTGCTTTGTGAAAGGTTCCTGCCGGTCGAAACTGGATGCTGCGGCAGATGGAACGAGATGCGGTGAAAATAAGGTATCTGTCACAAGGAGAGACCAGGGTGGGAAATTATGACTCGGTACCCGACTTTCTTTATGCTGCAAGAACACAATACAAACAAAGTGTCATCCTTATAAAACATCTTTCATTTGCTATGTTTTGCATTCGGTCACATTCATATTGTTGCCTTTCACTCTGAAAGGCTAACCATATCAGATGGTTTTTTCATTAAGTTATCATCTTACAACTGCATTTATATCCCCAATCTGGAAGGCAAGGAAATTGCCTTCTTTTCAAATCAATGCCATCTCCTCCAGCATCAGGGAGTTTGCATGCCTAGCTCCTGCAGATCAAATGAAAGATATGCTTTTGGAGTTTCTCTATAGCACTGACAGCTAGATGACCTTCCTCTGAGCAAAGCAGAGCTGAGTCTCTAACCAAGCAACATCCCAGTAGTTGGGATAGTTCATTATTCTGAAATGTGTCCTGTTTTTCCGGGTGCTTGATTTGCAGCTCCCATCACCTTCCCCAATTCACGGACTCATTACCTTAACAAGCTCCCTGCTTCTTCAGAATACCCAAGCCTGCTCAGTGTCTCTAAGCAGGCTTATGGCTCGGGACTGATAGCATGTCATTTCTATGGCGTGACTCAGACATAACGCCAAACCAGAAACACAGTTTGCTGTTGCACTGAAACCCAGCAAATGGTGGTTTGCTCAAACCTGGATTAAACTGTGGCAGAGTATTCTCAGGATCTAGTTATGTTTTCATTGTACATGTAAATGTTAATAATAATAATAATAATAATAATAATTTATTTATTTAAGACATGCATACTGTTGTTTTTTTTAATGGGGCAACTTCTGTCTTACCCTGAACTGTAGGACTATGTGATTTTGTTTTGTTTTGCAAAAGTCTTTAACACCATTTTGCCTGATGAAAACGTCTGAAGAAGGTACATGTGACATCAAAGACCTCCGGATTTTTCCTTTTTTAATGAAATTTTCTTGTGCTAATAAAGTATATGTACAGCATAAGTTCAAACTTGGACATAATTGCTTTAATTTAAATAGAAATATAATACATCCCACCATAGTAAGGAAGACTATAACTAGGTGATTCTGTGTGAGTCTGATATTGTGGGGTGAACTTTTAATGAGCTCCCACTTCCTTTAACCCAATTTGGACTAGACAACATTTCACATACAAGACTTCTCCAGACAGAGGACTGTTCTTTGTAAAGTTGACAGGTAAGCCCTCTACACAGGGGAAGGGTTTAACCTTTTGCTCTTGTGCCAATTCCCAAGTGCAAATCTGCACTCACCACCCCCAAAGCTCCTATTGACTGTGGAGGGGGAGACTTAGAAGCACAATGCAAGTTCCCTGTGCAATTCAAAACAGCTCTGGCAGGGCGACTTAAACTGGGGATTTGGTAGTGAGGCACAGAGCTAAACCCTTTCCCCCTGTACCCAGCCTCAGTCTGAATTGGGCCCCTCTATGCTGGCTTTGCAGGGGAAAAAAGTAAAAGTCTAGACTTAAGAGATCTCTTGCTTCATATATACAGCTGGCCCTGGCCTAGAAAGGTCTCCAATGTCAACTGAAAGTCACAAAAGCAGGAAGGTGATCTCTCTTGTAACACCAGTCTCCAGCAAGCTACTATGAAAGAAATGTGTTGCAGTGTCAATAGTGTGTTTGGGGTTTTTTTCTTGACCCATTGTGTTTGCTGCTTTCTTGTCAAGTGGTGCTTTACGGGTGAATGCATAACCGTAGGCAAGAGCCCCGAAGCAGTGAACGGTGCATGGGGTTCGTGGTCATCGTGGTCGCACTGCACACGGACCTGTGGGGCTGGAATCCAAACTGCGGAGAGACAGTGCACTAGCCCAGAGTAAGTCTCACACCTGGCGGTTTGCTTAATGTTTGATGTTTCAAAATCTTGAAACCTAAACATCTTGGATGTAGGGCCTTCTCAGTGGTGGCGCCCGCCCTGTGGAATGCCCTCCCATCAGATGTCAAGGAAATAAACAACTATCTGACTTTTAGAATACATCTAAAGGCAGCCCTGTTTAGGGAAGTTTTTAATGTGTGATGTTTTATTCTGTTTTTAATCTGTTGGCAGCCGCCCAGAGTGGCTGGGGAAACGCAGCTGGATGAGTGGGGTATAAATAAAAAAATATTATTAAAATTATTATTATTCTATCTAAAGCAAGGGTTGTTGTTGTTGTTGTTTAGTCGTGTCTGACTCTTCGTGACCCCATGGACCAGAGCACGCCAGGCACTTCTTTCTTCCACTGCCTCCCGCACTTTGGTCAAACTCATGCTGGTAGCTTCGAGAACACTATCCAACCATCTCGTCCTCTGTCGTCCCCTTCTCCTTGTGCCCTCCATCTTTCCCAACATCAGGTTCTTTTCCAGGGAGTCTTCTCTTCTCATGAGGTGGCCCAAGTATTGGAGTCTCAGCTTCACAATCTGTCCTTCCAGTGAGCACTCAGGGCTGATTAACTTAAGAATGGAGAGGTTTTATCTTTCAGTCCATGGGACTCTCAAGAGTCTCCTCCAGCACCATAATTCAAAAGCATCAATTCTTTGGCAATCAGCCTTCTTTATGGTCCAGCTCTCACTGCAAGGGTAGGCAGCCTTCAAACTTTGCAAGACGATCTACTTTGGGCAGGTGTGGCTTTTCTGAAAATGTGTCTGGAAGGCCCTAGGTTTACCATCCCTGGATTAGAGTGTCAGACTCAGACATGGAAGGCCCAGGTTTAGATCCAC
This sequence comes from Podarcis pityusensis, assembly GCF_964106645.2. Lineage (NCBI taxonomy): Eukaryota > Metazoa > Chordata > Lepidosauria > Squamata > Lacertidae > Podarcis > Podarcis pityusensis. The sequence goes on along the minus strand of NC_138036.1, from coordinate 16,413,363 downwards.
ACACAGCATTACTAACCCTCTTAGCTTCATCTACCTCACAGGGTTGTTATGAAGATTAAATATGAGGAGGGAACCTACGAACGCCGCTGTGAGCTGCTTGAAGGAAAGGCAGGATATAAATGTTGTTAAGTTGTGGGTGAACATATCAGACGACACAGCGATTCTTCCAAAGCAGCTCTTTATTTGTAAGCTGGAACAGAACTGAACTGAGGAGCTCAGTCAGCCTGCTTATATAGAGCTCCACTAGAATGCAACAGTAACCATTTTCTGTAACTAGCCAATCACTGAACGTCACTTTCGATCCTTCATTTGCATACAAACTATCCAATCACTGAACGTCACTTTCGATCCTTCATTTGCATACAAACTATCCAATCACTGAACGTCACTTTCGATCCTTCATTTGCATAACTATCTACAGTATCCCCCTGCTGGCCCAGGGTGAGAACTTCAGTACATAACAAATGTAATAAATAAATTCTTGTTTTCGAAACCCCTTTTGTCACTTCCAGGCCACAGTTTGGAGGGAAGTACTGCACAGGGGAGAGGAAGCGCTATCGCATGTGTAACATCAAGCTGTGCCCCAGAGCCTCACCAAACTTCCGTCAAATGCAGTGCAGTGAATTTGATACGGTTGCCTACAAAAATAAGTTCTACACGTGGATTCCGGTGTACAACACAGGTAAGGTTAAATAAGTTGCACGACGCCTGTTTGTTGAACTTTTGCTTTTTACCTGCGGGTTTCACTTTTGTTTTAAGCACTGTATTATTTTGATTGACAGGTTGCTTTGCAGATTGTAGTGTGAACCACTTTGTGAAAACCTATGGTAAAAAGCGGTCTGCAAAAAAATTGAAAATAAATGAAGAAAACAATTTTTTTAATACCTATTATTGATAATGAGTTTTTCACGTCATCTGGTAAAGCTTTTACATTTGGATTTTGACCGTAAAACATTTGGATTTTAATAGTAAAGCATCAAATGTTAAAAACTTCCCTATACAGGGCTGCCTTGAGATGTCTTTTAAAAGTCAGGTAGATGTTTCTTTCCTTAGAGTTCCTATGCCTAATTTTTCTTTCGTTTGATACCCAATGGGGAACTGCACATAGTTCTTCGGACTCCTGCTTTTAAGGGTTGTTAATCTGGTCCTGATCTGCACAGATAAGGAAGACTTGCTATCTGCATCTGTGTAGCAGTAGATCACCATTTAAATGAAAAGAGATTAGTATTGTCTCTCAAGTCCACACTATACACTGAAACCACTATTAGTGTCTGCATCCCAGAATTTATTCCAGAGTACTCTGCAAAGCACCAGGGTTCCACAGTGAATTTACATGCGTTCCTTTGTTGTTTAGTCGTTTAGTTGTGTCCGACTCTTCATGACCCCCTGGACCAGAGCACGCCAGGCACTCCTGTCTTCCCCTGCCTCCCGCAGTTTGGTCAAACTCATGCTGGTAGTTTCGAGAACACTGTCCAACCATCTCGTCCTCTGTTGTCCCCTTCTCCTTGCGCCCTCAATCTTTCCCAACATCAGGTTCTTTTCCAGTGAGTCTTCTCTTCTCATGAGGTGGCCAGAGTATTGGAGCCTCATCTTCAGGATCTGTCCTTCCAGTGAGCACTCAGGGCTGATTTCCTTCAGAATGGAGAGGTTTGATTTTCTTGCAGTCCATGGGACTCTCAAGAGTCTCCTCCAGCACCATAATTCAAAAGCATCAATTCTTTGGCGATCAGCCTTCTTTATGGTCCAGCTCTCACTTCCATACATCACTACTGGGAAAACCATAGCTTTAACTATACGGACCTTTGTTGGCAAGGTGATGTCTCTGCTTTTTAAGATGCTGACTTAGCAAATAAGTAAATTGAAAAGGTTCTCTGAAGCTGGAAAGAGAGGGAAACTACTGCTCTGTTAATTCTGAGATCCAAGCATCTTGCAGATAGTGCCTGCAGCAGTCACTCAAAATTCCAAATGTGTCCACACACCTAAAAAAAGGTTGATCACCCCTGCCCTATGATCACTGAATACTTTGCATACATCCCAACATTTAAGTGTCTGATTAAGTGATTAGCTTCACTTTGTACTAGCATTGGATAGCCCAAGAAATTGCTGGATTTAATTACATTACACATATTGCCATGCTGCTCTAACTTCTGTATTGCAACTGCTGACACTTTGTTAAAAAGTACTTACTTATCAGAGAAGAAATGTCCCAAGATTTTATATTACAGGCCTAGCCTCCCCTTCTTAAAAAAATAAATATTTAATGCCTTGTGGGGAAACTGGGGGAAAAAGTATTTTTTTGAGGAAGTTATTGTAGCTGAAAGTTTGTTACTTTCACAGGAGGAATGTTGAAGCATTACGCATTTGCAGGTGTTGATTCATTCAAATATGTGCAATGTTTAAAGAATGATAATTAAAGCTAATTATCATGACAATTAAAGCTAATTATCATGACAATTAAAGGTAATCATGACAATTAAAGCTAAGCCCAGTCAAAGCCTGGAGTACCAGGTAACCTTCTCTGCAATTCCTGAAGGAAGCAAGGGCATAATACCAGCATGCCAAATCCATATAATTGTCTATTGACTAGTGTTGAGGCTGATCTAAAACACGCCCAGCCCGCTGACACAAAAAAGTCCAGTTTGTTTCCTGCTCTCTTCAGTGATTTCCACCGCTGCTCTTCAAAGTGGGGAAAACAGGCAGCAGTTTTTTAATTGTTTAGTCTGCTCCCGTCAGTAATTGTCCTCCCACCACTTTCTTTTCTATGTTTGATTGCCACAAAAATAAACCTCATACACATTGTAAATGCCACACATTTTCATTTAATAAGTACACTGCTGGGAATGAACAGGAGGAGATCGTTTCTGAAGGCGTTTACAGAAATCTGTAAATATGGCAAGCTCTTGTTGCCATTTTGGGAGCTGGCACAATGCCTTCTTTATCTAAAGTGGCTGGCACGGGGCTCATCCAAACTTACCTTTTGCCCCACACAGGTCCGCACTTTCCCTAACCACAATTTCTTTATGTATCCAAACACTTTCTTCTATACTATTTTCTCTTTTGCCCCACTGCTTTCCCCAGGAAAACCTGCTCTTCAACACCGAATCAAAACAAACAGCAATTCGGGTTTTCTGTGGGTTGCTATTTGCTCCGATTCAGCAGTAAAGAGCAGGTTTTCTCCAGGAAAGTGCCAGGGCAAAAAGAGAAGCACTCACACAGAGACCTGGAAAGCTCAGATCTGCTCCTAGAAGTGTGGAGCAAAGGTAAGCATGGGTGAGCCCTGGCAGTGACTCTCCACAGGCAGGGTTCTGTCCCAGCCCTACCCCAAAGTCAGTAGCCGGAGTCAGAAATAGAACAGCAATTTTTTTAAAACACTAGTGTCAGTGAAGTTAATTCTTTATTCAAAGAAACTAAGACAGTGCGAGCCTAGTGAGCACAGCAACCCTTCCCAGCAGGCCTTGCCCCAATGAGACAGTAGCAAGGTCTGAAGGTCCCCACCTTCTCACCTCTCTCTAAGGCTCCTTCCCCCGTTCCTTCCCCAGCAGACTAAGGCTCCATCATCTTGTATCTCTTTGCTCTGCCCTCTTCATTCCTCTGTATGTTCGGGGAGACCAATGGAGAGGAGAGCTGGTCACAGCAGGAGGGGGAGGTTCCCTGGATTCTTCAGCAGCCGGCCTCCACCCTGCCTCTTGACCTCCCTCTGAGTCTGGACTGCCCTCTGCCACAGCCTCTTCCTGCTCACTAAGCCCTGTCACTTCTTCTGCTTCTGACGCCTTCTCCTCCCAGTCTGCTCCCTCTTCTCCCTCTGACCACACATTGTAATCTATCAGGGGCTGGTCTGAATCAAAAGATGGGGGTATGCAATGGCAGGAAGATCAGCTTCTAACAGAAGAGGAGGGGGACTACCCCTCCCCATTTCCAGAGTCCCACGTAGCAGAGAGACAGGCAGATTCCGAGATTGCACAGTTGAGACAGGAACTGCCCAGCTTTGAGATAGTAGCTAAGCAACAAGAGGGAGGGACGCAGCCGGGCAATATATCAATCGAGAATAGGGGAGGGGGCTCCCTCCTTCCCCCGAACTAGGAAGTATGTATCAGGAGCTCGTCCTACACTTGAGTAGGACCCTGGTAGAGACACATGCCCGACTGGCATGTTCTTTCCCTCCTGGTCATTCATTCAGGAGCTTCAAAAGCTTTCTTCAGCCCAAACATCACAGCGCCCGATGCCAACAGACATCGGCACACTTAGGGATGCAGGCAACCTTCTGCATGCAAACCAAGAGCTCTGCCCCTGAACTCTGGACTATGCAGGATGATTGTAGCAATGGTCCTTCTAGAATGTGCTGCTCTCGGATTTCTGCCACAAGTGTCTCTTAATGGGAGGCAGTGTCTTACTGTCACCTGTTGCCAACTTTTAACTTTTCGTTTTATACTTGCACCGCAACCTTGCAGTTGTGTGTGTCTATAGTAACTGATATAACTTTGGGGGTTTCCCTTCAGCTAATCCTTGTGAGCTACAATGCCGTCCTACGAACAACCACTTTTCAGAGAAAATGCTTGACGCTGTCATTGACGGTACACCTTGCTTTGAAGGAAACAACAGCAGAGACGTCTGTGTTAATGGCATGTGTAAGGTATTGGGTATGTTTCCTTCTTTGAACACTTCATGGGACTACAGATTTTCAGGCCTCAAAGGGCCATCAGAGTCATAGTCTTAAATCCCTGTGCTGTTCTTTACGTTTGGGATCATTTTAACAAGTGATATCCTCAAAACTCATATTCCATGTTTTGAGGGTTGGCAAGAAGGTTGGTGAGGCCTAAGAGTTGGGGGCTGGTTAGAATGGGGAAGAGGGTGGGGGGCTCATGGATACGGGGTTGATATTGGGGCTGCATTCTGAATTAACTGGGGTTTCCAAATAATCTACAAAGGCAGCATTACACTAGTTTACCCTGCGTATCCCAGATTACTTGTTTGTTTACTATTTGTACTTATAGCCAGCCCTTCCCCAAATGTTCCCAGAGTGGGTTACAAAGATAATAAATAATAAAATAACACCACAAAGCAACCAATAACAACATAACAAAATGGCACCACAAAACAGCAGTGCACAGCAACACAACAGGAGGACAAATATCCACTCAGCCAAAAGGCTAAGTCAAGAGAACATGATATTGATGTGTTTCCTGTTAGTCAGGAATTTGAGAAATAACCACTACTGTAATAAACAGTTGGGTCTGTTTGCAAGTTTTCAGTGTGAACTGCCTTGAGCAGTAACAACACCGCATGGTCAGTCCGCTTTTCCTTATCCCAGAAATCCATCAGGGGCTAGATTTGGTGGAAATTGGCCTTCAGCAATGGTAGTTACAAAATATTCCTAGGTGGGGCATGAAAAGAGCTATTATCATATGATCCCAGGCAACAGCTTTGATAATGGCCCAGCTAAGCGAGTCTTTTTATCAATTGTCACTGCTGAGCCACTATGACCTTTGAAGATTCACTCATCGCTACAGATGATGACTGCTCCAAGTCACAAGAAGAAAAGGTTCCAATCTGTTTTCTCCCCAGTGAAGATGCCCTGACACATCTCTTTGGAAGGCTCTTCATAGGGTAACACTAATTTTGTTCTGTTTGGCACCGTTCTGGGGCGTTGTGCTTTGGAAAATGTTCAAGAAGCCAAAAGCATTTTTGTTCTAATAGAATTTCAATAGCAGCTTGCTCAAGATCCCTTGAAATAAATGAATTTGATATTTGGGTGAGTCAATAAGCCACATAAACTATTAATCCAAGTTAAACTGGATGGCTTTAAAAGAGGATTGGGCAAATTAATGGAGGATAACACTAACATTGGCTGCTAGACATGATATCTACACTCTGCCTCCACGGTCAGAGAAAGTCATGCTTCTGAATAACAGTCGCTGGAAGCCATAGGAAGTTAGAATGCTCTTGTGGTCTGGTCCTGGTTTCCCACAGACACCTGGCTGCCCACTGTGAGAACAGAATACTGCACTAGAGGGCCACTGGCCTGATCCAGCAGGCTCGTTCTATGTTCTTACAAGAACCGATTAGTCAATAAATACGAACCACTTGCATTTGCCAGCCAACAGTATCGGGGGCATTGTTAAGCACATGGAAACACTTGGGACACACAGGCCCATAACACAGATTTGTGAAAATAAAAAAAATCCTTCCAGTAGCACCTTTAAGACCAACTAAGTTAGTTCTTGGTATGAGCTTTCGTGTGCAAGCACACTTCTTCAGATACACTGAAACAGAAGTTGCCAGATCCTTCTATATAGTGAGATATAGCCATTATAGTGAGATCTGACTCACTATATAGAAGGATCTGGCAACTTCTGTTTCAGTGTATCTGAAGAAGTGTGCTTGCACACGAAAGCTCATACCAAGAACTAACTTAGTTGGTCTTAAAGGTGCTACTGGAAGGATTTTTTTTATTTTGACTATGGCAGACCAACACGGCTACCTATCTGTAACAGATTTGTGAGTATGTGTGCATGAATTTGGCCATATTTATAGTTCCACAGGGACGCGGGTGGCGCTGTGGGTTAAACCACAGAGCATAGGACCTGCCAATCAGAAGGTTGGTGGTTCGAATCCCCGCGACGGGGTGAGCCCCCGTTGCTCGGTCCCTGCTCCTGCCAACCTAGCAGTTCGAAAGCACGTCAAAGTGCTCTGGCGGGAAGGTAAACGGCGTTTCCGTGCGCTGCTCTGGTTTGCCAGAAGTGGCTTAGTCATGCTGGCCACATGACCCGGAAGCTGTACGCCGGCTCCCTCGGCCAGTAAAGTGAGATGAGCGCCGCAACCCCAGAGTCAGTCACGACTGGACCTAATGGTCAGGGGTCCCTTTACTTTTACCTTTTTATAGTTCCACAGGGTGGTTCTTAGTTTTCACATATATATATGTAAGGGTCTTCCAAGATGGCGTCTGTCGGCTGCCTCACACAATGCCAGCTGATTAAGAAGTTGCAATTAGTTATACAAGTGTCTTTGAGGTCCATAAAAATTGCCCTTTGGTGTCTGCTGCAGAACTGGTGATTAAGAAGTGTCAGCGTTTTAATGGGCAGAGCCAGTTGCTGAGCTCCAGGGAACAAAAGGACGTTTTGTCAAGTGTCAAAAGGAATGATAAACGTGTTCCCTACTGATAGTCATTCAACCTGCCACAAATGCAGTTTGATATCATCAAGATGTACAGATATGGAAATGTTACAGCTGGAAATGAAAACGCATTCGGAATACAGGTGGAGATATGGAGAGATAGCATAGAGCAGTAGTTTACCATCCTTTTTCTTTTCTTTTCTTTTCTTTTCTTCTGTTTATGGCTCTTTTTGCATCCCCTCATGTCAGCGACTGGGCTCAATAACTGGTTCTGCCCCGACTGGGCTAGGTGACTGGAGCAGTGGCGTAGCGTGGGTTGTCAGCACCCGGGGCAAGGCAAGTAATTTGCGCCCCCTAACCCGTGGATTTGTGCCCCCTAACCCTAACCCCCAGATGTTGCGCCCAGTGCGGCCGCCCCCCCTGCACCCCCCACGCTACGCCACTGGACTGGAGCACTTTCAGAGACCTTCCAGTCTTGGAAAACAGGTCCCAGTGCACTGGACTCACAACTGTGCATTGTGAGCACCAGACTCAGCAGAGTATAAATAACGCGGAAGCTAGCTGTGAAGCATAACTCCTTTTTTTTTTCTAAAAGCTACTACAAACTAAAGAACTACTGCCTTGCCTGAGTGTTACCTCTCCCACTCAGCCATCTAGTCACTACATAGATAAGACTCTCTCCACACACAGAGTCAGGCAGTCAGGCAGGAGCGGAAGAGTAGAAGAGCAGTTCCCGCCCCCTCCTTTCTCAAAACATGAGATCAGGAGATTCTTGCGATGGGAGGGGGTGAAAATATCAACACTACGTCCCCCCAGAAAAAAAGCACTGGCCATCATGGTTAGCAGCCACGGATAGCCCTATATTCCATGGTCTAATCTTCTTTTAAAGCCGCCACTGCCTCCTGTAGGAGCAAGTTCCTTAGTTTAACTTTGCGCTGTGTGAAGAAGGACTTTCTTTTGCATGCCCTGAATCTTCCAACATTCAGCTTCTTTGGATTTCCACGAGCTCTAGTGTTCTGAGAGGGAGAAGACTTTTCTCCATCATATGCATAATTTTGCACACTTCTGTCATGTCACCACTTTCTTTGCCTTTTCTCTAGACTTAAAAGCCCCAAATGCTGCAACCCGTCCTTTTAGAGGTGTTGCTCCTGCCTCTTGATCATTTGGGTTACCCTCTGCTAAATCCTTTGGGACGCGGGTGGCGCTGTGGGTTAAACCACAGAGCCTAGGGCTTGCCGATCAGAAGGTCAGCGGTTCGAATTCCCTTGATGGGGTGAGCTCCCGTTGCTCGGTCCCTGCTCCTGCCAACCTAGCAGTTCGAAAGCACGTCAAAGTGCAAGTAGATAAATAGGTACCGCTCCGGCGGGAAGATAAACGGTGTTTCCATGTACTGCTCTGGTTCGCCAGAAGCGGCTTAGTCATGCTGGCCACATGACCCGGAAGCTGTACACCGCTCCCTCGGCCAATAAAGCAAGATGAGCGCCGCAACCCCAGAGTCGGCCACCACTGGACCTAATGTTCAGGGGTCCCTTTACCTTTACCTCCTGAATCTTTTCCCAATCCACAATACCCTTTTTGAGCTGAGGTGACCTGAGCTAACGCCTCCCTCCTCTCCTCAGGCTAAGGTCCCATCCCAATCCAGAGCAGCAGCGCCCACTGCATGCCAGCTATATGCGGAAGAAAAATCTTGCACTGAAATGCAAATCAGATGACCATGATAATGTGTAATTCTTCCTTAGTTACTGTCTTTAGAAGGCTACAGGTGAAGCCATGTTTTGAGTAAAACTGGAGGGAGTCAAGGTTAGACTAGTGGGCTTCTTCCCTTGTAATTGAAGCCTTGTTGCTCTGCAGCCTGGGAAGGTCAGCTGGACTCTTAAGATGTTTCAAATTGGCTTTGACCTGCAGAAAATACCTGCCACATGGACACACCTTAAGACATGGGAACTGCAGAATGATGCAAATAGCAAAATAGTCTCTGGCAGGCATTTGCTGATTGGTTAGTGCTGATCCCATAATGCATGCAACCTATCGTGTCTTCCTTCAGACCATCGGTTGTGATTATGAGATGGATTCCAATGCCACAGAAGATCAATGTGGAGTTTGCCTGGGAGATGGATCCTCTTGTCAGACTGTGAAGATAGCCTTCAACCAAAGTGAAGGAGCAGGTGAATAATCCCCCCCCCCCCGCAGTGTTTTTCTGCAGCAATTTCAATGAGCAATGATGCTTGCTGACAAAACATACTCTGAGACACTAATACTCTGTCACCAAAGGAGAGAAAACGAACCTGTAGAAGGAATTGGGGGGTGTGAAGCAATACTGAACGCGATATCTCCTTTATTAAGGAGGGCATATTGAATCCACTTGGATCAATAGGGTGATAAATATGATTGCCAGGTTGCTCAGGACTGGACTGCATGACTCAGCCTCTTTGAGTACGTAGGTACAATTTCCAGAGGGGTAGCCATGACAATCTATTACAGGGAAAATTGCAGCCTTGGCACCAGGCTCAAGCTGCTATCTGATACCCATTCACCTGAGAATTCACCCCCTTGTGCCTTAATTCTCAGCAGTCTGTGACTTAGTGTTAAGGCCTCTTCCTGTGTTGCTTGGACTGGGCTGCAAGCGGATTTATTGTGGCATAAGCATTGGTGGACTATTTTGAGAAGTAGACGCTAGTCCGCAATAGCTAAGGCCACGATAAATCTCTTCATCTCTACAACATCACGTTTTATTAATTTTTTTACCTTGTGAAAAGTTTCTTTTGCATCTTTACAAGAACTTTCAGGTTTTTTCCTTTCAAGACCTTGGAGCAGGGGAAGAGAGAGAGAGAGAGCAGAAATCTTGTGGCACTATAGGGAAAAGCTTTTCTTCAAACCAGAAGCATATCTCTATCTTTTGTTTAATTTTCTAAGATTATGTTAGACTTTTATTCTTGCCTGTGGTTACACGGAAAGGAGAGCCGAATGTTAATGATTTCAATTTTATCATGCTGGACACCTTGTTTTATCTGTGAGTTTCTGGCAGCTTTAAAGTTCTGCAGATCCAGCCTTGCAGTGTGAATCCATGTTGCGATCACAGTCAGAGGCTGTACTTAGCCTTTAAAGACCTTGGCCATATTGAAGATAAACCTCTGAGCCAAAGCTATGTGTGCAGGCTCCCACCCATTGCAAATGAAAGGCTATTCTGTCGGAATGTCATAATAAGGTAATAATGGAGATAAATCATTGATCTAAAGCTGCCTGCAAAATTTAGTACATCTGCTCCTCTTTGATAATCCTTTCATTTTAAAAAAACTGCTGGAGGAGCACCTTCTTCTCTGCTTTCTAATCAGCTGAATCCCGCAGGAAAGGTTTTCCGCTGAGGACACAGTGTATCTTGATTTCACTAAGATTTTCGACAAAGTCCACCATTATATTCTTGCGGTGATGCTGGTAAAATGTAGGCTGGGCAAATAACTCTTTAGCTGGTTGACTGACCAAACCCAACGAGTGCTCACTTAATGGTTCCTCATCATCCTGGAAAAAAGTGACAAGTAGGGTGCCGCAGAGTTCTGTTCTGGGTCCGTTGTTGTTCAACGTCTTTATGATGAAAGAATTGAGAAACGTTTCAAAAAAGCTGTGCCTAGCTAATCCCTCCGGTACAGCCCATGATTAACAGCACTGAGTCAAGACATTTTGCCATCTCAGGCAAAGGACAAGATGCCCTTGCCCTTTCATGTACAGGAATGGCAACTGATTCTCACTTCAACACTAGGCTGGTACGGGGAGTGAGACACAGACAGGAGCCAGCTTGCGGAGGCAGTGAAGTGGGTCTGGCTGAGGTCGCCATTTCCCACAATGTTCTGGGGTAGCAGCAGTAGCTGGGTAAGTAGTGGTCATCAGTGGTGTAGCATGGGTTGCCAGTGCTCGGGGCCACGCAGAGGAGGGGGTTGAGAGGAAGGGGAATTCACACAGGAATTCCACTTTCAGGATGGGGCCCAATGCAACATGGCTGCATTTCTAGACCTCCAACACCCACCCACCCCGCAGAGGGTCTTTTCCTTCAGAACTATTTTCTTCATTCATATGCAGATTTCATACTCATGCATTATTTATAAAAAACCACCTGAAAAGTGCATTGCCTTGCAGGAAAAAAAATGATCTGGTTGATACCCAGAAACTCATCACCTCAAGCAAGAGGTTGCCGGGGGGGGCACTTGGAGGGGAGGGGGGGAATGAAAGTGGGTGGGATTAAATTTATGCTGCTTTAATTAAGTAATTAATGGATATTCATGCAATTAATCAACTAAGACTTTTTTTAAAAAAATCAAGTGATAGCGGAAAAATTAGACTCAGTTGTTTCAGAGGCCTTTTCAGACATAATTTGTTCAAAATATTAAACCTGACTAGGCAAGATAAGAAGTACCCAATTATGCTGCAAACCTCTAGCTGCGTACCTGGAAATCAGACCTACCAAATTCAATAGGACATGTGTGATTAATGTGCTGCTATGGAATGTTCACATCAGATTTGTCCAAGGGCAGTAATTTGGAATTAAACCATAATTCATTAAGTGTGCTGCTAATTGTGGCTCTGTGAGGGATAAACAATAATTCCCAGGATTTTGGGTGAAAACTTGCAATGTGTGTTAAATGTGTTCTAACTGTAAGGCATAGATGTGACCTAGGCACAGTGCATTAATATTCTGTTGTTAAAACTGGTGAATGTTGCTTCTCCCCCCATAGGGTATGTTGATATTGGCCTAATTCCAAAAGGCGCAAGGAACATCAAGGTGCTGGAAGTGGCAGAAGCAGGGAATTTCCTTGCGCTACGGAGTGAGGACCCGGGAAAGTATTACCTAAATGGAGGGTTTATTATCCAATGGAATGGAGACTACAAAGTGGCAGGAACGATATTTCAATATGGGAGAAAAGGCGACTTGGAAAACCTCACTGCCGCTGGACCCACGAATGAATCGTTGTGGCTACAGGTGGGGGAACGTGTCATATGTGCAAGTGGCTTTGGGAAATTGCTGGGAGGTTTGGACTGGGCAGCTTTTATGAATCTGTGCCCTCTAAACATTTTTGGACCCCTGTTCTCATCAGCCCCAGCCAACAGGGGTCAGGGAGGGAGGAGAAATTCTAAGACTTGATTTCCAGACCCTTGATCATCTTGCCCTCCTCTGCACACACTCCAGCTTGCCAACATCCTTCTTAAATTGTGGTGCCCAGAATTGGACACACTACTCCACATGTTGTCTGGTCAAGGCAGAATAGAGCGGTACTATTACTTCCCTTGATCTGGGCACTAGACTTCTTTCTGTTGATGCAGCCTAGAATATCATTATCTTTTCTTGGTAGGACTCCTCTTCTCCAAGGTCTTTCCCATGCAGTCTCAGATGGCATCTGCGTTCAACCACCCTCTGCTTTGCCTGTTTCATTTCTCCATGAGTTCTAGGAGACCAGGGGGAAAGGGAGCTGGTCACAGCAGGAGGGGGAGATACCCTGGTTTCTTCTCCACTCTGCCTCTTGGCCACCCTCCCCTTAGCCTCTGGAGTCAGAGTCTGAACTGCTCTCGGCCACAGCCTCTTCCTGTTCATTAAAGCCTGCCTCCTCACCTGCTGCCATCACCTCCTCTCAGTCTGTTCTTTCTCCCTCTGACCACTCATTGTCACCCCACCACCAACCCCCTGGCTCAGAGCCTTCTTCCCTCTTCCCCGAAGGCTTCCCTTGGGGTTTCCGTGGCTGGTACCTCCCGCCACTCCTCTGCATCCAGCCAGTCCATGGCCAAAAATGATGCCTTCTTCCATCCCTAGTCAGGTATGATGGAAGATGCATTCTAGCAACACCTGGAAGGTGCTTTAGAACATACCTAAGCTTTCTTGCTTTCTCCATTTGCTTGCTTGGAACCGTTTTGTGACCAAAATTGACAGTTGTTTCTTCTCAGCTCCTTTTTCAGGAAAATAACCCTGGAGTGAAATATGAGTATACTGTCCGTAAAGGCTGGAGCTCCGAGAATGATGTGGAAGAGCCAGAGTATTTTTGGCGATATGGAAGCTGGACAAGTTGCAGTGTGACTTGTGGGAGAGGTAAGCAACATTAGGGCTGCCGTCTTCCTCTCTCTGCTAGCTGCTTTGGCGTTAATTATCTTAACAGCATGTTTCATCAAGGAACAAATGGGTTCCTCAGAAGCTGGCAAACTGAGTTTTATTAACGCTTACTTTGAGCCACGTGCCCTGGGACATGCTGAATTTTTCAACTTCCAAATTCCAGAAAAAAGAGGGGTGCTAACTAGTTGTCACATGACTTGGGAATCCAAAAGGCATTTTGGTTAAATTAATATAATTTAGTTTGTCTTGGTAAGTAAAATGTGTATAAAATTGCAGAGAAATCATTAAAAATAATTACTAGGATGACCAGCAACCCAGCTCTAAAATTCTTTGAAGCCAGACATTGCCTCTGAATGCAGCATGTGTCTCCTTCCTTTCTCGTAGGTTTCCAACAGCAGATGGCCCACTGTGTGAGAAAAGGGAGAGGTGTGGTGAAAAACTTGTTTTGTGATCTCGAAACGCAGCCCAGTGGGAAACAAAAGAAATGCATGGAAAGGGACTGTCCACCAAGGTAGGGTGTGTGTGTGTGTGTAATTTAGGGGAATATACTCATGGGTAATGATGGCAACAAACAGCAGTCTGTCAGAAGAAATGTAGACCAAACAACATTGTGATAGGCAGACAGACGATAGAAGAAAGGACACATTTTAAAAAGAACTGATAAAACAGCTTCAGAAATGAATGACATTAAACTGATAGCATAGTGAATAAGAGAACAATGTGTCAACCAGCATCCTCTGTCCCAATTTCATTTCAGCGACAGGCCTGCTAGGTAGACAGCCCTCTAAGGCAGGGATCGAAGAACATATGGCTCTCCAGAGATTGGGCTCCATCATTCCTGACCATTGGCCGTACTAGCTTGTTGGGTGATGGAAGTTGGAGCCCAACCATGCCTGGATGCTCACAGGTCCCCACCTCTGCTGTAAAGCAAACCACCATCTCTCAGCTCCCGTTCTGTTTCTGCAACGCAGCCTGCCTTAAGGAGCAGCTGTCAGTGAACACTCAGAAAAGGCACCATTTAAGTGCTTGGTATTATCCATCTTCTGTCATAATTCCCCAGGTGTCCACAAGGAAACACCTGTTGACTTACACCTGACCTATCTCACTAGCCTGGTCAGGAGAGGTGTCGTCAGCCAGCTGAGAGGTTAACAGGTTGTGTTTGGGGAAGCTGTGATGTGTTTTTAACACTCGATTGGGAGCCGCCCAGAGTGGCTGGGGAAACTCAACCAGATGGGCGGGGTATAAATAAATTATTATTATTATTATTATTATTATTATTATTATTATTATTATTTCGCTGAGGAGAGAAGCATCTATGGTCCCCACAGTAAGGGAAAAAAGGTCTTTCAGTGCACAGTGATGGGCAGTTTTGACAACACTGGTCACTCGACAAACCCTCTCCGCCTGCTCTGTTATTTACAGCATGTTTGAACATTGAAGGGTCTGATTGGCAAAGCGAGTCATGCGTCAGGTTTCCATTTTGGTGTGCATCTTGATAGCAATAATATCTAAAGATTCCAGAGAAGATATGGCATATGTGAAGATTGGTATCTGAAGAAGTGTGCTTGCACACGAAAGCTCATACCAAGAACTAACTTAGTTGGTCTTTAAGGTGCTACTGGAAGGAATTTTTTTGTTTTGACTATGGCATATGTGAGTTTACGAAAAGGCCAACTCCTGAGACGCACGGCAGCTTTTTTAAATTCTTGACTGATGTGACGAACCTACCTAAATGTGGGCCATATTAGAAGGGACACTAAATATGTGGTTTGCTGTTGCCTTTTACTTTTTAATTGCCCGTAGGAGGTATGGGGGGACTTTAATTGGGACAATGGTGCACGGGGACTTTAAAAACAACAACACTTTCCTCCTTCCCCTGCTGTGGTCTTGATGAAAATCACACCTCCATCACTACTTTTAGTCTCAGTGTGCTATCAGCCTCAGCTGCAACCAAAATGAACACTTTCCTCCTGGAGCTCAGAGGAGATTTCCATGAGTGGGTGCGAATGAGAATTCCTCTTCTTGCCCCCTGCTATTAGCAATTATGAAACAAAAGCTGCAAGAGCAAAGACGCATTTAGCATCATTTCACAAACCCCATTGAATTTCAATGGTCAGTGAATATAAGATTGCTACCTGAAATCTATTGGTTTGGGGATCACTCAAGAAATCAACATTTAACCATGCTAGCAGGTGGCATTGGGACGCGGGTGGAGCTGTGGGTTAAACCACAGAGCCTAGGACTTGCCGATCAGAAGGTCAGCGGCTCGAATCCCTGCAACGGGGTGAGCTCCCATTGCTCGGTCCCTGCTCCTGCCAACCTAGCAGTTCAAAAGCATGTCAAAGTGCAAGTAGATAAATAGGTACCGCTCTGGCGGGAAGGTAAACGGCGTTTCCGTGCGCTGCTCTGGTTGCCAGAAGCGGCTTAGTCGTGCTGGCCACATGACCCAGAAGCTACCTTCCCGGCGGGAAGGTAAATGGCGTTTCCGTGCGCTGCTCTGGTTTGCTAGAAGCGGCTTAGTCATGCTGGCCACATGACCCGGAAGGTGTACGCCGGCTCCCTTGGCCAATAAAGCGAGATGAGCGCCGCAACTCCAGAGTCGGTCACGACTGGACCTAATGGTCAGGGGTCCCTTTACCTTTACCTTTTAGCAGGTGGCATGTTTTGAACTTTGGCATAATGTTGAGCCCAGAAGTGGCTTCTTTAGCTGAGAACATTCCTCCTAACTAACCTTGCTTTGCATATGTCAGCAATTGATTTTATGACATATCCCGCTGATTTTCCAGTTGAAACGCTGATAATCAGTTAGGGAAATTGGCACTTTTCATGCCTCCTTAGAAGCTGTGCATACCAGTGTGACCAGAAGAGAAATGACCGCTGGAAGGAGTGTAGAGAGAAAAAACTCACCGCTGCATCTGCACCAGCAAAACCAGACACCTTCATCTCCCCCAGCTGCAATAAAACATGTCTCTCCTGTACTGGTCTCTACAGCAGATGCTGTAACTCTCCAATGGCTTGACTTTACCCTCAATGGCACACCCTTCCATCTTCTCCCGAGATATATCAATGCTGACAATAATAAGCAGTAACATCTCAGCAGGGCGATGTCTTTGACACCCCATGTAAATAATTTATTAAAGTATCTGAACCACACAATGCAATGATTCCTCAGGTCTAATTACTGGGAAGCCAGCTGACAGCATAATCCGATCTGATAACTAATGGCCTCTCTTAATATCTGAGCGTAAGCCAGAGGCTCAGAGGAATTTTGTGGTTAGATTAAAAAGAGTGCTAGAGTCACCAAGGAAACTACATGTTTGCTCAGAAGTAAGCCCCACTAAATTAAATCAGATTCATTCCCAAGTCTCAGCCCACTGGATCTTTTGACCCTCAATTTTCAGTGAATGGGGCTCGTGTGGCAACGCTGTTCCCTTTCACTGGTTCCTTTTGGGATGTGAAGTATAACATTTGTGGGCCCATGGGGGGATGCACAGGCAGCAAATGAATCCCGGGAGAGATGTGTTGGGTTCAAATTAGGTCACAGCCATATGGTTTACAGACAAAATAGGTTTGGCGTAGGCATTGGACATGTATCCCACAATCAACCAACCTACCTGCTGGTTGATAGACAGTTGTGGCTGACCATAGGTGTCCCCCATGGAACAAACCACTTCCAGCAGACTCCAGTGGCAGGGGGTGCTGTAGCCCTTCAGCCCCCAAGCTGGACATGAAGCATCACTTCCCAATATACCTTAAGGGGATACCCCTATGGAACAGGCAGTGAGCTTTCCCGCTATCTATCCCCACTAAGAAAGTAATGTAATTATATACATACTATTCACAGACTAAAAATCCCCCAACAATAGCAAATACTGCTGCTATTACTACTACTACTACTACTACTACTACTACTACTACACAGAGCCTAGGGCTTGCCGATCAGAAGGTCGGCGGTTTGAATCCCCGCAACAGGGTGAGCTCCCGTTGCTCAGTCCCTGCTCCTGCCAACATAGCAGTTCAAAAGCACGTCAAAGTGCAAGTAGATAAATAGGTACCACTCTGGCGGGAAGGTAAACGGCGTTTCCGTGCGCTGCTCTGGTTGCCAGAAGCGGCTTAGTCGTGCTGGCCACGTGACCCAGAAGCTGTCTGCAGACAAACACTGGCTCCCTTGGCCTATAGAGCGAGATGAGCACCGCAACCCCAGAGTCATCCACGACTGGACCTAACGGTCCGGGGTACCTTTACCTTTACTACTACTACTATTATTAATCTGATTTCCTTTCCAGATCTGTGATGAACACAGAAATTGTGGTAATTTCCACTCCGGTTTCCATTTCTAATGGCATTCTCCAGTGTCCCTAATTGCTTGTCAGAAAACATAATCTAAGACGCCTCTGTCCTTTTTGATCAATTTATTAAGAAACTGCTTCTTCCCCTTTGCTGTGCATTGATATTTAGCAATGTCGTGGGCTGGGGAAATCAATATGTAATTTCCCAAAGGTGTTTGCTTTTGAACAAATAAGTGAAAATCTAAGATTTCAGACGAAGGTCAGTACTGTCACTGTTTTCTAGCAATGCTACTCCTATCCTCTGGACATGTAATTGGCAACGGCAGATGTGCAGTCAGTGGGGATTAAAGGGCTTACCAGCTCCAAGTTAATATATGGGGAGGATTATGTAGGCTTCCTAGAAAATGTCAAAGGTGTAGACTACAGTAATTAAACAAGTATGCAAAGGACCACGTTTTGTTTCCCATCGCCAGCTGTCCATCATTCAGAAATTGTTTATCCAAGTGAGACAGAGAGTTTGTTAATACGTAAGTTTCTAAACATTGGTTTTCTTTTCTCTGAAGGTTTTTTTTAAAAATAGAAGCACAGAAACAGAAAACATAACTGGGCACTTGCTCCCAATTAATCAGACACCAGGTCCTCTTCAAAGCAGCTCTTCTGTCATATAGGACGAGGACTGTAGCCTGACTCGCAAACTGATGTAGTGCTGAAGTCTTGCACTAGCAAATTGGTGCAAACACACACACTGGGTTGTGCTTTGCATGCCATTTTCAGAATGTGTTAGAGGAGGCATACAACCTCCATTCTGAATAGCAACCATCCATGAAGAAGTAATCATGGGAGTTTGTTTGATACATAACGGAGGGGAGGGGAGTTCCAAAGGGTAGATGCCACTATGCTAAAGGCCCGTTTCCTAAATTGCATATCACATACTTCCTGTTGCAATGGTATCTACAGGAGGCCCTCTCTTGCAGATCTGCAGCGATCAGATGCATGTATAATGGTTGCAATGACCTTCTAATGTTGGTTCTTGGGTTGTTTATAGGAAATATTTCTGTACCACCACATTGTGTAACATCAAGGTGGTGTACAACTATTAAGCATACAGCATCCTTAAAAACAATTCAGGTCATCATTAAAGTGGCTGGCTAATTAATCGAAACAGCTACAAAGGCTTGTCAGCATAAGACGTTCTTCTAGAGAGGCCCCAAAGTCAAAAGTAGTGATGCCTTTACAGGAAGAGTGTTCCATATCATGGGACCTGTGATGCTAAACGCCTGACTTCTAGTGGAGGCCAGCTGGCCGCTGTAACTCTCTGTAATTAGATCTTTGTTCCCAGCTCTAAAATGGGTATAATAAGGGTCTGTTTCCAGGTGTGGTTATTGTGAGTGTGAACATGATAAAGGTAAAGCTAAAGGGACCCCTGACCATTAGGTCCAGTCGTGGCCGATTCTGGGGTTGCAGTGCTCATCTCACTTTATTGGCCAAGGGAGCCGGCGTACAGCTTCCGGGTCATGTGGCCAGCATGACTAAGCCGCTTCTGGCGAACCAGAGCAGCGCACGGAAACGCCGTTTACCTTCCCGCCGGAGAGGTACCTATTTATCTACTTGCACTTTGACGTGCTTTCTAACTGCTAGGTTGGCAGGAGCAGGGACCGAGCAACAGGAGCTCACCCTGTCGCGGGGATTTGAACCGCTGACCTTCTGATCGGCAAGCCCTAGTGTTATGTACTGAGTTGAATAGGATCCAAACTGTAGCAGTCTGATTGGTCCTAGAACAATAGGATCCAAAAGGCAGCAGTCTGATTGGTCCTAGAACAATAGGATTCAGAATGCAGCAGTCTGATTGGTCCTAGAACAATGCAGCAGTATGATTGGTTGGCAGGAACCACCCAATCCTGCTCCAGATAGAAGTGAATCCACAACCTGATTGGCTTACAGTAGAATTCCAGAATTAGCCAATCATGTGCAGCCCATTGTGTAAATAATGTATATAAAGCAGATACTGTGAGGGGACATTTATTCATTCCTCCTCACCACTATGAGCTGAATAAAGAGCATGAAATCACTTTGCGACTCTGAGTATATTTCACTGGCGACGAGGATGGGATCCCGCTGAGCTGACTGCCACACACAGCACCGCAGCACCGCCAACTGCCGCACCGCTGCCTCGCACCGTGTATCCAGGCTTCAGCTCCGGGGCACAAGGAACTCAGAATGGCAGCCAACAGCAGCTTCTCGCCATTCAACCCAGCATCTGGAGACTGGGAAGCGTACGCCTCCCGTTTCACCTTCCTCCTAGAAGCCAAAGGGGTCACCGACGAAGAAGACGCCAAGAAGAGGGCGATATTCTTCAGCGTCTGCGGAGAGGAGACGTTTGAAATCGCCCGGGCTCTCCTTGCGCCTGAAGACGTCGCTACTGTTCCATACAAAACAATAATGGAACAGCTGAAGGGGCACTTTTCGCCGCAGCCCTCAGTGGTGGCTCGTCGAAATGCCTTCTACGCAAAGCGGCAAGCCCTTGGGGAAACCATAACTGGGTTTGTGACCTCTCTCCGCCAAGCCGCCCGGTTCTGCAACTTCTCAGAGCTGGAGAACATGCTTCGTGACCGCCTCGTCGGTGGCCTGAAGGATGAGAAGCTGCAACGGCGCCTCTACGCTAAGAAGGACCTAACGTTCCAGGTCGCTCTGGAGGAGGCCCTGGCAACAGAAGCTGCCGAGAGGTCGACCCAAGAGGCACGGCCGAGCCTGCCATCCCAACCGAGGGTCCACCATGAAGACCTCACCGACGACTCAGGATCCGACAGGGAGGAGGTGCACCGAGTACAGCAGCGCACTCAAGCAGCGCACAGACCACAGCTGCCTCGACGAGAAGGAGGGAACTGCGCAAGCTGCGGGGAGAGTCACGAGAGGAGGACCTGCCGTTTCCGCAACGCAGAGTGCAGGCAGTGCAGAAAATCGGGACACATCGCCCGGGTGTGTCGGGCTCGGCCCACCCGACACCAGGCATCAGATGACCAATCCAAGAGCCCCAGGTCCCGGGGCCCAACGCACCAAGGCAACTCGACGGAGCTCACGGACTTCCAGGTATACCAGTTGCCCCACCCCAACGTAGAGAAAATTTATGTAGAGGTACAGATAGAGGGGGCCCCATGCCGCATGGAGCTTGACACGGGTTCAACTCTATCCATAATCTCGGCAAGGACCTTAAGGAAACTGTGTCCCACTGGGGGTCCCAAACTCAGGCCGGCCCCATTCACCCTCCGGGACTTCCAGAAACGTAAGGTCCCCACAATGGGGGTGGGGACCTTCAGGGTGCAATACCGAGGGCGGACGCGGCAACTGGACTTGCTTGTGGTCAAGGGCCCCTACATTAGCTTACTGGGATTGGCATGGTTTGGACCACTGGGGCTAGCTGTCACCGGGGTGAACCACACTAGCTTACAAGTGGACGTGGACGCCATATGCAAGGAATTTCCAGGGGTTTTCGATGGGAAATTGGGACAGTATACGGGCCCCCCCATTGCGCTACAGCTTGACCCCGCAGTACGACCGGTCAGGCTCAAGGCCCGCCGGGTCCCGTTCGCCTTGAAACCCCGTATAGACGAGGAATTGGACCGACTCGTAGAGCAAGGAGTGCTGGAGCCGGTGCCTAATGCTCCCTGGGAAACCCCAATCGTCACACCCGTCAAGCCTAATGGTTCGGTCCGCATCTGCGCAGACTACAAATGTACCATAAACAAGGCCTTCACGGCCCACGCATACCCAGTGCCAGTGGTCAGCCATGTCCTTGCCACCCTGGCTGGGTCGAAAATTTTTGGCAAGCTGGACTTGGCCCAAGCATATCAACAGCTGCCAGTAGATGAGGCCACAGCAGAGGCACAGACGATTGTGACGCACAGAGGAGCGTTCAGGGTAAAGCGGCTGCAATTCGGTGTCAGCGTGGCACCAGGCATATTCCAGAATATAATGGACTCTCTCCTTAAAGGGATTCCTGGCGTCACCCCCTTCTTCGATGATGTGTTGATTGCCGGCCCCACACCAGAGGAGTTTGAGGACCGCCTCCGCACCGTTCTGCACCGTTTCCAGACGGCGGGTCTCAAGGTGAAGCGGGAAAAATGTCTACTAGGAGTGCCTCAGGTGGACTTTCTGGGATTTATGGTGGACGCAGAAGGGGTCCACCCGACTGGGGACAAGGTACGGGCCATTTGTGATGCCCCAGCGCCCAAGAGCAAGACTGAACTTCAGGCCTTCTTGGGACTATTGAACTTTTACCATTCCTTCCTTCCCCACAAGGCGGCGGTAGCGGAGCCCCTACACAGACTCCTGGACAAGCGGGCCCCTTGGGTGTGGGGCCAGCGCCAGGAGGCCGCATTCCAGGCAGTCAAGGACTTGCTTGTCTCAAACTCGGTCTTGGCACACTTCGACGAGAGGCTGCCGGTGGTGCTAGCATGCGACGCCTCACCCTATGGCATTGGAGCTGTCCTGGGGCACCAACTCCCGGATGGAAGAGAGGTACCGGTGGCGTACTTTTCCCAGACACTCAACACAACCGAGCGGAACTACTCGCAAATCGACAAGGAGGGTCTGGCAATCGTAAAGGGAGTAAAAAAATTCCATGATTTCTTGTACGGGCGGCCCTTCACCGTGGTGACTGACCACAAGCCGTTGCTTGGCTTGTTTGCCCCCGAAAAGCAGACCCCCCAAGTGCTGTCTCCTCGCGTCCTCAGGTGGTCAATTTTCCTTGCCAGCTACCAGTATGCACTGATTCACCGACCTGGGAAGGCGATGGGCCATGCGGACGCCCTCAGCAGGCTACCACTACCGGAAACAGGCCCTGACCCAGCACCTGCACAAGAGGTTATGAGCCTGGAGCTGCTTCCCGACCGCCCCATTCAGGCACAAGAAGTTGCACACCATTCCAAGAAAGATAGGGTCATCTCCCGGGTCCTGGACTGGGTGTGGAGGGGATGGCCCAGCAGCAGCCCCGGGCCAGAATTCGCCGGCTACACAACCCGCAAACATGAACTGTCGGCCCACAAGGGGTGCCTGTTATGGGGAAGCAGAGTCGTTGTTCCCCAGCCCCTCTGCAAAAGGGTCCTCACAGCCCTACACGAGACACATCCAGGGGTAGTAAGAATGAAGGCCCTTGCCAGGAGTTATGTGTGGTGGCCGGGGATCGATGGAGAGATAGAGGCCTGGGTCAAACACTGCCAGGCCTGCCAAGAATCCCGCCCAGATCCCCCAAGGGCCCCAGTCCAGTCCTGGGAGTCCGCCCGAGCACCATGGTCACGCCTGCATGTGGATTTCGCTGGCCCCTTTCAGGGGAAAACATTCTTCATAGTGGTGGACTCCTACACCAAATGGCTGGAAGTCGCACTGGTACCGTCCACTTCCACGTCCGCAGCCATCCGGGTACTACGCAGGCTGTTTGCAACCCACGGGCTCCCTGACACTCTCGTCTCAGACAACGGGACTGCATTTACGTCAGGAGAATTCCAAACCTTCACAGCGCAGAACGCCATCCGCCACATCCGTTCGGCGCCGTTCCACCCTGCCACCAATGGCCAAGCAGAACGCATGGTGCGGACCACCAAGGACACCCTTCGCCGCATGACGCAAGGGGACTGGGAGTACCGCCTTGCCACATTCCTTCTAGCACAGCACAGCACCCCCAGCTCAACGACTGGCCGGAGCCCCGCTGAACTACTAATGGGTCGGCGCCTTGCAATCAGATTGGACCGCCTTCACCCCGATAGAGCTCAGGATGAGGTAGTGGTGGGGGAAGGCAGGAACCCCCGGACCTTCGAGGCCCAGGACCCAGTGTACGCAAAGAATTTTGGGGCAGGCCCAGCATGGGTACCCGCCACAATCACCAGGGTCACTGGCCCCGTGTCGTACGAGGTGCTAACGGATGGGGGGCAATGCTGGCGCCGCCACTGCGACCAGATACGGCGACGATTCCCGGGAGAAAACCAGGAGGAGGACAGGTCAGAGGAGTCCCAAGGGAACAGCGGGGCAGTGAGGCCCATAGAGCAGGAGGGGCCAGCAGGAGAGGCAGAATCAGTAAATACAGAGAGGACCCGTGAGGCCGAAAGGACACCGGAACCAGAACCACGACTGAGCGAGCCGGTTGCACCAGACCAAACAGCCGCATCACAGCCAGCATCCTTGGAACACGAGCCAGAACCCGGAGCCCGGACCAGGGAACACCCCAGGCCACAACGCACACGTAGGCCGCCGGCATACCTTGAGGACTATGAATGCGACCTCCCGGGCAGGACTGGGACTTAGAGGGGAGGGGTGTTATGTACTGAGTTGAATAGGATCCAAACTGTAGCAGTCTGATTGGTCCTAGAACAATAGGATCCAAAAGGCAGCAGTCTGATTGGTCCTAGAACAATAGGATTCAGAATGCAGCAGTCTGATTGGTCCTAGAACAATGCAGCAGTATGATTGGTTGGCAGGAACCACCCAATCCTGCTCCAGATAGAAGTGAATCCACAACCTGATTGGCTTACAGTAGAATTCCAGAATTAGCCAATCATGTGCAGCCCATTGTGTAAATAATGTATATAAAGCAGATACTGTGAGGGGACATTTATTCATTCCTCCTCACCACTATGAGCTGAATAAAGAGCATGAAATCACTTTGCGACTCTGAGTATATTTCACCTAGGCTCTGTGGTTTAACCCACAGCGCCAACGTCACAAATAAAGTATGCTATGTGCATGATAGACAATAATGTAATCCAGGCAACTCATGTTTTAGGTGCGACCGATATGTGCACAATTGTGATCCTGCACAAATTGGGGTTGCCTGTACTTTTGCTGAGCTGATATGCAGATTCCCATAACCCAGAGGAGGAAAAATTGCAAGCCTGGAACGTAACATTTAAGCGATATACTCTTCTCAAAGTTTCCTTTGTATTACTAACGTTCATTCTCTGGTTTAGCATGCATGCCCTTTTTGATGTTTCCCAATTCTTTTTGTTTTGCTCTGAAGATGGTGGGCAGGAGAATGGCAGAAGTGTTCAACCTCCTGTGGCCCAACAGGAGAAAAGAAACGGACCGTCCTTTGCATCCAGACAGTGGGATTGGATGAGCAAGCTTTGCCTGTTGAGAAGTGCAAACATCTGCTGAAACCAAAGACTTACCTTTCATGTAACAGAGATGTCCTGTGCCCATCAGACTGGACAGTAAGCAACTGGACTGAGGTACATTCACAACACACTGTAGTTGTATGCGTTACATGCTCAGACCTCGGTCTTTTCTTAAAGAGCTCAGAGCAGCGTACATATCCCAGTGATGCCTCATTCTTGGCACAGCTTCAGCAAAAGGAATGCATCGTGTGCCTTCCAGACCATTCTCATGGCCTATGAAAAGACCTATTTGTCTATTTCCCTTGAACAGTGGTATGAACGAACAAGCCACAAAGTCTTCCATTAACCATTGTTTCCCATTTTCTCTAAACCAGGAAACTGTGGTTACCCTTTCTGGGACAATCCAAGATATTACACCATGTTTTGAAGCTGATTTGATATCTTTGTTTGTTCCAAAGCAGATAGCTCCAATTTCCCAGTTTGGAGGAAATGGGGAAACTGCTGTTAAACCAGCCAGGTGGGGGGGGGGGGAGTAAAAGGCTTGATCATTATCTTGACTCATTAAGATGAGATGTAACTTTCCGAACGAACTCACAGAAAGTCTTGGCAGTTGTGGTTAATGGAAAACTTTCTGTTGCCTCCTGCCCTATAGAATAAATAAATAAGTAAGTAAAATTAAAACTCTATGGTTATAAGAACCGTTTACTTCCCCTTGACTGTGGAATGTCAGATTTTGCAGGCTCCCATCATTACAAAATCTTGGTTTGATTTTGCTGTGGTTTGTTACTAGCAGGTGCATAGCAGGTGTGTTGCTTCTGCCCTCAGTACCTTCAAGCTGTTTTCTCCCGCCCTCCTGCAAAGAATTAAACTGAAGGATGAGATTGGATTTGTGTACCAAAATTCCTCTGTTGCCCATTTTGTATGCCCCATCAACTCCCTCTGCTTTCTGTATAAATGAAAACGTGACGCTACTGTTAATTGAATTAAACATGGGTTTGGTTTCAGCTAATTTTGTTGATGAAGCATAAAGCCTGTATGAATTACTATACTCTGCTTTCAACAGAGTCCCAGTTGTCTGTGGGGCAGGTTTGCATATGAAGCGACAGTTTGTGTCTGCTAAAAAGTAGTGCAACCTGCCCCACCCCCCCAGAGCAGCATAGACAAGATAGCAAAATGGACACCAAAGATCATAGGGGTTGCTGGGCAAATTAAAATCCTCCTTCATTATGGAATGTTTTGTTTTTCAATGTGGCTAATGAAAAGACACATAACGGCTTATTTACAAGCTTAGTGCGGTCTGCATGTGGAGCTGTCTGAGACTGTGGCACTTTTTCTCTCTTTTTAAATTTCTTTTATTGAAACTTTTCAACATGCAATACAATAAAAGCCAAACTAATCTAAATAAAAAGGGGGGGGGGAGAAAAAACATAATATGTACAGTGGTACCTCTGGTTGCGAATGGAATCCGTTCCAGAGGCCCGTTCGCAACATGAAAAGCCCGCAACCTGAAGCGCCGTATCTGCGCAGGTGCACAGCGTGATTTGGTGCTTGTGCGCATGCACAAAGCGTAATTTAGCACTACTGTGCATGTGCAAGCAGCAAAACCCGGATGTAACCCTTTCTGGTACTTATGGTTCACCGCGGGACGCATGCTGAAAAAACGTAACATGAAGCAAACGTAACTTGAGGTATGACTGTATAACAAACACGCAAGAAAGACAACACAGAAAAAGCAGAAGAATAAAAAGTAACAAAGTCCTCTATCCGAGGTGCATCTTTGTTAAAGTTTGTGAGTCGTAAATCCTTTGACCCACAAAGAGTCTGCTGCAACGGCCCTGCAATAAATTTGATTTATTGCCACTCTGACAAACTCCAATGGTGCCCATACTCTTCCTTTTTTAAATAATTTTTATTAACAGGCCAATCACATCACATTGTTCAAATCACATTGGTTCCAAATTATACAGCCAAATTTTAAATTTTTTTGGGGGGGGTACCCATATATCAAGCTCCACACAAGTCCAAAATTCCGGATAAGTCCAGACATCACTTATTTTACTGCATTAATTAATCAGTCCTATCCAGTTCACTCCGGATAGTCCTTTATTATTTTTCTTCATCTTGTTGTAGTCGTACATTCCTTTCTTTGCAATCTCTGATGATTCTCACAAGCAGACAGAAAGCTGGCTTCTCTGTGTGGGTTTTATACACTTCAGAAGCTATATCAGCCCAGGACAGCCTCTGTTTGACACCTCCGTAGACAAAATTAATCTTCAATTTGTCCTTTGTTTTTCCAGGCAGGCCAAATAAATCAAATAGATCAGGGGGCTCTGTCAGGTCAAACTTTCGATTCCGTACTCCTTCTCTTTCCGACACCTGATTCTCCTCCCCCTTCTCTCTCTCTCTCCGGCAGCCTGTCTTAGACGCCATTTTTTAACTGCGTCATAAAAATTCCTCACCGTTCATCAATAATAATAATAATAATAATAATAATAATTTATTATTTGTACCCCGCCCATCTGGCTGGGCTTCCCCAGCCACTCTGGGCGGCTTCCATAGAAACAAAAAACACAGTAAAAACAAAAAATACAGTAAAATCTTCTCTCCTATTGTATTCCACCTCCCACACAGTTCTTAAAATCCTGCTTAGTGCCCATACGCTTCCACTCCGGGCGCTGCCACTCTTCTGAGTTGCCGGATAAGAGCAGAGTTCACACGCAGCGTAAAATGGCTTCTCTGTGTCTTTCTGGTGTCTTCAATAACGCAGCTCGACACCAGTGCTTCTATTCTATAACTCTTTATTTAGAAGCATAACAAACAGAAAAGAAAGCCTACAGAATCTAGCTGCATGCTTGCAGCTTTCTGCCTCTAACAAAAACGAGACTACCTTGCTCACATTCTCGGACAGACTGCTCTCCAGAGAGAGCTCAGCCCCCACAGAGCACAGATCAAAGGAAAATGCCCGGGTCATGTGGGCAATGCACCCAGTGAATCAGAAAGCTTCCTGGAGTGTTAACTCTTAACTGTTCAGAACCACAACATCTTAACCCTTGCCCCCCACAAAAGGTGGTGGACCTTCCCAGCTCTCACCGGAGAGCTTCCCTTTCTTCTCCCAGCCTCCCACCCTAGGAGATCTTCCTTTCCCTGCCTCTCATGAAGGGTCCTTCATCATCTGTCCATCACCTTCCTGTGTGGAACCTCATTAACTGAGTAGAGGACATCAAAAAAACAGAACAAAACGTGAGTATATGTAGAGTTAACAGAAGGGGGGGAGCTAGAAATCAAATCAAATAAGAATAAGAATAAAGACAGAAATAAGGAGGACTTCCAGTTCTTCATCTACCAATTATGTAAATAAAGATTATTCTTCAATCCCAGGCATCTTAAGTTCCTTCATTCTTCTTGCCACACAAAAAGTCTCTTCGGTTGTTACTCTCTCTAAAGGTCAAGCATAGTCTTCTTTCTCAAAGAGTTGTAGACACAAGACCAAATACAGCCACTGAACTGCTTACGGGTGTCAGGACCGGCTGGGTATGCAAGTGTACAAGGTGAGATTTGGGTGAGATATCTGAAGAAATGTTATTTATTTTGCAGTGCACGGTGACCTGTGGTGGAGGTATACGGACTCGTAACATCACCTGTACCAAGAACAATGGAGAACCATGTGATATTTCAAAGAGACCCCATTCTAAAGCTCTGTGCGGCCTCCAGCAGTGTCCATACTCCAGAAGATTGCTGATACCTAATTTCAAACTGCATGGTGGAAAGATAATCAGGAGAACTGGAACAGATCCCAGAAAAGGCCCTGGGGTCAACTGGCCAACTACCAAACCAAGCCCAAGAATCCTTACCACAACAAAAGGACTTGAGCCCAGAAATGTTACTTTGATGCCTACATCCTTAAGCTTTGCAAACTCTTCCCAAAAAGAAAACTTGGGTGTAAAAACATTACAAAGTAATTCCAGTGGGTCAGACATTCCTAAAAATTATTCCTACGTATTTAGTGAAGGCAGCTTGCTGCAAAATAGTACTTTCAGACCTGTTACAAATAATTCAGATATTTTGAATTCTACAAATGTGGAGAACGTATCCCCCATAAAACCATACAATTATTCAGACACTGACTTTATAAACAGGGACTCCTTTACCGCTAATCCCAAGTCGTCGGCTGTAACCCCCAGGTATTTAATGGAAGAATCTAGTACAGTGTCTAACGGTACAGATGGAGAAACAAAAAATAAATCCCAGAGCAAATGGCCAATGAAAAGTTCTCCTACTACCATCACTGACGGTAATACATCAAGCAACTTGCCGACAGATTATCACGCAGACAGTTTTAGACACATTTCTGTTACTCCGGTAGCAGAGGTAGGAATTTCCATGACAACAATAGGTCTCGGAGGCCTTATTGTTCAAATAAATACACCTGAAAATACAACAGCAGATCCTATCACAGTACAACCAGCGGTGTTAAATGATACTTCAAGAGACAAGTCTGCAAATAGAACGAAACCAACATCCTCTGTGGATGAGGCACCTACTTATGCCACAGAAGGTCCATTTCTGCAGGATACTGACATGCCAAAGACCTGGGATGAAGCTTCCAAGAGAATTTTGTTGAATGACTCTGAGTCAGAACATCCAATGGAGTCCAGGAACTCACCCGATGATGCCACCTGGTTGGTGGGTAACTGGAGTGAGGTGAGTCTTGAGATTTCATCCTGTTGACTATAGTCACTTCACTGCCACCTTTATTATTATTTCAGCTGCATTCCTAATGAAAGCAATTATCTATGCACAGTGTCTATAAACCAGCCTTTAAAGGCAGAGGGCCTTCTCGGTGGTGGCGCCTGCCCTGTGGAACGCCGTCCCATCAGATGTCAAGGAAATAAACAACTATCTGACTTTTAGAAGACATCTGAAGGCAGCCCTGTTTAGGGAAGTTTTTAATGTTTGGTGTTTTATTGTATTTTTAATATTTTGTTGGAAGCCACCCAGAGTGGCTGGGGAAACCCAGCCAGATGGGTGGGGTATAAATAATAAATTATTACTATTACTGTCGTCATCATCATCATTTGGGCTTCTGCAGGCCCATTTTATCATTCATTCAAGATGTGGTTGAACTGATAGAAATGTGAGGAGGCCGTGGTTTCATACAGCAGCAATTAAATCCCGAGGCATAAATGAGTTGCTCTGCTTCAGGTGTGGGGAACCCTTTGCCCTTCTGCTGTTGCTGAACTACAACTCCCATGATCCCTAGCCACTGGCCATGCTTGATGGGAGCTGTGATCGCTCACCTGCAATTTTTCTCATATTGACTGTTTTGCACCAGCCAGCCAATTCTTTGGCTACCAGCTTTTAGCTATGTATTTTGTTTTGTGGTATGTACCATAAGCAGCTGGGGAGTGCGATGAAATGAGCTTCTTTTCCCATTTACTCTCTGCTTTCCTGGGCTCCAGATGAAGTGCTAGATTTGCATAGTTACAGGTAGGTAGCCGTGTTGGTCTGCTCTAAAGGTAAAGGTAAAGGGACCCCTGACCGTTAGGTCCAGTCGTGACCGACTCTGGGGTTGCAGTGCTCATCTCGCTTTATTGGCCGAGGGAGCCGGCGTACAGCTTCCGGGTCATGTGGCCAGCATGACTAAGCCGCTTCTGGCGAACCAGAGCAGCGCATGGAAACGCCGTTTACCTTCCCGCAGCAGCGGTACCTATTTATCTACTTGCACTTTGACTTGCTTTCGAACTTCTAGGTTGGCAGGAGCAGGGACCGAGCAACGGGAGCTCACCCCATCGCGGGGATTCGAACCGCTGACCTTCTGATCAGCAAGTCCTAGGCTCCGTGGTTTAACCCACAGCGCCACCCATGTCCCTGGTCTGCTCTAGTCGAAACAAAATTTTAAAAATCCTTCTAGTAGCGCCTTAGAGACCAACTAAGTTTGTTATTGGTATGATCACACAAAAGCTCATACCAATAACAAGCTTAGTTGGTCTCTAAGGTGCTACTGGAAGGAATTTTTTTATCTTGCTAGATTTGCATCTTAGCAATGCGATTAAAAACATCAAGTCTCAAAAGCCCTTTATTTCTGTTTTGTTTTTGCAGTGCTCCACCACGTGTGGTGTGGGGGCTTTTTGGAGAGTGGTGGAATGCAACACCAAGAATGAATCCGATTGCCGGCACGTGAGAAAGCCTGATCCGGCGAGGAGGTGTTACGTCCGCCCGTGTGCCCAGTGGAAAGCAGAGGACTGGAGCAAAGTAATGGGGCTTTGGAAATGAGTCTTTCTAGTTTCCAGAGTCTTTAAAAATTATTATGATGTTAGCTAATCTGGCTTTTAGAACTGGAAGGGGCTTCAAGGTGGGAAACTCTCATTCAGAGAACCAAAATTGCTGAAAAGTGCCTGGTTGTGTGGTGCTCTTTTCTAAAAGCATTACCAAAAACCAGCAAGTAATTTTGTGCAAATCCATATTGCAGCCTTGCTTTATCCCAGACAAATCCCAGCTTTTTGGGGCCAACGTGACTGATGCTTATATCATTAAGGAAGAAAGTGGAAAGGGAGGCTTAATCAAAAAAGATTGCAGGTCAGGATCATGAATCCAATTACGCATCTAATTTTGATACAGATGCTTTTCTGTAACAGCAGCCCCCATCATACCAATTATTTTTAAATGGACTCACTTTCTTATGAGCCAAAAAATTTTTATAAAAAAAAATACAATTTTCTTGATTATTCAAATTGCAGCTGTTTTTCTCATCATAAAACATTGCTTATTATTATTATTCCAGGAAGCTGGTCAAAGGCACTATCTGATTATGACAAGCCAGGAATATTAAGTGTGGAAACTTAGGTAGTCTACTTTCTGAGGCAGGATCAGTGTTGTTGAAAGAACTGAAAAGTTTCCCTTCCTCGGTCCTTGATCTAAGTTTTGGGCCCAGTATCATATTTTCCTTTTTCAGTCTCACAGAGGTGGGGGCTGGATAAAAATCCAATGGGAAGAGAGATATTGCCCAGAACATTTTTTTAGAGGAAGTTGCCTTTCATATGAAATAATAAAACAATGAACAGGGTGGTGATACAATGACTACTGCAATCGTAGTCTATTGCGTCTGCAATTGTTTAAGATAAAACCTATTGGGGGAAGAAACTACCGTATTTTTCTGTGTATAAGACTATGTTTTTCCTCATTTTTTTAAAGTTTGAAATTGAGGGTCGTCTTATACACGGCATATTTAAAATATTTATTTCTTAATTTTGGGCTCAAAAAATAGAGGTCATTCTATACATGGGGGCATTTTATAGACAAAAAATACGGTACTTTTGCCGTTTTTATGGACGTTTATTGTTTTATTTTAGGGACATTTATTATCACCAGTGCAAATAGATAAATAGGTGCCGCTGCGGCGGGAAGGTAAACAACGTTTCCATGTGCTCTGGTTTCCATCATGGTGTCCCATTGTGCCAGAGGCAGTTTAGTCATGCTGGCCACATAACCTGGAAAGCTGTCTGTGGACAAACGCCGGCTCCCTCGGCCTGAAAGCGGCATGAGCACCACAACCCCATAGTCATCTTTGACCAGACTTAATTGTCCAGGGGTCCTTTATCTTTTACATTACTCCTGATAGTGTGGGAAACCCATTGCATATTCCCTTGTAGCTTACAGTAGAAGAGCAATGGCTGGATATTCCTAGAAGCTGCCTGTCTGGCAGCAGCCTGCGAGAAGGTAACTGGCCCAAGTTCACTTGGGTAACTTCATGCAACTTCATGCCAATTGGGGATTTTAAATATTTCTCATGGGAAGGGCTGCACTGCTTACCTGGCTTCCTGACACTGCCTGTTATTGAGATGTGCCCACCATTGTGCCAGCACTGCGCTGCCCTCTCTGCTACTTCACCCTGTTGGTAAGCAGCAGCGACCCCAGCATTGGGAAACCAGGAAAGCAGAACAATTGCTACTGGATTTGGACCTAGATTTCCCTGCACTTCCTCCATCACACTAGGCCTGTAGAGCAGTTGCCCGCAGATCCCTGCCAGGGCTCTCTGACACTGCAGAGACCATCTCCTTCTTGTCCGTCTTTCTGCAGTGCTCCTCCAGCTGCGGAGGCGGTTTCAAGACCCGCAGTGTCCTTTGCCTCGATATTCGTAGCAACAGAACCCTGAGGCCGTTTCACTGCCAGTTTGCAGGACGCAAGCCACAGTTAAACATCAGCTGTAACACAGAGCCCTGCTTCGAGTGGCGGGTGGAGCCCTGGAAGGAGGTAGGTTGCCTCTACGGCAAGCTATTGGGCTGAGTTATTAACTGCTAATTAGGGCCACCACCTTGCCGACAAAGGTCCATACAGTTAAAGCTATGGTTTTCCCAGTAGTGATGTATGGAAGTGAGAGCTGGACCATAAAGAAGGCTGATCGCCAAAGAATTGATGCTTTTGAATAATGGTGCTGGAGGAGACTCTTGAGAGTCCCATGGACTGCAAGAAGGAGATAGACTGAAATTGCAGAATTTTGAAAAACTAAAAAACAAAGTGCGAGACTGGCTTCATTATTATCAGATAATGGAGGCATTTAAATTGGACAAGAAAATTGGCTTCCAGGTGGAAAAATCAAAATTAGAAACTGAACTGTTAGAACCCAAAACTAAGAATTTGTCAAGAATGTATAACTTGCTGCTGAAATGGAACACTCAGGATGAAACGGTAAAATCTGCTATGATTAAATGGGCACAAGACGTTGGACACAACATTATGTTCGCTGACTGGGAACAGTTATGGACCACAGGTATGAAATTTACGGCATGTAATGCCCTAAGAGAGAATATTATGAAAATGATATACAGGTGGTACATAACTCCAGTCAAGCTTGCAAAAATCTATCATTTGCCCGATAATAAATGTTGGAAATGTAAAGAAACTGAAGGTACATTTTTCCACCTTTGGTGGACGTGCCCAAAGATTAAGGCTTTCTGGGAAATGATATATAATGAATTAAAAAAGGTATTTAAATATACCTTTCTCAAGAAACCAGAGGCCTTTCTCCTGGGCATAGTCAGCCAAACGGTGTTAAAAAAGGATAGAACTTTCTTTATGTACGCAACAACAGCAGCAAGAATACTCATCGCAAAGTATCGGAAGACACAAGAGCTTCCCACACTGGAGGAATGGCAGATGAAACTGATGGACTATATGGAACTGGCGGAAATGACTGGCAGAATCCGTGACCAGGGAGAAGAGTTGGTGGAGGAAGATTGGAAGAAATTCAAAGACTATCTGCAGAAATATTGCAAAATTAAAGAATGTTAGAGTGATGTTGGATTGAAAATAAGTAGCTTCCAGCTGTACAGGATCTAAAAATGGAAATTTGGTTTTTAAGAGGTAAAATTTAATGTTATATTATATTAAGATTAAAGATTGGGTTTAAAAAAGAGGGAAAGAAATTGCTGGACAAATAATTTGAACTGGAATACAAAAGAGGGAGGTGTGAGGAGGTCCAGAAAATAAGTAAATTTAAAAATGGAGATGAAAAGGTGGTATTGTTTTTAACTGTTTTCTTTTTTGTCTTTTGTTTTTTTGTTTTTTTCTGGATTATGTATTGTGCACTTTTGAATTGTGTATTTCTTTTTTTATTTTTATTTATTTTTTTATTGATGTGTTCTTTTTATTGAAAACCTTAATAAATATCATTAAAAAAAAAGAGAGAGAGAGTCCCATGGACTGCAAGAAGATCAAATCTATCCATTCTGAAGGAAATCAGCCCTGAGTGCTCACTGGAAGGCCAGATCGTGAAGCTGAGGCTCCAATACTTTGGCCACCTCATGAGAAGAGAAGACTCCCTGGAAAAGACCCTGATGTTGGGAAAGATGGAGGGCACAAGGAGAAGGGGACGACAGAGGACGAGATGGTTGGACAGTGTTCTCAAAGCTACTAACATGAGTTTGACCAAACTGCAGGAGGCAGTGGAAGACAGGAGTGCCTGGCGTGCTCTGGTCCAGGGGGTCACGAAGAGTCGGACACAACTAAACAACTAAACAACAACAACAAGGGCCACCACTGTGACATGCCGCAACATTATGTGCATTTAATCTCAGCAGAAGGTGCACAGCTTTCGCTGAATAGCTCTTCAGTTCCTCTTGGGGCAGCCAGCTCATTTTTGACCTATAGCCGCCTGAGCCACAGCTTGAGTTTTCCAGAGCTGCCACCCCCAACAGCTCAACAACCCATCAACCCCAGGCCTGCGTGGCACCAGTGGTATTGCCACCAACCTTTTAAAACCACCACGCTTATATAAGAGACAGGAGAGATGAAAAGAGCCCGCCAGATTTGGAAGGCTGGCTGGATGAAAAAGGGCCTGTACTGTTTGAAAAGAGAAATTTAGCATGCACAACTTCATACCCCAACACTGAGAAAGAAATGATCATGACAGTGAATGGGGCCCGATAGATCGTTTCGCCCCTCCCCTGCAAGCTTGCTCCCCCCCCCTCCCCAAATGAAGAAGGCGCCTTCCTTCCTCCACATCCAATGCAGAAATGCAGACAACTGGCCTCTTAGCAGGCCAGTAATTTCTTTTTGCATGCCAGTATTTTTTTGTAGGCAACTTAAACTGATGGAATATGCGCAGTTTGCGGATCTGATGTGTAGAACAAGAGAACAAGAAGAACATTAATTTAAAGCAGATTGGAATATGTTTATTGAATATATGGTGGGAAATTGTGTACACTTGAAAATGCTAGTAGAATTAAGATAAATTCAACAGTATAAATAAGTTTTGATGGAAGTAATAATGGATTACTGAATGGTTTAGATTATATAAAAGCTGCAGGAATTTATGCTGTGTAAAATGAACCACAGAAAGAGAAGAAGGGAAGTCATTAATATTTTAAGGTTGTATAACTGCCACTGGGCCCCATTTGATAGATGATATTTTTGTCTTAAAACAGTATATCTGTAAAACTCATCTTCCTCATTTTTCAGTCAAAACACTTGCTCCCATCCAGTTTTTCCATATTACCATCCTTTCAGTAATTTTTAATACAGTATAGGATTTCCCTACAAGGTAAGTTTGGCATGCGAGTATGGGTCAAGTTTATTTTTATTAGACAATATGTTCCATATCTTCCTAACTGACTTAGTTGTTTCTAGAGTCACCTGAGATTTCAAGTATTTTGATCCTAGTATTGACCAGCCCACCAAAGCTGCTGGAAATATGATCCTGATATAAAAACTGGAAGTCCTCTCTGTAAGATGTGTTCTTAAAGATGTACACTGCCCGGGGATCTTTTGATAAATATAAATTGAACAAATAAAATAATAATAGTACATTTATTGTTTGCAACCTCCCCTGGGACCTCATGGTAAAATAACAACCACCACAGTAACGCAAAATGTCTTCCAGTGTTCTGTTTCATGCGGAGGAGGCATTCAGCAAAGAGTGGTGAAGTGTGCCAATGTGGAAGACAGCACCGCTCATGCCCAGAGCCTCTGTGAGCAGAAGTCCAAGCCTGCGGGTTCTCGGAAATGCAACCTGCGAGAATGCGTTGGTAGCAGAGGTGGGTGTCTCTCAACAGCAGCAAATACAAAGGAGCCGCCTTCCACACAACCAGCTGCTGCTTCATTTGCTCAGTCCCTGTTTAGCTGACAAATATCTCGAGGACTGCATCTTAAGACCTGGGTCAACACCACTGAACAATAGCTAGGTGCACGTCGACCGTATATCAGTTTCAATTCCCAAGAGAGGTTCATCAGGGCACAGAAGGGCTGTCCCCTTGTCTCCAGACCAAAACTGATTTGAAATTTAAATGCCTGTCATTGCTCTATTGTGGCACTGACACAGGTCTTAGGGTTATGCTACAGACTAATGAGGAATAATAATTAGAGCTGTGGAATGATGGTGTTCTTACTGAAAACGGGGGGTGGGGGGACACAGAAATCACTTTTTACTGTAACTTCAAAGATGCTCCTGAATCTGGCTATTAAGGGGCTCGTGATTAGACTAGCAAGCATGATCATCACAGTTCATGAACCAAAGCAGGATTCTTCAGATGCATGGTTTTCTGGATAAAAAAAAACTGCAGGCGTGAATCAGGTATTCATCGGCGCATTTGACTGGGTGGAAATGTTATCTGTCTGCAGCCCAATGCTTTTAGTGGATGCATGCATAACATGACTGTGAATCTTCTATCCACCATCTGATACAACTAGTCAGACAGGAATGCAAGTCTTCCAGGAGACGCGTGCCTTAGCTGAGTGGCAGAATACACAATCTTTATGCGGAAGGTCCTTAGTTCAATCCCTGTTTTCTTCCGGTGGGGCTGAGAAAAACTCCTGGCTGAAACCCTGGAGTTTAGACCAGGGTTTCCCAAACTGGGGTCCCCGGCTGTTGTTGGACTACAACTCCCATTATCCCTAGCTAGCAGGACCAGTGGTCAGGGATGATGGGAATTGTATGTTGGATTATGCCGGACAAGAGTGTAAACTGAGGCTAAACATGGAGCCTGACACGCCTCCGCTTGCGCAGCTTTGCTGTTGTCCGTGCCGATCCAACGATCCTTCCTGCCTCTCTCTCTTGCCGGTAGCAGAGCGAACACAGCGGTGAGAAGCAATTGCAACAGTGTGGGTAATAAATTCAGAGCAGACACAAGGCATTCCTTATCTTCTCTTGCCTTTAATCATGAAGTTTAACAGCATAAATTCAGACCTGGCGAGAACTGACACATTCTCCTTCTCGCATAGCGTCCCAGAGGCAGACTGAAACACTTAGCGTCAAGCCACTCCCGTAAGTGTTTCTAACCACGCCTCAGGAAAGAGACGTCACACAGAACTCTTTAACCCTGTGAGTTCTGAAACCAATAACATTGTAGTCCAAAAACAGCTGGAGAACCTAGTTTGAAAAACCCTGGTTTAGATAAGGCTAGAGGTAGAGGTAGGCTTAGTGAGAGGAAACTTCCTAGAGTTGGATCAGGGCAAACATGCAGAAGGGAAGAAGTCAAGAAAAACTCTGCAATGACTTTCTGGAATATATTGCTCATTTTTGTATAGGCATATGGTATGCATGAATGCTCAGATAATGCTGATATATGCTCCATACTTATTGTATTTTTAGATATGTGGGATATACGTAAGTCCATATGTTGATCTCCCTCATTTTTCTACATCTGATGACTAAGGCTCTTGCTTCTTTTTCCTTATGCAATGCCTTACCAAAGTAAACTCTACAAAAAGAAGCACACTTGGTTTTATGGCACACATAATTGTGTCACAATTCTGTGGGGGGTGGGGTGCTTTGTCCCCCCCCCATAGAACACATGTGCAAATTGGTAGAACACCACACAAAAAGAATGTTGATGCTGTCATTCATACAGTCGCATCAAGATTACCTTTTTGCATTGTTCTAGCAAAGCACACAGGTGCCTAAGTAGCACAGAGAGAGGATGCACACACAATGCAGAAGCTGAAAAGCTGCAGCAACCTTCAGTTCCAGTTCTGGTAGATGATTGCAGAAATTATCCTAGTGCAGGCTTCCTCAAACTTGGCCCTCCAGATGTTTTGAGACTACAATTCCCATCATCCCTGACTACTGGTCCTGCTAGCTAGGGATCATGGGAGTTGTAGGCCAAAAACATCTGGAGGGCCGAGTTTGAGGAAGCCTGTGGTTAAACCAGAATTCAGGGAGGCTGGCAGAGTGAACCACAGAACCAAGAAGGAAATGGCATGTGAGAAATCATCTCATCCATAATAAAAAATAAAAGATATGAAGGATGTTGAATTCTTCCACTATTTCATGTTTATTTCTTGTGTGGACTCTATGAACTTGACTATGTGAACATATGAAGCTGTCTTATACTCAGGGCTTAGTCACCCTTACCTTTCAGCCGCTTTTCCCAGGCACAATCCATGCTTTGAAGCTCAATGTCTGAGCATCCTTCCCCCCGTCCCCTCCAGAGCTTCCCCCACAAAAACCCACTCTTTAAAGCTGAATTGGAGCAAACAGCAATCCACTGAATTGACCTGAATTGATGTTCTTTCTGATTGAGCGGTAAAGAGCAGGTTGCCATAGGGAAAGCTCAGGGGCACACACACAGACAGAGAGAGAGAGAGAGCGCTTGGACACGGAGCTTTGAAGTGCAAACCTATGCCTGGAAAGAGAGGGGAAAAGGTGAGCCGAGGATTGAACTTAGGACGTTCTGTGTGCAAAACTGTACAAAACAGATGCTCTACCACTGAGCTCTGGTCCATGGGGTCATGAAGAGGCGGAGACGACTAAACGACTAAACAACAACCACTGAGCTACAGCCCCAACCAACCCAATCACTATAGTCAGTGCCTAAAACTTTGGTCAGGGATGGGGAGCCTGCAGCTCTCCAAATAATGTTGGATGACAGATCCCTTCATCCCTAACTGTTGCCATGCTAGCTAGAGCTGATGGGAGTCTGACAACGTCTAGAGAGGTTTGGAGGGTGGCAACATGAGAACAGGCCTTCTCTGCAGTGGCTCCCCGTCTGTGGAATGATCTCCCCAGGGAAGTTCGCCTGGAGCCTTCATTATACACCTTTAGGTGCCAGACAAAACA
This sequence comes from Podarcis pityusensis, assembly GCF_964106645.2. Classification (NCBI taxonomy): domain Eukaryota; kingdom Metazoa; phylum Chordata; class Lepidosauria; order Squamata; family Lacertidae; genus Podarcis; species Podarcis pityusensis. The sequence continues at coordinate 16,374,222 of NC_138036.1, read as the reverse complement.
TTCCTCTTTAATCAGGCCTTTGGTTGATCTGATTTACATCCTATGCCCTTTTAAAATGTGTTTTTTTGGGGGGGGAGTATTGGGTTGCTGTTTTTCTTTTTATTAGGTATTTTATGGTTTTATATCTTGATTTTATTCTGTGAACTGCCCTGAGACCCCTGTGTATAGGGCGGTATATAAATTCAATAAAAAATAAAAATAATAGAGTGCCACAAGTTCACCACCAGTGCTTTCAGTAATTAACAGCACGCTTAGACTGCAACCCTAAGCACACTTCCTAGGACGAGAAGCCCCAGTGAACACTATGAGACTTACTTCCAAGCAAGCAAACATATGGTTATGCTGTCAATTTCTTTCCTTCTGCCTCTCTCTGATGTCCTATGATGTTATCCTAACTCTGTAGGCACCAAAAGCTACTGCTGTTTCCTTTTACGAATGTGTGTGGGTGTGTTTCTTCACTACAGGTTTGCCTTGCGGCAAGGACAGGCTGTCGGCGAATTTCTGCGAGAAAGTGAGGGATCTTGGGAAATGTTCCATGCCTTCAGTGAGGAATCAGTGCTGCGCCACTTGCAAGATACTTGGGGATGCTAACGCAACAGGACCTCGAAAAGCGACCCATGCCTGAAACTGCATGGCTGAGAACTAGGACTGCTAAATCAGAATGTGAAATGGAAGAACGTGATCCAACAGGGTGTAGGGAAGCTGTAGCATCCCAGAGGCCGCTGGGCGCCTGCCCCAGCCAGCATGGCCAAAGGTCAGGACTGATGGGAGTTGTAGTCCAAAGCCGAAAAGCCAAAGCCTAGTGGGGTGGAGCTGCAATGCTAGCTTCCCAGCAGTGGTGGCGCTGTGGCTTACCAAGTGGGAGAGGGACATGGCAGCAAAGAGGGCAGGGCTGTGCAGGCACCAGGATGCTAGCACTGTAACTCTGCCCCAGCAGATGAGCCACAACTGCCTGAAGGGCCACAGCTTCCCCACTCCTGCACGAGAGCTACACTGCCACTCCCACCATGGAACTATAATGCAGTGGATTTGAACCGTCTCCAAATCCAAAGATCGCCTGAACCCTTTGTCCTGATTTGCAACGTCGGGTTCACTTATTGTACTGTCTGTTCTGCTTTTCATCTTCACTGTTTATTTCCCTTTTCCGGCCTCCTTCCCTCTGTTTTTCCCACCTCTCTTTAAAAACACACACCAAAAAATGCTTTTGGTGCCTTGCTGGAAGTGCCCCAAGATGCTAAAGAGTTGTCATCATAATCTTGCTCACAGTTCAACTATGAACTCAGAGATTTGACATAAATTGCCACCTTGTTAATTCTGGAGTTCCATGTGGGGAGATTAAGCCTCAAAGGGAAGTTTGGAAAATAAAGGCATCAAAACAAAACTACCTTACCTGGAGATCATTGGAAATCCTGTCCAGGGTGAGGTTTGTCATGTTCTTGTTACCTGTACAGCAGCTTAATCGACACATATACCTCTAAGGGACTTGAGCAATTTTTGTTTTGGTCTTTAAATATGGTGCTATTATACCACCACGGTGCTAAAACTTGCATGGTGCCTAAAAACTTCTGTAGAAGGGGCTGACCGATGTATTTCTAAATCTACACCTGCTCTGGAAATTATCCTTTGGGCAAGGCGTTGCTGTGCAATGTCTGCCATATTGCTTTTTTGAGAGTTACGTGGTGTATTTTTCTAAAGCGGCTTCAGTTTGTAAAGTACAGAATGTTTTATAACCCCTCGTGAGAATAAAAAGTATATCTGCTTCTTTGATGCTGGAAAGAGCTGTAATTGGGTTTCTGCACGAAAGGGCATCTGTGTGCGTGAGACCGAGGTTAGATGTGCTAAGGCAAGATGCAGATAGATGGCCACTTTGAATGACACCGTCACGAGAAGGCATGGATGCCAGCCAGTGGAGTTGAGCTCTTGTGCATTCCTGCGTTGAGAAGACCCGGTTCCCTAAAGCTATCTAGTAAGGTGGTACACAAATCTGTATAATAATATTTCACATTTATGTAGTGTCCTGTCCTCCAGGAATCGAGTGGCAGCTAATGAGGCTTTCCCCATTCATTTTTAGCAAGAGAAAACTTTGGTACCCTAGCACCTCAAGGCACTTTGGACAATACACATAGCTAAGCTTTGGTTCTTTGCTGCACAATGCAAGGTTTTCTACTACCTTGACTGCCAAGCTGTGCTCTAATTTTAGGAAAGTTGAACTGACCTTGACCTTGTGCCTCTCTGTCTGTCTCAACCCTAAATACCAAAGGGGCTGGGGGAGGGGCGTTCTCTCAGGAGCTCTCTCAGCCTTACCAATTGCTGTCCCTTCTGCTGCCTGTGTGGATCAAGAGGATGCACCTCTGAGAATTGCCCTTCCCCCTGTGGGGTTCTCAACCCTCCTTTCCTCTCAGTACACAGAGATTCTCTCACGCTTCCTCCTCCTTGGAAGGAGCTGGTGGGACTGGTGAGATGAGAGGGGGCTGTTGTGTACAGTAGTACCTCGGGTTACATATGCTTCAGGTTACATAGGCTTCAGGTTACAGACTCCACTAACCCAGAAATAGTACCTCAGGTTAAGAACTTTGCTTCAGGATGAGAACAGAAATTATGCAGTAGCGGCGCAGCGGCAGCAGGAGGCCCCATTACCACTGTATTGAAGTTCTCACCCTGGCCACCAGGGGTATCATGTACGGTGGTACCTCGTGTTAAGTACTTAATTCGTTCTGGAGGTCCATTCTTAACCTGAAACTGTTCTTAACCTGAAGCACCACTTTAGCAAATGGGGCCTCCTGCTGCCGTCGCGCCGCCAGAGCCCGATTTCTGTTCTCATCCTGAAGCAAAATTCTTAACCCGAGATACTATTTCTGGGTGAGCGGAGTCTGTAACCTGAAGCGTATGTAACCCGAGGTACCACTGTATATAGTTTTCACCCAGGTCCACATCAGTTAATTAAGGCGGGAAACCCTGGGTGGTTGTTGTTAAAATGTTGACAGCCGGCTGCCTATAAAAGCAGGCCGGCTGAGCTGTTTGCTGTTGAGTTCAGTTCCAGCTTATTTATAAATAATTACTTGGAGAAATCTCTGTGTCGTCTACTATGTCCACCCACTATTTAATACTGGTGACGAAGGTAGGATCAGATGGACATCAGAGCACAGCCAGATTCGAACACTCACTGAGTGGAATAACTGAGCTGAAACATGGAACGAAATCACTGAACGAAAAGGCATGGGCAGGGAATCAACAAGTACCTGCCTCTCCCTTCTTTCCCCATCACTAGCTGCTGATTCTCTTCCCCTTGGCAACAGGCCCCCACAATTTGAGATCCCTGAATTGCAATGAGTTGGACTAGATGAAGCTTCAGGTCCCTGCCAACTCTACAGTTCTACGATTCTATGATTCTAACCCACTGGGGATCATCCTCTCCCCATTCTGCATTTACACACATACACACACACACCTTGTTCCTCTTCCTCCTGGCTCTGCCTCCTGGCCTGGCATGCAGTGCTTTCAAGGGTTCAAAGCATGTGTTACCTAGCTGCCAAAAACCCTGTAAGGTAAGCCAATTTTTGTTGTTGTTGTTTTTTAAAGGAGCAAATACAGCCATGACAAAAAAAAGATGATTTTTAAAAGAGACAGCTGTACAGATGTCCAAAGTGTTCCTCAGTGAGTGCCTAACAAATTTAAACTTCTCCTCCCAGCACCATCCTCTTTTCTATGCATGTACAAAGCTTTTCCTGTCTACTGTAGAACTGGAAGCATTTCCAACAATGCTACTTTGGAAGTCCTGGCTTTCAGCATCCTAGTGAGCAACATAAAATTGTCCCCCAGGACCTCACAGCCACATTTCCCCATGTCATTGGTGTTCACATGCACCATGAGTGCCAACCAACACTATCTACCAGGCTGTGTGCCATTCTAAGACTTCATGGGCGTTGAACGCTGCAAGGAGCTTCAAAGCGCTTCTGCTATTTTTATTGCGCGCAGAATCAATAGCATCACTCGGACTCTCCAGCCTGCTGCGTTTGCCTGGAGTGAACTTCTTCACCAGGCTGAACAAAAAAGGAACAATTGGTGTTTCTCGAAATGGTATATTGTTTAGGTGCAGCTGGCAATGTTAACTGTTATTATTCTCTGCCCTTGCTTTCCAATTGAGGATTGTTCATTCTCTCCCCTTGCAAAGTGCAAGGCTAGGACAAATCTGTCTATTCGAAGAGGATGTTTTGCTCAAGCAAGCATCCCACTGGGTCCCTCTCAGCATCTTTCCTTATGGGCAAATGACCTGTTACATTGCACTTTCAGACCTGATGCCCCGTGGCACCTTTTCCTGCTGGAGGAAAGGTGTTTTGGAAGGGGAAGGGGAAGGGGGGGACCTTACCAGGCCCGGATGTAGGTTTGATGAGGCCCTAAGCTATTGAAGGTAAAGGGGCCCTTTATGTGTCCAGCTGTCCTTTGTCAACAACAAATTGTTGCTTTTTTGTGTTGAATATATGCAAATGGTAATTCATGGACCTATTAGGTATCTAAAGCCATTTGCACATGTTGCCATGCAACCAGTCCATGCAGAATGTAAGATAAAGGTAAAGGGACCCCTGATCATGAGGTCCAGTCATGACCGACTCTGGGGTTGCGGCGCTCATCTTGCTTTACAGGCCAAGGGAGCCGGCGTACAGCTTCCGGGTCATGTGGCCAGCATGACTAAGCCGCTTCTGGCGAACCAGAGCAGCACACGGAAACGCCGTTTACCTTCCCGCTGGAGTGGTACCTATTTATCTACTTGCACTTTGATGTGCTTTCTAACTACTAGGTTGGCAGGAGCAGGGACCGAGCAACGGGAGCTCACCCCGTCATGGAGATTCGAACCGCCAACTTTCTGATTGGCAAGCCCTAGGCTTTGTGGTTTAACCCATAGCGCCACTCACATCCCTTACCCTATATATAGAAATGAGCAAACCAGTGATATTTTAGGGAGCAGGCCAGCAGGCGGGGCCCATTACTTACATCATAGGAACCTATACAACACAAAACACTGCTGCTGTATGTAGGTTTTATTTGTTTTTATCTTATATTTTGGAAATGTACATCCAGTTTTGTTTTCCTTTAAATTTTTGGAGGGGCCCCAAGAGAGTGGGGCCCTAAGCTATAGCTTGTTTAGCTTATACATAAATCCAGCACTGGACCTAACCCTTCCCTTGCCATCCTGTTTCATCTGATTCCCAAAGTGGTTTAACCATGAATCCCTCTCCACATGGAATTCTGGATATTGTAGCTCTGGGAGGGGAATAGAGGGTCTCCTAGCAACTCTCAGGACCCTTAACAAACTACGGCACCCAGAGTTCTTTGGTGGAAGCCATGGCTGTTGAAGGTGGCGTCATGGAGCTTTCAATGTAGGGTGTGAATGTGGCCAGTGTTTTTATTTAAAAGCAGCAGCAGCAACAACAAACAACAACACCTAGTCAGGCTCAACCCCCTCACTCTGTTCTCCAGGAATCATCTCTAAACACCCACCCACCCCCACTTCTCATAAGGAAATGTTTCTAAATTACTGCAATCACTCTACTGAATCATAGAACTGTAGAGTTGGGAGGGACTGTGAGGGTCATCTAATCCAGCCCCCCCCCCCCCCCGCAATGCAGGAATCTTTCACCCAACAGGGGGCTCGAATCCTTAACCCTGAGATTAATAATCTCCTGCAGCAGGGGGGGCATCTTGTCCTTTGCTTCAGACAGTGAAGTGTCTTGGCTCAGCCTTGATAATTGAGAACAAAATATCCAAGTCGGTGGAAATGAGTTGATCTGTAAATTATAGCGAAAAGGACAGGCTAGGTGAGCTTACCCTGTGCAGATAGTTCTCGGGTCAGGAAGAACAAACTAACCATATACACAAGGTGAGCTCACTTAGTAATTGCAATTGACAAAGTAATTGAAGCGAGAATTTCCTGCAGAGGTGAGTGAGAGGGGGGAAGCCGATGTGGGTCTGGAAGCAGAGGAGCGAGCAGAGCGCCCGGTCAACTGTACTTAAATAAAGCTGCTCGTGTCTGAGGGTACCTGAAGTGCCTGGAGTCTGTTTCTAGGAAAGGCAGATCTGCTGGGCTCCCCCACACACCCTGGCTGCTGGAGAGGGACGTCCTCTCATGGCCAAAGTTGCCTCTTTTATTGCAAGTGGTCTGTATACTGTGGTTGGTTTTTGTAATGGAATCGAGATTGGGGTATGCTGAGACCACCCCTTGGTTTAACACACATGGGCTTGAGCTTGACGCAAGCCAGGAGGACACACACTAATATTTATTAATTGTTATTATTATTGCCACCCAGCTGGCTGGGTTGCCCCAGTCACTCTGGGCAACTTCCAACACATATAAAAACACAATGAAACATCAGACATTAAAAACCTCCCGATACAGGGCTGCTTTCAGATGTCTTCTAAAAGTTGTATAGTTACTTATCTCTTTGACATCTGATGGGAGGGCGTTCAACAGGGAGGGTGCCACTACCGAGAAGGCCCTCTGCCAGGTGCCTTGTAACCTCACTACTTGCAGTGAGGGAACCGCCAGAAGCAGCTATGGGAAGCCCCATATACCGGTAAGGTAAGCCTTTTGCTTGCCATCAGTTGTTTCCCTTTCATTTTTTTTCCTGCCGGAATTGTGCCGCCATCTGTTGGCCAGAAAAATAAGTGAAGGGCAAGACAGGTTTAAGATCTCCTAGAACACACAGCCCCAACAGCACTGGATGCATGTTTTGTCTCTTCTCAACTCTCCTGGAATCTAGTCCAGTACCTGCCAGAACACAAATGATGTGAAGCAGAAAGGTACTAGCTTCCCTTCCGGCACCTGTATTTCATAAGCTGGAGCCAGTTGGGTGAGCTGCAGTTTGATCTAGGAGTCATTGCCAAGCAGAACACAGCTGCTGTTGAGAAACTGGGCTTGGGTGATTACAGATCAGGACTATCCAGCAATGCACCACCTCCAAATGACCTTGAAGGCAACTCCAGAGGTACCAAAACTTTCAAATGAGATGCAGATGCCTCATATATCAAAGCCAGTTGTCAGCTGCCTCACTTAAATGAAAACTGCAGAGATTTATGCTGTGTTAGGTGAGATATTGAAATTGTGTCTACATCTAAAGACACCCACCCATCCTGAGGAATGTGTTGACAACAACTGGTTTTCTTTTTCTTCTCCTCTTCAATCTTATCAACACTTCTCAGGGAAGAATGCCAAGTCATCTGGCTGTCCATCCACAACCCCTCAGCTGCAGAAAATTGATCTTTCCGGGCATGCTCCAGTTGCTCAAGTTATCTGCCTTACAGACTACACAAGTCTACTAGCACATGATTTTGTGAAGCGCCTGCATATTCATATTCTCTCAGCCTTAGTCCTGTAATGAGGGCAAAACAGGCTTACCTTACAAGGGTTAAAAAGGTAAAGGGACCCCTGACCATTAGGTCCAGTCGTGACCGACTCTGGGGTTGCGGCACTCATCTCGCTTTATTGGCCGAGGGAGCCGGCGTACAGCTTCCGGGTCATGTGGCCAGCATGACCAAGCCGCTACTGGCAAACCAGAGCAGTGCACGGAAACACCGTTTACCTTCCCGCCGGAGCGGTACCTATTTATCTACTTGCACTTTGATGTGCTTTCGAACTGCTAGGTTGGCAGGAGCAGGGACTGAGCAAGGGGAGCTCACCCCGTTGCAGGGATTCGAACTGCCGACCTTCTGATCGGCAAGTCCTAGGCTCTGTGGTTTAACCCACAGCACCACATGCTTTGGATGCTACGTAAGCAGGAATCACAACTATTGATTGTATTAAATACATCAACCCTTCTATCAGCTCAGTTGCAAGTGAATGAGACAAAAGACTGCATTTTGAAGCTCCCTCACTGAAACATTTTGTTTCGGAAAAGCCCACTGGTTCTGCTGAGATTGTGCAGTAGGGCTATAACTCAGGGATAAACTACTTTATAGCTTGTACTATATGCCAAGATAGCACCGGTAAAAGGATGTCTATGAAGCAGCTTCAGCAATTTTAGTAAAGAAGAGCTGCAGGAAACTGTTCTTGTTGAACAAAGTTCAACTACAGGAGAAAGTTTTATGGGCGTAATACTTTTTTTGTGACCTTGCATCAATAATTACAGACCAGGGCCCTGAGACCAATTTGCAGCATGATTACATCCCACTGGTTCAATGGGGCTTATCATCTTCTAAGTAGCATTAGTTGGGCATTAGTGTTTAAAGTCAGAAAACCTTTAATCCTCAAATTGGCCAATTGACACTAAGAGTAGCATTCACAAAATGCACTTAAAACAGTGTCCAAAGTGCATCTGCAATACTATAATTGCTGCAAATATTAATATTTCAACTTTTAGAACTACAGACTGAGCCTCACATTCCAGCCTTATTTTAAACCTAGTCATCAGTACGACACAGATTCAAGTAAAAGGCCACTTTGATGTTTTCTATGATGTCTTAAATGAAACAGAATAATTAACAGGGCTGCAAAGCTTCAAGAAGCACACCATATTAATCAATCTTGCTGAAATACAAATTTATTTCACGAAGAGGATAAATTATCAGAGGGTTGCTACCAGTGGCATTTTAATCCCTGATTAATTGTTCCATTGTCCCTTTCAGTTTTAGCTTCTTCAAGCTCCACAGACTTGGAGCTTGCAGAGGCTAATCAAGGCAGTTGCCCACATTTATACAAAATGGACTTACAAACTTAATTTCTGAACATACGAAAGCAAGTGGGTGTTTTGGTTCTTTTGACAAAGATCTCTTATCAAATACAGTACAGAGCAAACATTGCTAAATCCAGAAAGGTTAACTGCTATGGGGGAAGGAAAAAAATGTGGAAAAGGAGGGCTTGGCTAAAATTCTTCTTCAGCGTTTTTGCAGCGCGAGTCCTTCAGCTGCAGCAGCCTCTCCACCGTCTCAGCCACGGTGCGTTCGCCATGCACTTTGTTGTCTCTGGTGCGGATGTTCACCGTCCCACTGGCCTTTTCCTTTTCACCAACAACTAAAAGACAGGAAAGAGACAAGCAGGTTACAAAGGAGATCTTGATACTGTTGACCACTGAAAAGTATGGGGGGGGGGGAGAGAGTCAACCAATTATATACTACTTAATGCTCAAGAACCAAAATGAAGGAATTACATGCGACTCCCCATTTCCGCACGTTCAACCGTGTATTAATTAAAACTGCAAAAAGGACTGAAAAGGGCAAAAAGTCCCCAAAAGAGCAGGGAAACTTCAAAATGGCAGAGAAACAGCTAGAAATCCCAGAAGCCTTTGCAACTGCAATCCCATGAGACTTTGCACTGACCTTTGAGGCCTATGGAGAGTTAAGAGTTTAAGAAAGGAGGTTTGGAGGGAGCAAATGTGGTCGAGTTTGGTGGTTTTTCCAGAGGTTTAGAGGGCGTTTGCAGGCTTTTTAGATGGTGTTCCCCACTATAAGCCGTTTCATGTATGCGCACGGTACCCAGGAACGTTAACCCCTCCGTAAGTGGTGAGACGCCTGTATGCTACTCTGCTCAGTATTAATAACTCAGAACATCTGCAGCATCATTTAGTGCTTTGGGCAACAGAATACAGATAAACTGGGAAGGATTCAGAGAAGAATCAAACAGCAGTGTAACAGGGAAATCTATACAATAAAAGGAACTGGATATGTTTGTATAGCCTGAAAGAATAGAGTTTAAGAAATAAGTATGTTGACGATGGTCACGTATTTTTAAAAAAGATATTAGAAAGCTGCTACTGAATTGATTTATGCTAAACCTCACTAACTACCAACAGAAGTCCTGCAATTGAACAATTTATCAAGATTACAGAAAACTTTCTTGGGCACTTTCCAAGGACAGCTGGACGAGCATATAATCAGAGATATTCTGGGACATTGCATTTTGGAGGATGCTGAACAAACGCTCCAACTATTTCTGCACTCTTTTGGCTCCTCTGAATTTCTGTCACAATGGCTACAATGTAGCCCACAGGTGCACTTAAGATGTAAAACAATAATAATAAAAAAAAGCATACAGAGACACTACAACTGTAGGAAGGACACAAATTTAATAGTGGGAGAAGAACAAGTGACTTATACCCAATTGCATTTGAGGACAAGAATGTGCACTAATGCAAAATATGTGCAGATCATGTCAAATATGAGTGGCAAGTCTATGCTCCCTTTCTCCTTTGAAATTTAAGTAAGGGGCAACACGAGGGAAGATGATCAGGCCCCTGTTATTGGGATGTGATAAGTACTGAATGTTGCAAGCATGCACCAAGCATATTTGCTGCATTTTTTCCCTGCTTTTTACACCGAGAACAAAACGTGCCCTAGAATTCTTTTACCTTTTTACAATGCTGATAAAGAAGCAAAACAAATTACCAAAGACAGATGTTTCTGAGCCACTCTGCTACCAAAGAAGACTTGGGCCAATTTACTTGATTCTTAACAGGCAAGAGTGCCAAAGATTTCCCCAAGAGGTGGCTATAAATCTGACATAAATCAGAATGGAGGCAGCACTAGCCGTGGCTAACGAGGCAGCACAGGCAAGCTCCAAAGGGAATACTTCTCTTGCTGTCTACTTGCAAAGGCAGCAAACTTTACAAGCCAACAATTATATAACAACTGCCCCGTGCTAGTAACCTCTGAAGCACATTGTCCCAATGGAGTCCTACCACATACAAAAAGGTGATGTTTTTACCCAAAATGAAGTTGTACTGTGCAAGCTGAGCATTTCTTATCTTCTTGTTCAGGGTGCAACCAGCGTCCACATCAACGTCTGCCATTAAACCAACATCATGGAACTGCTGCTTCACCTTGGAGACAACAGCAAGAGAAAAGTATTTAGGTTATGGGTAGGCTAAATTTTCGGAGGTCTAGCCTTTATTTATATAAATAAAGAAGGTACTAAGTACACTGAGGCAGCTTACAACATACAAAATGTGTTTAAAAAAAAAAACCAACCCCAGTCCATAAATATCCATAAAACATAATTAAAAACACTGGAAAAATTTGAGCAGCAGCAAAAGTATATATGCCAAGTGTTCTTTCATCAGGAGAAAGCTTAAGAAGCAAGAGAGTTTACAATGCAATGTATACAAGTTAGGCACTATAAATCAGTGCATTTGGGGCACACGCACACACGCACGCACGCACGCACACAGTGGTACCTCGGTTTAAGAACAGTCCTGTTTACGAACTATTCGGTTTACGAACTCCACAAAAGTGGAAGTAGTGTCCAGGTTTGAGAACTTTACCTTGGTTTAAGAACAGACTCTGAATGGTGGAAGGGCACTGGCAGCGGGAAGCCTCATTAGGGAAAGAGCGCCTCAGTTTAAGAACGGTTTTGGTTTAAGAACAGACTTCCGGAACGGATTAAGTTCTTAAACTGAGGTACCACTGTATCTTAAAGATGGTGACAAATTTATAACAAGTGTAGAAATATTTTTAGGAACGTGAAAGTAGGGTTTGATTAGTGATCAGGCACATTTACACACACACACACACACACACACACACACAGAGGGGGGGGGGGAATCCCACACCTGCACACTGCTTCCCACAATATATACATTACATGTACATACGACAAAAGACAGGCAAGGGAGTGGCATTCCTGCATGCTGTAATGGTGATATTTATTTTTAGTTGCTGGGTCGTTAATAGCATTTCGTAAAATGCAATTGTTTTATTGGTGATTTGTTAATTATAGTATGTGATTTATGCCGTACTTGTGACGCTCTATTAAGACGTTGTTTTTTATTGTTTGTAAGCCATTTGGGGATTCATCTGAACGGAAAGCAGCATAGAAATACAACAAACCAAGTTGATCAATACCTACCATCTGCACAAAAATGAGTCCATCAGAAGAAAAAGAGTTAAGACTCCAACTGTGCATGCGCAAACCACGGATCTTAGCCAAAATGTGTAGAATTGCCTTACAAACAGCCCAGTGTGAAAACATCAAGCAATGGCAGGTGCTTTAGCTCATAGGACTTGACTGGAAATCTGGAACTAGAGAAATTAAGCCCCTACCTTTTGGGCATATTCATCAAGTGTTGGTCCAACTGGCACCACCATCACCTGCTGAGGAGATAACCAGAGCGGCCTTGTGCAAGGAGGAAACAAAAGTAGGAGGGTTAACAGAAGACATCATTATACCACTTGGAAGACAACACTGCACTCAGAACAGCAAACAATGTTATGCTTAAAGGGCTGACGGTACCAGCTAACTTGCTTCTGCAATCCTGTCGCTTAATGAGAGTTCATTGGAAAATGACCATGAAGCACTTAAATTGCATTGTTACAGGAAATGTCCTAATTCAGATCAGACCAGATCCTTGTTTCATACCCTAGTAAGCCTAAATTGAAATGGGGTTCCCAGTTTTGACATGACAAGAAATCATGATTTCAACAATCATGAAAGAAGTGCCAAAACCTATGCGGCAGGGGAAGTCTGTGGGCCAAGTACTCATTCTTGGCTTAATAAATTTAATTGTTATACTTGCATCAAGCCTTTGAGTGCAGTAAACCTGCAACGTATGAAGGGGTTACATTCTCGAGATTGCAGTTAAGCAAAAACTGTGTGCAGTCAAAGGCCATTGGGTTCCATGGCAGGTGCTATTGCCAAAGTCCTTTTTCCTGGAACGCCAGTCTTTTTTTTTAATTCCACACATGTAAAGCTGAATGCGCACAAGTTAAATGCGCATAAGTTACAGGCTTACTGTATTTCTCACAGAAATTACTTTAACAATTTTAATAACCTTTCCTAAGCTCTTTGGGGTGGCAAACTCAGCAATTCTTCTGTCGTGCCTTTTTGTTGAGACAAACTTCTTTCTTTACAGAACGCATATCCACAGACACTTTTCTCAATCCATTTCCCCAAGGACTTGCTTATTTTTCCTTTACTCTCTCTTCCACTCTTCCCATGGTGCCGACACCTAGCAGAAGCACTTGTGAGAGATATAAGCAAGGGCATATGCAATGTGGGGGCAGGGGTGCACATGCAAGCGTCCTTGCAAATGCTTCCCTTCCCAAAGTTTCCAGCTTTCAGGGGGTTCCTCACACATTCACTTGAACAGGACTAGTATCCTCCACTCCATCAGGAAACCAGGGAAGGTTGGAAACCAGGTGTGCAGCGGTGGGGGGGGGCTTGTATGTAAACCCCAGGCCTCCTGTTCGCATGCTCAGGCAAAATATTGAAAATTCTTATAGGATTTCACAGAGCCGGCCAAATGCACTACCCAATGAACATTTTAAAAAATACGATGACCAGGCAGAACAGAGCCTGGAACAAGCAGAGCTGGTTTGAACCGTGCCTGCTTCACTGGATGTGCTAAAATTGGACAAACTGGGCAAAACCAGAGAGAGAAAGATATATTCAGTACCATTTGCCTCCATAGTTTTCTGTCAGGATAGCAATCATCCTCTCCACAGATCCCAAGATAGCACGGTGGATAATCACTGGCCGTTTCTTGTCAGTGCCATCATGACTAGAAGATAAAAATTGGCTTCCGTCAAGACACAAGCCCTCATAAAACAGGAAACGCTTTGTAGTCAAAGGAAGTACACGGCACACTCACCTCACATAGGTGAGATTGAATCTTATGGGCAGCTGGAAATCCAACTGGATTGTAGCACACTGATGGTACCGGCCAATGGCGTCTTTAATCTGAATGTCAATCTTTTGGGTTATGGGAGGAGTGTGAGGAAATGAGGCAAATGTTAATTGAGTCCTTAGGTTCAGCAACACTTTAAAGCAAATCCCATTTCCTCATCCCACCTTCTTTTAACCATGGACCACTTGGAGGAAGGACCCATGGGCTCACTTTCTCCTAGTCTTTCATAAGCTCCACAGGTTTGTGCCAGGAAGAGCAGCGCGATGCTAAGGTGACCTTGCATCTGCTCTCACCCTCAGCCCCTACCCTTAGCATGGTTGCCAACTGGGGGAACAGTGAAGCATCCTAGTGGCCAAACGGGACATCGGACCGGCTGGCAACTAATGTGAGGTTAGCTTGCAAGGCCACTTTCTGTCCCCCATCACATCTTGATCCTCAACTTCGTTGATCATTTTTTAAAGTGAACACCTGGCCAATTACAAACTCTTTTTTGCTAGATAAACATACAGTGGTGCCCCGCAAGACGAATGCCTCGCAAGACGGAAAACCCGCTAGACGAAAGGGTTTTCCGTTTTTGAGTTGCTTCGCAGGACGAATTTCCCTATGGGCTTGCTTCGCAAGACGAAAATGTCTTGCGAGTCTTGAGATTTTTTTTTCGCTTCCCCCCCCCCCTTTTTCTAAGCCGCTAATAGCCTTTTAGCAGCTAAGCCGCTAAGCCTTTAATAGCCGCTAAACCGCTAATAGCGCTAATCCGCTAATCCACTAATAGGGTTGCTTCGCAAGACGAAAAAACCGCTAGACGAAGACACTCGCGGAACGGATTAATTTCGTCTTGCGAGGCACCACTGTAATTAGGCTGGGATGGCTCCCCCTGCCCCAAAGGGAAAAAGTATCTGGGCCTAGCCTTATTTCACAGCCTAGTTCACAAACTGTAATGGCTGCCTTCTGTATGGTGAAATGGATGTATACTCTCTACCCTGCAAGGAAGTTCACCAGAGTAGGAATGAAGCAGGTCCATTATATTCCAAGTAGCCTGAAAAATAATTACAGTCATACCTCGGGTTACAGACGCTTCAGGTTGCGTTTTTTCGGGTTACGGATGCGCCAAAACCCGGAAGTACCGGAACGGGTTACTTCCGGGTTTCAGCGGTAGCGCATGCGCAGAAGCGCTAAATTGCACTTTGCGCATGCGCAGAAGAACCAAATCGCAACCCGCACGTGCACAGACACGGCACTGTGGGTTGCGAACACTGCGGGTTGCAAACGTGCCTCCCTCACACATCACATTCGCAACCCAAGCGTCCACTGTATGCATCATTCTGCTTATACAGTGCAGAGAGAACTGACCCATCCTTAAGCAGCATTTAACTTGCCTGCCTCCCACAAGTATGTACAGACATGTGGGAATTAAGAACTAAATAAACTCTGGTGGACAATTTATCCACCATCGCTGCTTGTGGAATAAGTATCAAAAGTGACCAGATGCTGGGAAGGAAGGCAAGTTTTCAAATTTACTAACCTTTGGCCCATAGAATGCTCCGTCCCCAGGGTTCAGTTCCCACTTCTCACCAAATTCATTCAGGCTATTTTCAAGTTGCTAACGGAAGAGGATATACAGGTTAGTGGCTTTGCATTGCATAATTCATTTTATATTCTCTCTTCCTCACAGCACGGTTTGAACGTAAATAGGCATGGAGCATTTGCTACCTTAGTCCACCACACACACACACACACACACACACACACACACACACCGGCCAGGAAATTAAAACATAAATTCCATTAACACCAGAAGCCTATCGAGTTATCTAGAATACCTCTTAGTTCTTGCAGTCACTTAAATAGGCTTAAAAAAACAGCTCCTGGTCAAGGAGGTATCGGCTACCTTTTCAGCTTGATTCCACACTTCAACGTCTCCAAGGTATTTTTCAGGGCGGGTGGAGAGATTGAGTTTGAAGGAGAAGCCGAACACGTCATATACGGCACGCAAGAACTCCAGACAGCTCTTTATCTCCCCTTCAATCTGCACACGGAACAAAAAGAGATGCAGTCAAAGTCCCGGCGTTTTCATGAGGCCATTTCCCGCCCACAACTGCGTGTCATATTGTACCTGCTCCATGGCACAGAATATGTGAGCGTCGTCCTGCTGGAAGCGCCTCACTCTGGTGAGGCCTGTCAGAGTCCCTGACAGCTCGTTGCGGTGGAGAACGCCAAAGTCAGCCAGTCGCAGTGGCAGCTCCCTCCAGGATCTGGGCCGGTGATCAAACATGAGGCTGGAGGAAACAGGACACGTGTTGGAAAGCAGCTCTGATAAGAGAATGCCTTTCAAAGGCTGCCTTGAACAACAGAGGCCGAGCTCCTCAGATGCTGCAGATTTAGTTTACATTCTAATGACTCTGCTGACTGCAAACGGAATCCCAAATGATTGACTGGCACAGCGCACTGACCGGATAAAAAGGTAAAGGACCATTAGGTCCAGTCGTGACCGACTCTGGGGTTGCGGCGCTCATCTCGCTTTATTGGCTGAGGGAGCCGGCGTACAGCTTCTGGGTCATGTGGCCAGCATGACTAAGCCGCTTCTGGCAAACCAGAGCAGTGCACGGAAACACCGTTTACCTTCCCACCGGAGTGGTACCTATTTATCTACTTACACTTTGACGTGCTTTCGAACTGCTAGGTTGGCAGGAGCAGGGACCGAACAACAGGAGCTCACCCTGTTGTGGGGATTCAAACCGCCGACCTTCTGGTTTAACCCACAGCACCACCCGCGTCCCTAACTGACCGGATAGTTAAAGGCAAAATACAATCACCGATTGATTACTCTGAAACCTTTTGAAACACAAGTCACAATTGGTCCTTTTTAGCTCAAGGGGATTCAAATGGAAAAGAGGTAGAATGCAAAGGAACAGGGCAAAGGGGCTTACGAGGGGGAAAGCAGGAGTCAGACCCATAGTCTCTGGCATAAGCCTGAGGCACAGAGATTATTATGGAGAAGCAACAGCACTTCCAAGGAAGGTTCAGGTAGGAATCTAGGTAAGGGAAGTTGAAGGAGCAAAATGGTGGTAACAGTAGCAGTGATTACAGCAAAATGATCCGTGTCCTTTTTTTGGCTCTTTGCCATATGAAGACACAGAATCTTTTCCTCTACAGCCCAAGGTCACATAGCATAAATAGCACATTTAACTGTGCAAGGATCAGGGTGGATTTGATTTAAATCAAATCAATTTAAATCACTAGTCAGTAAGACTTGATTTTCAATCATTTTCTACAGAAAGACTCATTCTTGCTGGTAGCGTCTTAATACTTACAACCAGAGGAAGGTTTCATTTTTTGAATAATATATTTTCAGAGTAGTTTTTACAGTTATATCAAAAATTACTGATTTGGTGATACTATTAGAAATACATGGACAGATAATTGTGAAATTATTGTGAGGTTTAATAAGTTAACTGTTTATATTTGGACAACTTTTCTGCTGTACATTATACAAAGGAAAAAAATAATCATTTCCTTAATAAGAATTTATTTAACTAAAACAATAACATTATAGCATATGTATCCATGTCTGTTAAATGATGTGGTTAAACAATTATTATTTTTTAAAAACAAACAAACCTTATACTGAGTTTTAGCAAACATGAAAAACTTAAAACAAATCCTTATTTCCTGATAAATAGCCTTTGGACTATAATGTAACTTTAATAGAAAACTATCTTTAGAAAGATTTTTTCCTCCAAAAGCATTTTATTTTAAAAATCCAATATAAATTTTTAAAAATCTGATTTAAATTTTTTTTTTAATCTGATTTTTTTTTTTTTTAAATCGTTGATTTTTATCCACCCTTGCAAGGGTGGTTCGACAGCGGCCAAGCAGCACACAAGAGTTTACTAGGAAGGGGAAAGAAAGTGAAGTAATCTCAAAGCAGTCCCCGACTAAGCAAGTACCAATGTCCGGGGCAGTTCATCGGCTTCAGAGCAAAGATCTCTTTTTCCACCTCAAAGGAAAACATGTTGTCACTGTAATGCTGCCAGTGCCCTGAAGTCACCCAGAGCTTGCTGTTGTAGACGTTTGGTGTCACAACTTCCTGGAATCCTCGCTTTCGGTATTCACTCTGGAAAAAAGAAGAGAGTTAAAAATCAGAAACACCTAAGAGGAGGCAGACTGAGAAAGTCTGGTCGATGATTCAAACGCCTACAGAGATGTTAAATCTATGTCAAAATTGAGCAAAGCACTCTTCATGGCTGATCAACAAACTAGGCCTATTAGCCTGCTCCCCCCCAACTTCAATAATAATAATAATAATAATGGGGTATAGGGGCTAGAGAAAAAGTGTGTTCCACAAAGAAAGAGGACATCACAGTTGCGATGTGCCTTTTAATGCCAGAGGGTCAGCACAACACACATCTATGACTAAAAAGGTAAAGGTAAAGGACCCCTGACAGTAAAGTCCAGTCGCGAACGACTCTGGGGTTGCGGTGCTCATCTTGCTTTACTGGCCGAGGGAGCCAACGTTTGTCCGCAGACAGTTTATCCGGGTCATATGGCCAGCATGACTAAACTGCTTCTGGCAAAACCAGAGCAGCGCATGGAAACGCCGTTTACCTTCCCACCGGAGCGGTACCTATCTATCTACTTGCACTGGTGTGCTTTCAAACTGCTAGGTTGGCAGGAGCTGGGACTGAGAAACTGGAGCTCACCCCGTCACGGGGATTCGAACCACCAACCTTCTGATCGGCAAGCCCAAGAGGCTCAGTGGTTTAGACCACAGCGCCACCTGCGTCCCTACATCTATGACTACGTGACACCAAATCTGAAACAAACATTATAGACCTTGCCAAGGACTGTAACTCATAGCCACCCCTTCTTTTAATGATCAGATCAATGAAATCATGAACTGATAGTCTAGTTGTCATACGGGCCCCAAAATCAATAGAAATCCATTAAAGCTATGAGTGACTTGTACAGTTAATAATTTGTGAGTAATTCAAGAGGCTGATCGGCTGTACTCTGTTTCTGTTGTTATAATTGGCTTTAATACAGGCTTTCACAACTTGTGACCACAAAGCCAAATGCTGCTGCCAGCTACAAAGTGACCCTGCTAAAGCGTGATAAACCTGGGTTGTTGTTGGTTTTTTGTGAAGGCAGCACAAGGGTTAACTTACCGAGCTACTGCCATGTGACTGTACATGTCTAGCAGAAACATGTCTTATATGTACATGTCTTATATGAAACAGACTGCACATAGGAGCTTTGAAAGCAGTCAATGCAATCTTCTCCTTTGTGTTGCCTCTGTGCAAACGCAAGTCGCTGTTCCAAGAGATCACATGCGGCTGCTGGCAAAGATGAACTGGACATGTGTCTCAAACTTACCCTAATAAATGCTATCAGCGTATTATAGATGTATGCTCCTTTTGGTAAGAAAAAACAGCTCCCAGGACTGAGTTCATGGAAGAAAAACAGTTCTTGATCCTGGGGAGAGAAACCAAAAAGCAGTTTGCACCTGTGCTAAAGTTGTGGCGGAGGTTCTTAGGCAACATGGAAATGAACCATCACTTTATAACATCACACAAAAGGAGCCAGGCCTTCAAAACATACATAGCTTCTCTAAGAAAACGTGAACATTATCCAGAAGAGGCGGGAAATAAGTAGGAAGACTCCACCACAGCGTGAAGAAAAAGAAAAGGAACATTCAGAGAAACTATGACGAATGGAAAAAAAGTTTAACGGTTTGGTGGCATTTGCCATTGGATACTTAATTTTTCACCCCATGTTCCATTTGCCTCCACCAGGTTTTAGAGGCGAGTCTTTCACGAGGGAAGGCAGTGAGCTGGCCTTAGTGGAAGGCAGCCAGCTCTCTGTGTGCTAAGAAGGGGGCTCCCCTTTCACAAGGCACAGCAAGGCAGCCAAGCTCAGAAAAGCGAAATGCAGGAAGAGAATGGGCTGTCAAAGCAGGGATAGTGGACTCTGCTTCATCAGAGTAGTCGGCCAAGAATGAAATCCTTCTCTTTCTCCATGGTCACTTTGCTGCATTCATGGAGGGAGCAGAACAAAGCGGGGAAGTGAAGTGAGTCGATGCGGGACTGTGGCATAGGGAGAGTGCCATGGGCCCAATTCAAAGGCTTGGGAAGCCACAGCCCAGAAGTCCCCCATCCCTGCAATACAGGCAGCAACCATTTCATGTGGGGGTTCAATGTGCAGCCCCTCTGCACATCGCACCGTGTGCAAAAGCGTGTTCTGTCTCTTTCCATCTCCTGTTCTACCTCTTCGGGGTCCAAAAGGGCCCACACATCAATTGGACATGCCTAAAATGGTTACCATCTGTACAGTAAACAAACGCTAAAAGTTAATGCATGCCTACATCTAAATATTCAGCATCTTAAGTAATAAATACATACTTTAAAAATATTTTGAAATAATGCCTACAGAATTAAATAGACCATTTATTTTATTACATCGAAAACATTAAGGAGCAATTTTACTCTCCTCATATGACCAGCTCAAATCCATGCTACCGATGTTAATCTTGAGGAGATTTCACCCCTCCCATACCCAAGAATCTCCTGATGATCTCCTGATGGTCTCTGCTGACTCTCCAGAGAGAAGGAGGCGTGTCCTGCCTATCTACTTATTCTGCCCAGCAACATATCTGTGTGTGTGTGTGAGAGAGAGTCAGTCAGTCAGTGTATCGGAGAGAGTGAGAGTGTTGGAGATCCTAGAGATAAGATTGCTGTTAGAGCAGCTGCAGACTCTCAGTGTAGCATTGATTTATGCTTAGAATATTCAGCTCTGTATATAGTTTTGTATCATAGTTGTAGTTATAGAATAAAAGGAAGATATTCTACAGAGCTGCTCTCCGAGTGGTTTATACTCTGCAAGACGCTGCAAAACTCTGCTGCACAACGACTGTATTATTGAGACAGTGAATCCGGTGCTCTCAGCTCTGAGCTGTGAGTCCACAGCACTGTGACCGTTTCCTGTGAGAAGGAGGTCTCTGGCGGTGCTACCCAGCTCGCCTAGCCCAGTCGGGGTTGAGGTGCAAGAGTCCAGTTGGTGCACTGGCTCTAGGGCGATGCTGACATCGGTTATGGGCCCAGTCGTTGTTCCAGTCGTCTGACCTGGCGTTGTTCCAGTCGTCCCAGGCGTCCCAGTCGCCAGAGGTTTCTGTTGCTGATTGCCGGACGGTGGAACGGACGCTGCATGCTGGACTGATTTGCGGTGCCCAGAAGCAGAGCTGTTTTGGAGCAGAGTGTTCAAGCTGCCGCTGTTGCTCTTGCTGCTGCTTGATTTATGGAGGTATGTTGCTGACTGCCAAAGGAAGAAGATAGCATCCCTGTTTGCCTGTTAATTGCGCTCTGAGTGGGAGAGAGAGTGGCTGAAGGAGTCAAGGCTTTATCTGTGTTGCACAAGGGAAGTGTCTTGCTCTAAGTAATAGCAGACATGGCCTGTGCACATTCTGGCCAGATGGCTCTGTCCTTTCCTCTCCTCATGCCTGAAACCTATGCAGTTTGGCAAGTAAAGATGAAAGCGCTTTTACAGAGGGAAAAGCTATTTCACACGATAGAAGATGACCCTCCAGATAAGGATGATGATGATTGGGCTGAGTGGCATGCTGCAGATATGAAAGCCCGAGGGACAATTATTTTGAGTGTTTCAGACCACTTGCTGGTGAACTTAGAGGGTCAAGAGACTGCACAAGCTGT
This sequence comes from Podarcis pityusensis, assembly GCF_964106645.2. Lineage (NCBI taxonomy): Eukaryota > Metazoa > Chordata > Lepidosauria > Squamata > Lacertidae > Podarcis > Podarcis pityusensis. The sequence goes on along the minus strand of NC_138036.1, from coordinate 16,352,915 downwards.
TTGGCATAAGTTGAGAGATATGCATCTGAGGCAGAATGCTGGTTCCAGTGTGATTTTCTTTAAGAAGCTGTGCAGGCTGCAGTTGGAGAAAGGTGGTGATTTGCCTAGCCATCTATCTCAATTAAAGCGTCTCAGACAGGACCTTGTTCAGCGAGACCTGGCTATTTCAGAGGCTGTGTTTGCAATGTTAATGATTAATAGCCTGGATGAGTCTTATGATGGAGTAGCTGCCCAGATTTCCACAATGCCTTCTGACCGGCTAACAGAAGATTATGTGTCTAGCGTGCTCTTGAATGAGTGGGATCGCAGACAGGCTGTTAAAGAAAGCCGGGACTGTGCTGTTAAAAATGTGCTTGAAAATGTGCCTGAGTCTTCAGCAGGGGAAAGTGAAAGTGAAACTGCTGCTGTTAAAGCTTTGAAACTGAAGCGGTGCTTTTCGTGTGGAGCACAAGGCCATTTGAGTTTCCAGTGCAAGAAGTCTTCAAAGAAGAAGGGAAACTTCAGAGGCAGAGGGGGAGGAGGAAGAAATCCCCAAGCACCTGCTACTTCAAAGGCTTTGATCTCTCGCTGTTCCAGTCAACGTGGGCGGAGTTTCTTCGTGGTCGACTCTGGCTGTTCAAACCACGTGGCCAAAGACAAGAATCTCTTTGTTCAGCTTGAGAAGCAAGAGAAAGCAATTCATCAAGCAGATGGGACAGTTATCTCGAGTGTGGCTCAGGGAACTGTGTTCTTAAAGAGCCTGAATGCAACTATTAAGAATGTCCTGTATGCGCCTGATATTCAGGACAATTTGTTGAGTGTTTCCCAGCTTGATCGTCAAGGGTTTAAGGTGGTGTTTGCTAAATCTCGCTGAGAAATTCTTAGAGATGGCAAGCTCATTCTGTATGCAAAATGTGTAAATGGATTGTACCAATTGCCTTTTGTTTCAGGTACAGGCACTGCAGAAGCTACTGAGAAAAAGTGTTGCAATTTAACTGTAGATAAGAATGAGAAGTTGCATGACCAATGTATTCATTATTACCATCGCGTTTATGGTCATTTGAATTTCCAGGCTGTGGCAAAAATGCCTGATATGGTTCAGGGTATGAAGTTGAAAGAATGTCCCTACCACATGAAATGTGTTTCTTGTGCAGAGAGTAAGGCAAGGCAAGCTCCCAAAGGTACAGAGTCTGGGAGAGAGGCCAAGAAACCATATGAAGTAATTCATGCAGACTTAGTGGGGCCTCTAGTGCTCTCTAGAGGCAATTCAAGGTTTTTCATGGTTCTGATAGACTCCTATTCAAAATATGTTTGGGTCTATATGCTGCAGAAAAAGGCTGAAGCCTTTACCAAGTTTCGCCAGTTTTGTAAATGGCTCAGAAATGTACATAATGAGAATGTACGTTTTCTTTTCACAGACAAGGGTGGAGAGTTTTGTTCAGAAGAGTTTGAGAGTTTTCTTTCTGAACAGGGCATTGAGCATAGGACAGCCACGCCCAGATCACCCTGGCAGAATGGTTTATGTGAGAGAGTAAACCAGACTCTGCAGCAAGGAATCAGAACGCTGTTACATGATTCAGGGCTGCCCAATCCTTTTTGGGCTGAAGCTCTTTCGTTTTTCTGTCATGTGTATAACAGGAGATACCAGTCTAGTGTAAATTGCACCCCATATGAGATGCTTCACGGAAGAAAGCCATGTGTAAAGCATTTTAAAATTTTTGGTTCGGAGGTTTGGGTGCACACCTCGCAGGGTGACAAACTGAGCAAGCGTGGAGAACATGGTGTTTTCCTAGGATATGAGAAAGGGTCTTATCGTGTTCTGATCACAGACACGAAAACCATAAGGCTGACCAGGAGTATTGATGATAATCCACAATGGGACAGAGTTGGCGTTTTTCAGTATCATCCCATTTGTGATGATGGTGCAAAAGGGGCAAAGAAAGGTAAGAGGGAGGCAAGTGTTGTTGGTGATGATAATCCTGATGCCAATGTAGTTCCAGATGATGGCACAGATTATCAGAGCCCAAAAGCCTCAGGTGAGTCTGACGCTGACTCAGACTTAGCAGCTTCATATACTTTAGCTCCCCATTCTCCCAAAGAGGAGGAAGCACCAGAACAAGAGGATCAAAGAGTTCTGCGCAGATCCGAGAGAACAACCAAGGGTGTACCACCGAAAAGGTTTTCTGAAGAGTTTGCAAAGACTGCGGTCACGAGCAACTCTGGTGGAGTTTTCAAACCTAGCATGAAGTGTGCTGAGAGTAGTAGCACAAAACGCTTTATTTATTTCCTTACCTGATATTTAAAGGAAAGCGTGTATTTGAGTTCTGAAAATGGTTTGTTCAAATCTGCCTAATTAGAAATGTCAATTTGTATCTGAGAGGAAGAAATGTGTGTGAAGATTTTTCCAGAAGCTGCTTATTCATTTGTATTGTAAAAGTGTTATATGCCGGGAAAAGAGATACCTGCAAATATGTTAACCAAGGTTGTAAGCAGAGAACAACTTTTGGAGTGTATGTGTAAATTGCAGTTATGTTAAAGATTCTTGAAATGGTCGGATGAAATGGGGGAGGATGAGGAGATTTCACCCCTCCCATACCCAAGAATCTCCTGATGATCTCCTGATGGTCTCTGCTGACTCTCCAGAGAGAAGGAGGCGTGTCCTGCCTATCTACTTATTCTGCCCAGCAACATATCTGTGTGTGTGTGTGTGAGAGAGAGAGTCAGTCAGTCAGTGTATCGGAGAGAGTGAGAGTGTTGGAGATCCTAGAGATAAGATTGCTGTTAGAGCAGCTGCAGACTCTCAGTGTAGCATTGATTTATGCTTAGAATATTCAGCTCTGTATATAGTTTTGTATCATAGTTGTAGTTATAGAATAAAAGGAAGATATTCTACAGAGCTGCTCTCCGAGTGGTTTATACTCTGCAAGACTCTGCAAAACTCTGCTGCACAACGACTGTATTATTGAGACAGTGAATCCGGTGCTCTCAGCTCTGAGCTGTGAGTCCACAGCACTGTGACCGTTTCCTGTGAGAAGGAGGTCTCTGGCGGTGCTACCCAGCTCGCCTAGCCCAGTCGGGGTTGAGGTGCAAGAGTCCAGTTGGTGCACTGGCTCTAGGGCGATGCTGACAAATCTTACCCGCCCAATTTTTCTGTGGTCTCTGTTTTTCGCCTCCTCTTGGAACTTCTCCCATTCTTTCAGCATTTTTGGGTCTGGGAATGAAATTCCATAAATTCTCTGCAGGCTTTCCATATCAGACTTCCCTTCCCAATATGTAGAAGAATTCTGGAATCACAGAAACAGTTTAATACCACAAAGCGATGTTGCAGAGCTTATTAACAGCAACTCTAAACTTTACTCAGGAAGGCTTCACTATGTGTAAGATCTGTGTTTTGAAGCTGCATACTTCTTACATTCTCAGATACTTTAAAGTTTCTTGTGCTTGAGAAAACCAGTGGGAGGGGAAGATGAGGATACAGTGGTACCTCGCAAGACGAATGCCTCGCAAGACGAAAAACGCGCAAGACGAAAGAGTTTTTCGTTTTTTGAGTTGCTTCGCAAGATGAATTTCCCTATGGGCTTGCTTCGCAAGACGAAAAACAAAAATGTCTTGCAAGTTTGTTTCCTTTTTCTTAAAACCGTTAATACCCTATGGGAAACCGTGCTTCGCAAGACGAAAAAACTGGCAGAACGAATTAATTTCGTCTTGCGAGGCACCACTGTATTAAAAAGTAATGTAAACAAATAGCTGCATATTCTAAAGCTGCATCCCCCAAAAAGCAGCCCCATCATTTGACAACTGTGGCCACAATACACAAAGACAAGAGAATGGACAAAAACCAAAGCAGCATAATCTCACTGAAGTCAGTGGGACTTACAAAGCCTTTACTGCCACATGAAATATATGCTAACTTAAATGGGGCCAAAGTATTTTCTTTCAGTCCATTGAGTTCAATAGCTAGCATGAGAATACGGTACCTTTTAAAAAAACCTCTTTAACTTAATAGTATCTAATTTATTTACTTCATAGAATTTATACACTGCTTGAAAAAACCTCAATTTACAAAAACAATTCAGGTAAGTTAAACTGGTATATAGGTTTCTTGTCTTCCTATCTGCAGTGCAGTATAGGAGAATGGGCATGAATTGTAGAGCTCTACATTGGCTAAAAACCACTCTAATGAATTAATTCTTCATTAATGAAACTGATTTTTGATCTGATTTTAAAACCTCAGCACACTCCCAGAAAATCCTACCACTGAGGATTAGCCCTGAGATTTCTACACTCTTACTTTAATTGCACTATAGTTTAATTTCTTACCTTATGTATTTTTAATGCCTTTATTTTACCAGTATGCCTGACATGAGGTCCTCTGCAGAGATCGATCAAAGGGCCACACCTAAAACCACACAAGGATAACAATCAGACTCCCGAATAGTTACACTATAGGAGCTCTCGGTTTGGCTGATTTTTGTATTCTTTTACCTGTATACAGTAGTAGTTGGAGTGTTGACTTTTTCATTCAAGATCCGACACTTGAACTTATTGTACTTTGAGAAAAACAGAAGAGTGGGAGTTAATTCTATGCCACTGTTAAGATCCAAACTGCATCTTTACATATGCCTGTAATATATTGCCGAATCATACAAAAGGGAACTATAAAAACAAAAAGTCATTCTACAGACACTAAGAATTTTATTTCTCTGTCTCATGAAGTCAAACAATCTTAAAAGATGTCTCAAGGAAAATATGGGTTGCTCTACAACTGCATCATCCAATATTCAGCAAATCTTCAGCCTTAGTTGAAATCTCCATTCTGTCTGACCTTAACAGAAATGGAAGCCAGGACTCTGCAGAACCTCACGAGCCAATAGTTGCACATAATTCCCAGCCTAGTGATTGCAAGATTCGTAATACAATGAGCCAAAAAACTGTTCTTTACCTGTATGTTCATACCATAGGACTTACACAAACCAATACTGGATTGTGAGATTAGTAAACTAGTGAGAAGCAGAGAAGTTCAAGGGAGAATGATTAGGATTCTGAGATTTCTGTAACATATTTCCATCTTAAATCTTTGTCATAATCTAGTAAATACAGTATATGTTTCAAAGCATTATGCCAACTGAACCATTCAATACTGCAATAAGCAGTTGATTTGAAAAGAGTACCCACAGCACAGTGGAAGGGGGTGTATTTGGCAATAGCTTAGTGAAAAAAAGAATCTTCTACCTAAGATTGCTGAAATGGAATCTGCCATCCATCAAGACCATAAGACATGGGTAAACTAATAATCTGCATTCAAATAACCAGATAAAAAATTGCAAAAGAACACACAGCTAACACTGTTGTAGACGTGATAGTTACAGACGACATGAACCATATGCTCTGAAATCTTACCTTAAACATTTCAAGCAAGGTTTCCTTCTTAATTTCCAGTCGCTCAAAGGGTTGCTTCTCTTTCATAATTTTCTTGCATAATGCCTCTAGACCAGGAAAGTCATTGCTAGAGACACCCCTAGAGTGGACAATTATTATTATTTTTTAATAAAGATGTGCAGGTTGTTTTCTTGAGCTCTATCTCTCTCTTACATTCCCACGTGTTCCATCACAAAAACACAATTTGCCATATCAAGAAGGCTGGCCTCTAGGCAAACAGGAACCAGAGAGTCAGAGAATGTACACTACCAGTCATTCCGACATCATCATGAAGGAAAACAGCAAACAATTTAAATTCACAGACTTATTCAATCCATGTTCCAGGGGGATTTGTGTTTTCTTTCATCTAGGCTAGGCTACAATATAGAACAATCCAGATACTTTCACTTTAACAAGAGCAAAAACTTACCCATCTTCAAGGAACATGTCGTAATAAAACCCATTCTCTATCGGCGGGCCATAA